>NW_004524817.1:821247-845874 GCF_000260255.1 Octodon degus | reverse complement strand
TAAAAAAATTAAAATAAAAAATAAATTAAAAAAAATTTAAACTTACCAAAAAATATATATCCTAATGGATTTGGTGCTATAATCCTACAAGAATAATACTACTCCCCAAACTCTTAATGAAAGTGAAAGGAAAGCAATACTACCAAGGTCATTCCTGAAAGCAAATATTACCCCACCACCAAAACCAGACAAGATTACAAACAAGAAAGAGAACAACAGGCCAATCTCCCTAATGAACACACATGCAAATAAGACACTGGCAAACAAAATGCAGCAAATCAAGGTTATGTACCATGGCCAAAGAGGATTCATCCCAGAGATGAAGGGATGGTTTCACATGCAAATCAATAAATGCAATACACCTTATCAAATGAACCAAAGACAAAATTCACATGTTCTTCTCCATAGAAACATAAAAAAAATCTGACAAAGTCCAACTCCCATTCTGGATAAACTCTTCAGAAAACTTGACTAGATAATCTTTATCTCAGTCTGATAAAAGCCAACAAAGACAAATCAATGTCTCACTTTCTAAATGGCCCAAAACTGAAAGGGTTCACTCCAAAGTCAGAAACGAGAAAAGATTGCCCATGCTTATCATTGTTATTCAAGATTTTCTGGAAAAATTTGCCATACCAATTAGACAAGACAAAAAACAAAAGTAATAAAGACAGGAAAGGAAAAAGCTAAAGTATCATAATTTGAAAATGACATGATATTCTACATAGAAGATCCTAAAATTCTACAAGAAGAGTTCTAGTTTTCACAATACCAAATAGATACACAAAAAACTTCAATATCACTGGTCATTTAACTGATTAGAGTTTTGCTTTGTTCTTTTTCCTGGCAGAACCAGGGATTGAACTCAGGTCCTTGTGCTTGCCAGGGAAACGCTTATTCCACGGAACCATCTCCCAGCCCCTTGGAGATTTTTTTGTTTTGCTTTGTTTTTTTGTACCAGGGATTGAACTCAGGATGTTGTGCTTACCAAGCAGGCACTTCTGAGGCTAGGTTATCTCCCAGGCCCATTTGAGAGAGGCAAATTAAAATAATTCAAAGATTCCATCTCACTCCAGAACCACTATTATCAAGACGTAAACCAATAACAAATGTACTTTGGCTGTGGGGAAAGAGAAACCCTTCAGCACTGTTCATGGGACTGTAGAACAGTACAACCACTGTGGGAATCAGTGTAAAATTCCTTGAAAAATAAGGATGCAAATTGCATTTGACCAAGATGTTGCCCTTCTTGGTAGCTTCCCAAAAGAATTAAAAGCATCATACCACAGTGATATATGTGCTGTTTGCAATAACTAAATCTTGTAAATGACTCAATTGCCTATTGAGTGGATAGAGGTTATTTTTTTGCTTTTTTAAATAGAGTACTACCCAGCCATACAGAAGGATAAAACTGAGAAATTCCTAGGTAAGTGGATGCCCCTGAGAACATACTATTAAGTGAAATAATTTGGACAAACCTGTCCATATTTCATTTTTCTCTGGGATGAGAAACTTAAAGCATAAATAAGGATCAAAATGTATAACTATCATAAAATTTTTAAAAATGTTCAAATGGGAAGGGGAACTAAGGAGAGGAAGAAACAAAGTATGGGAGAAAATAAATAAATAAGTGAAAATAAAACTTCATAAATAAGGAAAAGTAAAGGGGGTGCAAAGCAAGGGAGAAAAGGAGGGAAATAGGGAAAAAAGAATCAAGGTATGTCACATACAGGTATATGACAAATGTCTTACGATAAATGCTACTATTTATGTATCTAAAATGTACCAATAAACTTCATTAATTAAAAAAGCAAACAATAGCTAATATTCATTGAATAGCTACTAAGTTGTTTAGACACTACTATGCTTTTAAATTTTATTTTCTCCTGTAAACTTTACAATTATTATTTCAAGTTATGGATGAAAGAACAAGCATATAAACATTGTGTCACCCACAGTAGTATCTTAAATTAAATTTTCTACACTCAAATTTATAAAATGTCACAAAAATAAATTATGTGTAACAATGTGTTTCCATTCTAAAATGCATTTCTTTCTTTTAGTTATCAGAGAAATGCTTCATATTTATTACACTAATTTCTTAATACTTTAAAAAATAAATATGCCAGCCTTCCACACCAAAATCCAGGGATTGAGTTAAGATTAAATATATTCATATTTTTAACCACTTTATATTTTGCAATTTTTTTCTAGCTAAAAGCACTAGTAGTATCACAGCACTTATTTACCCTTAGACGTTAGTAACATTCTTCAATAAACTTCCATCCTTTTTCACCATGGCCTTAAATGTCAACATATATCTCCCTATCTATTTGTAATGTTTTCTGGTTATCTGATGCTAAAAAGAATTAATTCAAACACCATATCACATATAAAAAGCACATTGACAGATTTTAAAAGGACTACCTATGCAGGTACATTGTAAAAGTTCATTTACAGTATAGTAAAACTACCATAGTGCGTTTTCTAAACCATGTGTGAGTGTTTGACAAGAGCATTATTGTCCTTCCATAGCAGTCATAAAACAGGTTGCCCTGGAGAGTTCTCTGGTATCTATGGCCCATGACCATTTTTCCCCTAATTTGCCTTTGTAATCAACCAGTATATTTAGTCACATTTCCATTCATTACTTCCAGGAAAACCAACAAAGTGTATGATCTTCTACTTAAGGGTGTCAGTCTCAGTGTTTGTTTTAATACAAAATAAGTAAATGAAAACCCCTGAAAAATTAGACTTGGCTACACCAAAGCTGATGTTTGGAGGTCTTCCTTTGATTTAGAATTAGCCCAGAAGGCTGCAAGAATGACCACAGATTAAGGGAAAATCTCTCTGATTTTTACTGACTGTAATGTGAATATGCAAAAGGAAATCTTATTCCATGAAACAATTCTTCTGGCCCAAGCATCATTATAAAAATGGCAGCTGCTTCCAATGTACTTATCTCATAAATGAAGAGAAGAGTAAGGATGCGATAGATGATGGGAAGGGTACCTGTCGTTGGTAAAGACCACCAGCTTATTGCTGTCCCTCGATCAGCACAAACAGTCATAACACTCAGGGAAATCATATTCACAGTAAGGCACTTAGACCATGACATATTTTGAAGGAATTGGGAAATACATGTTTTTGGGAATTGTATTCAGTTTAAAATTTCAGCTCTGTCACTTACATCTATATAATCTAGTTCAATTCTTTATTTTCTCTATACCAATGTTATCATACATTTTTAAAAAATCACATGCTTTAGAAGGTTATTCAAAAAGCTAAATAAAAGGGCCAGCCAAATAGCTCAGTAGATTAAAGCACCTGCAAGCAGGAGCAGGGGCAGGGGTTTCAATCCCTGACCTGCCATGCTGGCCCCACCTCCAGGGTGGGCTGAGATGGTGAGTGAGACTGAGCATGGTGGTACACACCTGTAATCCCAGCACTTGGGAGGCTTAAACAGGAGAATCACTATGAGTTCGATCTACTAAACCCTGAACACCCTGTAGACAAAAAAGAAAAACTAAATAAAATTTTATATAAAGTGCAAAACTTATTCAATGTTAGCTGTTATTGGTATATATGAAAATTGTAGTCCTACTTTTGGATATAATTTGAAATATTTTTTCTTTTGTGGAGTTCATCAGATAATCTGGATTCCACAAGTAGAAAAACAAGTCAAGATCAGAACCAAATTTGTATTTACAGAATTCCAATTATCCAATGATAAAATATCCTAAATGCTTAAATGAAACATATATAAATGGACATACTCTATTGATGTTATTCAACATAAATATATAGTAATGTATATTTTTCTCATTTTTCAAAAGTCTTTGTTGTCATTTAGAAAGCTGCCAGTGAAGAAACAAAACAAGTGTAAAACAAGACATAGGGATGAGACTAACCCTTCACAAGTGTAATATGCTCTACTGATGTCATCAAAGGATTCTCTACCACATGGCTTTCCCAGAGTTTTCTGTTTCTATTATTTCTTACATCTCTTTGTCCTTGGATGGAGAAGTCATATTAAAATATTCATAAATAATCACAATCATTTGGTAGGTAATAAGTGTATAATACATATGAATACCTAACACTTTTTATCTCCTGAGATCGTCACAATGACTTCTTGAGGATTGGTTATTATTGTTCCTGTGTGTTCACTTTCTTCTCATTGCTGACAGAAAGTACCCAACACCCAAAGTTAAAGAAGGAAAGATTTGTGTAGCTCAGTTAGTACAGTTCATAGTTGGCTGTCTCCAAGCAGGGCCTCATGGCAGAAGGGCATCATAGAGGAGAAACAGCTCAAAGAAAGTGACAAGCAACAGCACCAGCAGTCCTCCTCGTATCCCTTATATTCTAACCTTGGGGCAGGTAGCTCTCTCACTCAGAGTGGGACAGCTTAATCCCAGCATTACACACTAGGTCCAGCCTCCTTTGCAAAGGCCCACCTGTGACTGCATGACACTTTGGGGAAGATCTACACACAAGTCATAACAATGCCCATTTTACAAATGAAAAAAAAAAATAGAATAGAAGATTTAAGGAACACTTTCTGGACTATATAACTTAGTAAGCTTAGCAAACTTTTACTGGACTTCAGAGTTTAGTATGACTAAAACCCTATAGTGCATATTCTTAGTCATTGTGTGTCACTATTGCTAAAATTAGCATTCACTTGGCATCCCTGGCCACCCAACAATGACCTATCCAGTTGTTTTCTACAGAATTTTATTTTCACCCCTCCTAATCTCTTTGGAAATGTATTTTCTACAGCAAAAACCAAGAATGACACCAATTATAAACAGAAAGCATGAGGACTCATATCTTTTTAATTCTACTTAGTGACATATGCACTGAAGGAAAGGGGGATTAAATTTTGCAAGGAGCCACTATTCATTTTAAGAAAAGTACAAAGAAAAGAACATTTCAGTTCAGAAGAAGAAGGAGGAGGAAAAGAATAGAGAAAGAGGGGGAGAGAGAGACTGAAAGAGGAGAGGAGATGAAGGAAATGGGGGACGGGAGGGAAGAGCAGAGCAGAGGGACAAAGAAGGAAAAGGTGAGGAGGAGTAAAGGAAAAGGATGGGGAGGAAGGGGAGGAGAGGGAAGAAGAGGGAAGCTTGCTTTCTTTAAGTGGTTATGATGGAGCCAGAATATGATTTTGAAATTTTTAAGAACACTTTCAGTGGCATTGTAATAGGTACTATGGTAAAAAAAAAAAATCCTGTCCTTGGAGCTGCATGGATGAAGATGAGATAGTGAAGAAAATTTGAGGACTGGGAAACAGAATTGCCTGCATCCCTGTGTTTATATCCTTTATTGATTTCTTTTCTAAATAATTTTATTAAGAAACAAATAGTGGGGCCGGGAGATGGCTCAGCAGAATAAGCGCTTGCCTGGCAAGCACAAGGGCCTGAGTTCAATCCCTGGTTCCGAAAAAAAAAAAAAAAAAAAAAAAGAAAAAGAAAAAAGAAACAAATAGCAATGAGACAATTTCAAAACCGATTAGTAGGACAGTTTCAATACTTAATACATTACATATTGTTGTCTTAGTAGTTATTCATGGTACAAGATGCAGACGTGATATCCTGTCCACAAACACTATTAGAACAAATCTTTCTATTCATTGAATTTAGAGAATGTAGCTGCATATCTATTGTAACTATTTTGAATCCTTTATTGATTTCTTATGCACCAAATGTTCTCATTGTGCATTTTAATTCTTCCCAGACCTACTGCTTGGAAACATTTACACTAAGGCAGACAAACCAACTACAACTGTAAAAAGAGTAGTTTTAATAGCATACAGCCTCCCAAATCCTGCTTTGTCCAGCAATCCATTCACTGGCACAAATGGGAAAAGCATTCACTTTGCTTCCAGGCTACTTCTCTCTCTTAGCTAGGTTCACCTCCTGCACTGCATTCCTTACCGTTCTTTCCTCCTCCTAGCAAAATAAACTTTAATAGTTTCAGGAAAGAATGCTGGGTTGTGTTGTTCACGGCAAGGTCAGCTTTGCTAATCCTTCCTGAGTATTCTCAAAGCGTGGCTTGTTTCCAAAGCCAGAAATGCAACATAATATGATTTATTTGGTTTGCTGCATGATCCAATTTAAGAAATTGGAATTTTTTAAAATATCACTGAGAGGTCTTTAAAAATTTATTGAAATAATCACTAAATATTGCTTGTATGATCAGCAATAGATAAATTATGCGGCCAATTAATAGATTATAAACATGCAATTACGTAACTTGTAATCCATAAATAAAGAAAACGCCATCCAAATCCTGTAAGAACAAATTGCACGCCTCTCGGTTCCCTTTGGAAACAGCTGTGCTGAGTCAGGTGCGTGATGAGGCCAACTCCGCTTGGCTTTAAGAACCGGCCTTAATTAACATGCCTGACTCCTGCGGCAGCTTGTGAGAACAAACTTCTCTTGGACATAACAGTCCCTACTTTTCGTTCTCATTAAATGCCCTTTTGGCATCCCCCAAAGCCGTCAGAGTCCATGTGGAAAATGGTGATAGCACTGTCTTCCTAAAATTTTCAAAGTTGTAAAATATTTCCTCAGAATATCAAACTGTAAATTTTCATGAGATTCATCAATTACTACAGAAGTTCTCTTGGTAGACAAAAGTAACCCAGTAAAGTAATCCGAGCTAAGTCCAACATTAAGAAGACATTTTTATGCTGTCATAGACATTTCTATACCAGTTACTAAGAGCTAAATCACTTTATATATCATGAAGAGTGGGCAACATAGAGACTTTCACATAGTCACTGTCATCAGAAATTGAACTGACAGGCGTTTAAACTGTCATGTTTGTCACTGGCCTCAAAAGAACATCTTTACAGACACTTTAAGAGATGTAAAAGGGATCTATTACTCATAATAATTGTGTATTTTCCCATAATTGCTTCTATGAGGATATCACCAAACGGCATGAGAGAGATTGCCTGCGATGTCTGATCACTTGCGGATGGATCTGAGAACAAATTTGACTGAGATATGTGAAAATTATTCAGTTTACTGAAAAATAGTAGAACATCCATTGAAATACTGGCTCGGTCAGAAAATTTGTTTACTTTTATTAAATTATTTTTTTTTGTTTTTTTTTGCAGAACCAGGGATTGAACCCAGACCCTTGTGCTTGCCAGGGAAATGCCTTATTCTACTGAGCCATCTCCCCGGTCCCTTAAATTAATTTTTTACTAAGGAAATTTTAATATTTGAGATAAAATGACAAAGCATTATAAATCATATCAAAGTGTCTGCATTAGTTAATGCATTAGTTGAATATATTTTCTTAATAATTTAATAAGATAAATGCATCATTTGAATATATTCTCTTTCTATTCCATCTTCCTTTGCTTACCTTAGAGCCACTTTGATTCCTATTTAAGGTAAGCAAATTAATGAAAGTAGTTTCTTTTTTTAAAAAAAGTAGTTTTAACAAGAGCTGTACACTTAATTAATTCCATTTACCAACATTTGTGTCAAAACTTCTTGTAGGTCTTTCTCTAGCTCAGCGAGGAAAAAGAAAAAATTAAATTATCTAATGGTGGGAAATAAAATTTCATCTGTGGTTGTTTGAAGATTTCTATTTTGACATTTGTGAATAAAATTAACTATAAAATACCTACTTCTGGGGCCAGGGAGATGGGTCAGTGGACTAAGTGCTTCCCTGGCAAGCGCAAGGGCCTGAGTTCAATCCCCAGTTCTGGAAAAAATATAAGTAAATACATATATACATTGCTTCTGTTCTACTGGAAATCAAATCCAGGCCAAGGCCAAGTGTTGCAAGTACCCCCATTCTTCTTTAATATCTTGTGCTGACATGAGGGCTCATTAAATTGCCCAGGCTGGCTTCAAACTTGTGATCTTTCTGTCGCAGAAGATTGCCGGTATATTCTACTGTGTACAGCTAAAAGCGTATCTTTCTGGGCCCCAGGAATCTACTTCTCTCCCCCTTTTCTTTCCTATGTCCATCAGCAGATAAATGGATGAAAAAATATGATACTTATACAGTAGAGTACTACTCTGCCCTAAAGAAGGAGAATAAACTTAAGTCATCTGCAGGAAAATGAATGCACCCTGAAACCAATGTATCAAGTGAAGTAACTCAGACATGCAAGTATAAATATCATTTTTCTCATATATGAAAAGCTTAGTATATATATTACAAAATAAAAGACACAGGAAAAAAGAGAAAGAAAAAGAAGGCATTATAATACAGTGTATGGAATGTATGTAAAAGTGTACCTCATTTTATTATAATTGTCATGTATGTTTTGCATGTTCTTTTGCCTGTTAGCCCAGATATATAGATATATAGATATATAGATACATAGATATACATATATATAGATATATGTCTTTGTATATGATAACTTTATAAAGTCTTACAAAATAAATAAATAAATCTGATTCTGAAAAAGAAAAGGAGTGGATGGAAGGGGGAAACAAATGAATGGAAATGTGTAGTGTGCACACACCAGTTCTTTACAGTGAATGTAATTATTATGAACTACAAACAGTATTAATGTAAGTAAAATGAAAGATAAAAAAGCATATCTTATCTGATTAGCTCATACTTCATTTGGTACTTAGGATGAATTCCTGTAGTAAACATAGAAAACACTGGCATTACAGTTAAATGAAAAATACCCGTAAGAGCCGAAATATAACCACCGAGTGTTTCGGTATACAGCCACTCAGAACATCCCATGATTGCATATGTTGTAGGAATTATAAATCTACAAAAGCCATGTTTCAATAAAAATACATAATACAAAGTATGGGACTTTTGTTTTGAATAGTTTCTTCCCAATTCACAGTATCTATTATACATTTTGGATCTTATTTACTCCTTCAGAATCTCACACTAGGGAAACAATACAATATTTACATACAAAAAATACGAAGTATGGAATAATAAAACTTTTTGATGTGAAAACAAGTATAACTGTGCATTTCTAAACTTTTTGCCAATTTTCATTATCTGGGCTAATCTTCATATTTCTATTTCATTGTAGCCAATAAATTTCTAGAATAATCATTTCTATAAAAAAAGTAGAAACTACAACTGCATCTCTATTTCTGAGGAAATTCTTTTTATACACTTTCTCCTCAAATTATCTAAGAAATGAAAAACCTTGACATTTACATCAGAGGCGTGTTAGCCTCTTAGAGTGACAACCCAGATGACTTTACAAAAGCAGTAACACAAAACATTCCAAACATCTGATTTCCATTTGGACAGCAGCTGTTCTTTCTCACGCTGGTGAAGGGAGATTTGTGTGCACACTGCTCGGTCCTGGCCCCTGAGGCCCTGAGCCTTAAATCTTGCTCCAGCTCAGGGACATCTGGAGGCTTGGTGATAGAACAGATAACATTTATTGGTATTGATTCCCTGGCAAGTACTGTGCTGTGTGCAATGCAGTTATTACCTCATTTAATTATCAAAACACTTTTTTTTTTTTAAATGAAAGAATGAAATCTTAGAAAAGTCACATATCTTACTCAGGCTCATACAAATGATCAGAGGTCAACCCAGGATGTTCTTGTGTGGGACCCCAGAGCCCTGTCACCAGCACTTTGGGGTCCTGTGCACACTTATAGCTACATGCCAGTCCTGACTGAAAGGTAAGCAATCGGACCTGTTCTGTAGACTCAGGATTCTCTCAGTTGCCTTACAGGTTGGGGTATACTCTCCTGGCCTTCAGAATGAAGATAGCCTTGGCTTGGGGACTCTAGCGTGGCTCTCCTGGGAATTGTGCATCGTATGGCACAATTCTCTTTTTTTTTTTGTTTTGGCGGAACCGGTGATTGAACTTAGGCCCTTGCGCTTGCCAGGCAAGTGCTTATTCTACGGAGCCATCTCCCCAGCCTAATTTTCTTTTTTCTAGAATTTTTTTCTTGTACCTTGTTTTAATGCTTTAAAATAAGCCCCCAAAGTCACACAATACCCTTTTCTATCTTATTTCTCTTCCCTACACCCGCAGCCCTTGTAGTTCTCCTCAAATCAACCTCCATATAGTTTTCTTATTCTTAATTTCTTAACCAATTGAGACATTCACGGGAGCAATTCACTTCCTCCTGAAGGTTTCCCTACGCTTTTCCAGGTACAGAGGTCAAAAATTTTGTACACAATCCGGAATCTGTGGTTTCTTATGCTACATTCAAGCCATCATCGAAATCTGTATGTTCTGTCTTCAAAATACATTCAGACTACAACACTGTAGAGTAGTGAACCAGTTCACTTATGTTTTATCGCTACTACCCTGTTCCAAGTCGCTAACTTCCCTCTCTGTCTTCTCCCTGTACCAGCCTGTTCCGTGATCCACACAGAGCCACAGGGCTCGTACTGAAACCTTTGCCAGAAAGAGTCACACTTCTGCTCCCAGATTTCCAATAGCTTCCCTTCCGAGCAAGAGCCACACAGCTTCTGCTCTATACATTTACCCAGTGCCTCAGAGCTGTCCATACTTCCTCTATTCAGTTTGTCCAGCCAAACTACCCTACACCTTCCGAAACATGCCCAGGGGATTTTGCCCTAGCTTTTCTCTCTCTTTTTGGGACATTTTTTCTGACAGGTGCATGGTTTGAGTCTCAATATCATTTCACATATTCACTAACAAGTCAGCTTTGTATGAAGTCTGTTCCCAGTCACCCTAGGTGAGGTACTCTCAATCGCCATTGCCTGGCTTTCCCTTTCCTAAAATAACACCCATATGAAGGCAGCGAGTCTCCTGGTTTAGTGGTATATTGCTCAGAAAATACTTATTGAGTAAATGAATGAAACTCATCTATCCTTTTTGAGTACAGCAATTGTAGCATCACACTCATCATTTTTAAGTAAAGTGCTCGTTAATAAAAGTCACTAAAAACAGTACTACTAATATTGTTACTATAATTTGCTTGTGTATGTATTTATTTACTTATTTGGTACCAGGACTCAAACTCAGGACCTTCTCACGCTGTGCCACAGAGTTATATCTCTGGCCTCTAACTGATATAGTCTAAGAAGCCACATTATACTCAGGCTTGAGCTCAGAACAAAATTTATTACAAAATTACGAAATATAAATAATCGAATAAATATCTAAAGAAGGATAGATTAAATAATTTTTTGAAAAAAAATATGTGTTCTCTCCAGTTCGAAATCTTGCTGCCACCACTTCGTATTGTGGTGTGCGCCATCTTCAGACACACAAAAAATTCTGGAAGAGAAATAGTACCGTGCCAGTTTCCTTTATCTTCTTATTTCTCCTGTTTTTGAGATTTCTTCCCCACTCTATCCATAGCTCTTGTTATAAGACTAATTAGTAATAGTTTTAAAAACTCTAATAACAAGATAAAAAACCATTTTATATAGATCCAGTAACTGAGTGAAAATATTTTTTTAATGTTGCACAGATCAGTAATAATGCTCTTCTGCAATTCCAGCCTCATAGAAATAGAGAATACAATAGTGACTATTGAAGTTGGGCCAAAGGCACAGGAGGAGATGCTGGCCAACAGGGAAAATATTTAAGCTCTGCAAGGTAACCCTGGAGATCTAACATCACTATAGTTATCAGTACAGTATTACACTGCACATACGAAGTTTTCTATGATGGTAAATCTTAAGTGTTCTTACTACACCAAAATAAGCTAACTATGCAAGGTGTTAGAAATCATAATTAATTTGATTGTGGTGAATACTTCAAAATGCTTTTATTTTTAGAATAATCACATTATAGAACTTAAATAAATAAAAATTTTAATAGCCTAGGAAAAATGGGAAAATCTATTCATTCTTTCATGTAGTATTATTTTATTTTCACATAAGAATGTGCAATCAAAGTTATTATACAGAGCAAGAGAGGAAAATAAAATCTCCAGCAATGAATCAGGAGCACTTTTAAAGACTATCAAGATGAGAAATTTATTTTCAAAGTTGAACTCTAACATTACTGTGAATACTGTGCAATTTCATTTCAAAACTAACTTTAAAAAAAGTGAATCAGTTTTGGTGGTGTTTTCTTGTCCACCAAAGAGGCATTTTAAACCAAATGCTGATTAATATGCACAAAAAAGGAGATACAGGCTAATTTAAGAAAAAGAAGTAGTTTTCTGTGTGGCAGGTTTTTTTTTGGGGGGTGTGGGGGGTTGGTTGGTGGTTTATTATGATCAGCACTGACCCCATCTATTTACAGTTTTCAGGGAAAGAAAATATTTCTTCTGACCACAGCTGAAGCAAGACCCTGACAGAGCTCTCCGGCCTATCTCCCTGTCCTCAGTACTTTCAGGGGTAGGGATCTGAGGTGGTGCTCCAGCTAAGTGGTTGCAGCTGTCTCCACAGCCCCAGTCACAGGGAGTTTCTGTTCATGTTGACTTTGGCCAAGGTCTTCCCCTGTAGCCCAGCAGCATAAGAGCCTTCACTCCGAGGTCTGGGACTCTGGACAAACATTGCAGAGTTTCTAAGTTCTTAACAGTTGATGAATTTCTCTCTTAATTTCTTCTGGAGAAAAGTCAAAGATACTGGAGGGTCCCCTTTGCTCCAACAGAGTCCCTTTCCCTTTTATACATGTGGCTGAAAATAATAACATGCATAAACTATGCCAAGTTATGATAATATGCATTTTTAAAATATGTTTCAACATATTTTGACAGTCTTTAGAAATGCCAGACTCCTTTGAAGTTTTTAAAAATGAAAGAAAAATAGGCTATAAATCAAGCCCTTAAACATTTGTATCAAAAGGCTCTCAGAAAAGTTGAAAGATTGTTAAGAGTTAGTCAAAGAAGTCAGCTGTCATAATTGCATTGAGGTAAAATGCAACTTCTCAGTGGTGTTTTGATAAATGAAAAGCAAAGTTACAGCTTATTCTAAGTTTAACTTTTTATTGCAGATACTTAAGTTAATCATAAGCAAAAATTAATAATTGATTTATCAATATCTGAGGGGTTGAACTCAAGGATAATTAGGAAGATAATTTTAGAAAATGGTATATTCTTGTTAATTTGTTGGCATCAAATGGGCCCAAACATTAAGTGAATAAAATATGACTTCATTTTTTTTTAGGAGGGAAAGCATATATATACATAGCTTTGGCTTCCACAGAACACTTTCAGTTGCAAATAAAAGAGAGTATTCTAACAGTCTATGAAATGATAAATTGGATAACAAAACAGACCATAGAATATTTTGCCTGGCAAGTTTGGAAAGTAAGCTTTCAAGAGTTATTTGAATAAATCTGTTGGTATAGTGAAGGTAAGCATTAAAATGACATTAAATGGCATTTCAAAGTTCTAGCAAGTCCACTGGTGTGGTATTTATGTAAGGCTAGACTAAGACATCAAATGGCTATGTACGTGACAAATTCACTTTACACACACTGGCACATTTTATATGTCACCATAATTTTGTATATGTCCTTATTTATGTGTTATTTAAACAATAAATTCTAGCAAAGCATATCCCCTCTAAGCACATACCACTGCACCTAAAATCATGGCTATATTATTTAAAACATTACATTTAGGGTAAACAAATAAATTATGCAATGTTAAAATGATTGTGGTTATTTGCATTTTGCCAAACTCAGGAATATTTAAAAGCTTAAAAGATTAGAGAATCTCAACTTGGATAGTATAAAGTGTTGTGAAAGAATATAGTTTTAAGATATAGTTTTCCTGGATTCAAGCCCCATCATACTCCTTCTAGCTGTTTCATCATAGACAAATGGCTTCTCCTCATGCCCTATATTTCTTATTTGTCAAATGAGAGTGATAATGGCTTTTACTTCATCACTTTTAAGGATTAAAGCAGTATTAACCTAAGGTACTTAGACAACATCATGTATACAACCCATTCACAACAAGAGATTGTAATTATTTTTGACATCAGTTTTCTACTGTTATGCAACTAGTTTCCAAAGAAGATTTCTTTATATAATATAACCTTATTATGAATTATTTGATGTCTTCTAGAAGAATCCAGATTTTTTGGGTCCAGGGAGATGGCTCAGTAGAATAAGCGCTTCCCAGGCAAGCGCAAGGGCCTGAGTTCAATCCCAATTCCCCCCGCAAAAAAAAGATTCTAGGTCTTTGATGGACAGCCAAAGGGCTTACATATTTTACTATTTATTTATTTATTTATTCATTTATTTATTTATTGGCAGAACTGGGGATTGAACTCAGGCCCTTGCACTTGCCAGGGAAGTGTTTATTCTACTGAGCTATCTCCCTAGCCCTTTTATTTTCAATTTAAATAAAAAATCTACTTTCTCAAGATTTTAGATGAACCCATGAATTTCTATAAACCTTCAAATACTTCAAGCCTGAAGATCCAGCTCCACACATAATTCAGACCATATGTGCTGTAAGCACTTAACACGTTGTTTCTACTCTATTATTTTATTAGTTTCATGCTATCTTAGTATCTTAGTGTACAGCTTTGAGAACTTGATTTATCAATCCCTAACCTAGCAGGTATATCATCTTTCCTGACTTGAACAGTTAATTATACTAGCAGTGTGCTAACATTTGAAGCTGTATTTTTTGTTGGCACATAAACTGCATTAGTCCTATGAGCCTTTAAACTGAGTTATATCCCTGGCCAATTTACACTTTATTTCATTTGTATTTTGAGAACTTTCCCTAAGTTATTAAATTGCCAAGGATCTAGTCAAACTTGTGATCCTCTTCCACTATCTCCCACAGTACTGGAATTACAGATATGAACCACCTTATCATTATTTTCAATTCCTTGTTCCCTATTCTGTGTCATCATACTGACTTTTTGGTGCAAATGTAGCCTGTATGATTCCTATTTTTAAAAGTGACAGAGTAGTTACACAGTGTCTTATTTACTTTTCTCTCATTGTTGAGACTGATATCAAAAGTTAAAGGAGGAAATATTTATTTAGCTTACATTTCATAGAGGTTTCAGTCCGTAATCGGCTGGCTCCAGGGCAGGGCAGCACATGGCAGAGTGGTAACAGTCCATGGGGATGGAAGACAGCAAAAGCAAGCCCCGAAAATGAAGAAACAAGACTCTTTCTGCCCTTTTTATCTTATTCAGATTTTTAAGATTAGGATGGTGCCAACCCAATCAGTGGATTGATCCAGCTATCACTCAGCCTTAATTCCAGCACTCTTAATCCTAGCACTGAATCATGAATCCATCAAACTTTAAATCAAGCTGCTTCTGAAAAATCCTGAAGCCCCATGATTGCACGAGGCTTTAGGGGTGTCATTAAGACACAAAACACAACACACAGTGTCCGACATAGCTGCTAAGCCTTGGAAACACATTAAACCTGGGTAAAACACCCTCAAAACAAGAAAATATTTCTAGTAGCTATAAACATGGATAATCAAGAAATCTATGATTTGAAGCATCAGATTTACTAAGAGAAGGAAAAACTGAGGTAGCATTCGCCATCAATTCTTCCTTTTCATGACAGGGACAATCTGGAAACTTTAGTAATCTCACAGTTTTAAGAAATCAAAAATCTAACAAATAAGGTAGAGCTCCGAGACAAGGAGCCACAGAGAAGTAAGCATCTCACTTGGTATTTTTTTCCTTCCAAAAATATGCCACAGCAGAAATTGAAAGGATTGACAAGGGAAGAAAGCAAGTGATAAATGATGACTGAGAGGCCAAAAACCAAGTAGAGTGCAACTGTTAAACATAATATGGTAACATGAATAGATTACCAAATGCTTAACAAATTAGTAAAACACAGTTCTGGGTGTGCCTTTGGGTGGAGTGGCATATGGGCTGACAAATGGAGTGGAAGACCAACACTGATTGTGGATGACACCAAGTAGATGTCTAGCTTGGCTGGAATAAAAAAGAAAGGAAAAAACAA
The DNA here is from genome assembly GCF_000260255.1 of Octodon degus. NCBI lineage: Eukaryota > Metazoa > Chordata > Mammalia > Rodentia > Octodontidae > Octodon > Octodon degus. Next base: position 830,009 of record NW_004524817.1, on the reverse strand, counting down.
ATACACTTTAAGGAATTTCAGTCTCTTCAGTTTGTGCCTGTCACCTTTGGACATCATTCTCTAGGTTTCTAGTTTCTTTAGTCTTTATATAGTATGTGCAGATTTTGCAATGCAAGGAGTTTAGTAACTTTACATTATACAATTATCTTGAGTAGTTTTAAAAAAGAATGATACTGAATGATTGCTTTTAAAATTTCTGGACAAAGTATGACAAGAAAGTAATATTCCCAGCCTCAGACATACATAGACTAGAAATCTAGACTTCTAAGTGAGTCCAGAAGAAAAATCTTATTTTAGCTGTAGAACTGAAGTTCCCCAAAACAAAATTGGCTGAATTATGATACAAGTTTCATGCTCAGCCTTGAAATGTATCTGCATATCTTCAAAGTTCAAATTTTAAAATGCTGATTAAACGGTGCTGATTAAAATAAAACTTGTAAGGGCCGACAAGATAGCTCAGCTGACTAAGTGCTTGCTTAGGCAATAGCAGGGCCCTGGATTCAATTCCAGGCACCACATGCCATGCCAGCCCCACCCCCAGGCACATGGAGCCAGCCACTGAGACTGGGCATGGTGGTGCATATCTGTAATCCCAATACTGGGGAGGCTGAAAACAGGAGGCTCACTATGGAATTCAAGCTGTATAGTGAGAACCTGTACCAAATACATTAAAAATAAAAATATATAAATAAATAAATAAATAAATAAATTAATTAATTAAATAAAACTTGTATTCTATGAAATAAGATGGGCATGTTTCAGAGGAACCTATTGACTTGGTGAATGTCTTATACTTCCTGACTATCCACAGAACCCACCAAGAGCAATTTTCTCTCAACTGACAAGGCCAGCAGCATATTATTATTGTCCTACCTCAGGGATATATCAGTTCTCCAGCTCGGTGCCACAATTTACTCCACACAGATCTTGGTCATCATTCTCTTTCTGACAGTATCATGTCCATTATGTGGATGATATTGTTCTTATTGAACCAAGTGAATCAGAGATAATCACTACTCAGAACGTGTTATAAAGTATTTGTACGTCTAAAAACAAGAAATACATCCAAATAAGGAGCTTCTCTATCATTCACCTATGTGCACCTCCCTGTGTCTCACTGAAATTTCTAGGAGTCCAGTAATATTTCTAATAGTCAAGTAGCATGGGGCATGCAGAGATATCCTTTCTAAAGTGAAGAGTAAATAGGTATATTTGGTTCCACCTCCAGCCAAGAAAGAGGCACAATGTTTAGTGGGTCTATCTGGATGTTGGAGGGAACATGTTACTATTTCCTATTTACTAAGTGACATAGAAAACTGCTAATTTTAAGTGGTTCTGAAAAGGAAAGAATGTGATATAGTATTTCCAGGTTGCTATAGAGCCTGCCATGCCAATTAGGCCATATGATCCAATAGGTCTAATGGTACTTGAGTATCAGCGACTGATATGGATGTTGACTGGCACCTCTGGGAGGCTATATGTGAGTCACTGAGCAAGAGCTTAGAATTTTGGAGGGAGACAATCTGGTCATGTATAGGAAACTACTCTCACTTTGAGAAATAGCTCCTGGCTTGCTACTAGGCCTTACTAGAGACAGAATTCTTGGGCATGAACACCAGATTACCATGTGTCTTGAGCTTCCAATCAACAACTGGACTCTATCTGACTAATCAAGTCATAAAGTGAGAGATGCACAGCAGTATTCATTACCTGATTGTCTGTCTGTCTGTCTGTCTGTCTGTCTGTCTGTCTGTCTACCTATCTATCTATAAGATCAAACTCAAGTAGGTCCTGCATATATAAGTAAATTATATTAAAAAATGCTCTGAACTCTAAATGCCCATGGTTTCTACTCTTATACTGTATTTTGTCTCCCAGCTTTAATGTGTATATTTTTCTCTTGGGGCTTAGATTGATTCATTGAAGAATGGAGAAAGACTAGAATCTGATTTACATGTGGTCCTTCAGGTTATGCAGGCACCATCAAAAAGTAGACAATTATGAGAGCTCATTACTGCTGTTTTCTGGGATATCCCTGAAAGATCACAGTGAAAGGAAATCTATATGTTAGGAAGAATCATCAACAGAGAAGGGTTAGGGTTAGAGTTAGAGTTAGGGTTAGAGTTAGGGTTAGAGTTAGGGTTATGATCATGCATTTTGCTTAGAAGAAAACATGGCCATATATGTGACAACATATTATTTGATTCGGTTAATGGGCTGCCTGGATGGTCAGTGACTGAAAATATCACAGGGTAACTGATAACAAAGGTATTTGAAGTGGATATATTTTATCAGACATCTCTCTGTGGTTGAAGAAAGTAAAGGTATTTATGTCCCACCTTTCCCTGAAAGGTGATCTCAGGGCTGTGGGATATCTTGGAAGCATAACTGCCTGCCTGGCAAGTGCATAGACCTGGGTTTGATCCCCAGTACCACATGGCATTCTAGCCCCAGAACCCCTGGCATGCCATGCTAGCTATCAAAACCAGGCATGGTGGTACACATCTATAATCCTAGTACTGGGAGGCTGAGATAGGAGTATGAGCTGTGTAATGAGACCCGGTACTAAATTAGTCAATTAATTAAAAAGTTTATAAAGAAGCTGATCTTAGTGATGAGGATTTTGCTAATTCTGGAGCTACATGTCCAACACCCAAGGCCTGTTCTAGTGAAATGTTAAATCCAAAGGGCTTGGTTAGTCCCACCCCTATAGCCTTGCCATCTTCGGCCCATATGATTTTTCTCCTAGGCTGGTTCTATTCATTTCCTGCAGCTTTTCTCAGCAGTTGGTCCAGAGTCCTGGCATCTCCAACTTCCTGGGTTTTCCACTGCACCTTCTGCTTCACTCTCCTATCTGCATACTTGGTTTGCTCACATTCTGATTGCTCAGGTTCACAGACCTTCCCCTGAAATCTGAGAGGAATTCTCAATGGCACTTTAATCCTTGAATTATTCATTCCAGGAAACTCAGCATACTATTGATGACAAATATCTACCACCAGTTTCAGAAGTAGCTTCAGCTCCTTGAACCATGACTACAGAAGCTTCTGAGTTCCTTCAGACACCTCAACTCAGGGAAAGGTGGCCCCAAATGAGGAAGGTACCCATGAGCCTCTGTTCTCAACTGTGATAGGTAAGGTCTTGTTATTTCCTGAATGAACTCAGGGCACCTTCCAGTCCTTATATATACTAATCCATTTCTTTTTCATGACACTAGTATCTTCATGAACGACTTTTCATTTGACCCTACCTTTACATATGATTCTTTATGGTCCAAAATTTAGATTCTTATTTTTTCCTCATTTGTATTTTGCCTGAAATTTTTACTAAAGAATATTTCTCAATGCCCTTTGTTATACCCTGTCCCTCCCCATACTTCATTCTATCCGTATCATGATCCCTCTACCATCTGAGTAAGATCTCTCTCCCTACCTCCTGTCATCTACCTTTTACTTTGCTTTCTATTTACACTTTGGAACTCTTATCTAAGAAAAGCCATGTGATAGTTAAGCTCGTGTGTTTGATTTATTTCATTTATTTTTATGGATTCATAGTGTACCCATTTTTCTACAAATGATTCATATTTATCTTATGCAGAGTAGTAGTTGTATATAGATACATGTTTATCTTTATTCATCTGTTGATGACACATAGGCTGCTTCTAAGTTTTAGCTAGCATGAATTGTGTTTTTATAAATGTGAGCATACACGTCTCTTTGCAATATGGTATCTTTCACACTTTTTGGACGATTTTCAGAAGGTGGATAACTGGGTCAGGTGGACTTTTTGAAGAATCTTCATGCTGATTTCTTTAGTATTTGTATGTATGTACATACCCACTAACAATGTAGAAGTCTTCTGGTAGATTTATATTGGATCTTTTATGTATAAGATGTTATCTACAAATAATAATGATTTGACTTCTTCCTTTCCTATCCATATCAATTTTATTTCTTTTTCTTGCCTAATTACACTAACATTTTAAGTATTATATTGAACAGGAGTGATGATAATGGACATCACTGTCTGATTCTAGTCTTATAGAAAAAGGATTTGGTTTGCCTTTATCTAATATGATGTTTCTAATAGATTTCTCATAAATAGTTTTGATCAGATTGAGATAAATACTTTTTGTGCCTAGTTCCTTAGTGTTTTCTATCATGAAAGGACAATGGATTTTGTCTGTGCTATTAATGTGATCATGTGATTTTTGTCCTTTTTTTCTATTTATGTGACACCTTATATTTATTGATTTTCATACATTGAACCTGGGATGGAGCATATCTGATATGAAGCCTACTTGGTCATACTTGGTCATGAAGCCTGGACTTTTTGATGACTCAACCAATTTTCTGTGCTAGTTCCTTGATTTTTTCATGTATATTTATTGATGAGATTGATCTCTAGTTCTCATTTTTGGTTGGTTCTTTGTCTGGTTTTGGAATCAAGGTAGTTCCGATTAATGACTTTTGGAGTACTCCTTTCTTTTCAATTTCATTGAAAGTTGGAGGAACACTGGCATTAGAACCTGAAGTCCTTGTTCAATTAAGCAGGGAAGCCATCCAGATTAGGGTTTCTTTTAGTTGTCAGGTATTTTTTTATCACTACTTCAGTTTCAAGGTCTGCTACTGGATTATTAAGTTTTAAATATTATTGATTCAGTTTTAGTAATTCATGTATATCTAGGAATCTATTCAATTTTTCTGAAATCCTTTACTTTTTGACATATCAGTTTGTGAAGAAATTGGTCATGTTTCAGACTATGGCAGTGTATAATGCAATTTCACCTTTTACTTTTCTAATTGCATTGATTTCAGTTATTTTTATCCCAATTTTATAGAACTGGCTAAAGACGTATCTTCTTTTTTTATTTTTTCAGAGAACCAAGTCTTGATTCATTATTTTTGCCTTGATCTGATAATTAGTATCATAATTTAAATTATTTTACACTCTGCTAAGCTTGATATGTTGGCTAGTAATTGGTGTGTTAAGTTCACATGCTGTGAGAAGAATGTGCATTTTGTTGAGTAGAGCACTGTATAGATATCTATGAATTTTTCATCAAGGTTTTGTTCAACTTTGGTATTTGCTTTTCATTCTTTTCTAGTTAATCTGTCTAACTGTGATAGTGGGGATCAAAGGTCCTCACTATAGTTTTCTTCATGTTTATTTTACCTTTTGTGTGCACTAGTACTTGATTTATTAACTTTTGTGCACTATTATTTGGTACATATATATGTTATAATTGTTATTTATTCCTGTTAGATTGTTCCATTAACAGATATAATGAAGTGACCTTTTTTGCCTCTTTGATTAGTTTTTACTTGAAATACACTTTGTCTTAAAGAGAGGAGATACACCTCACTTTATCAGGTTCCTGTTGCATGAAATATAGCATACCATTGTTCTTGATCATTCAGCCAGGTTATGTCCTTTGATTAGAGAATTGAGGCCCTTCACAATGAGAGTTATTATTGATAGGTATTGATTTATTTTGTCATTGTTTTATTTTTCTTTTGCGGATTTCCTGTCTTTCACTATGAAACCTTTTGTCATTGTTAATTGTATTGTCTCTTTTTACAACATACTTCAGAATTTTTTGGAGTGCTGCATTAGTAGTCAAGGATTGTTTGAGATGCTCTTTATCATGAAGGTATCTGATTTCTCCATTAATTTTAAAAGGTAGCTTTTCAAGAATGTCAGTCTGGGTTAGAAATTGTTTTTCTTGTAGGACGTGAAACACTTCACTTTAAGCTGTCCTGTGCTTTATGGCTTGTGGTGAGAAATCTGCTACAATTCTAATGGGTTTTTCTTTGTAAATGATTTGTTGCTTTTCTCAAACTGCTTTTAAGATTCTTATGTTGGACTTCCAGGATTTTGATTACAAAGTGTTATGGAGAGATTCTTTTCTGAAAGTGGCTATTTGGGGTTCTATATGCCTCTTTTCTGGACTGTGGGGACAGATTAGAAGAACACAAATTAAAACCCACGAAAAAACACGGGTGATTAACATTATAAGATCATTACATCCTTAGCTGTGGCTGCTGGTTGTAAAAGCATCATGTGCTTATCTGTTGTAGTGGATTTCTAACTGGTTGTCACCTTATTACTTCCAGTTGAATTAAACTAGTGTGGTGCTTGGTGCTGGAGGAACACCTGAAGATTTTTGCTAGTAGCATGAAGGCAGAACAGAAGAAGCTGCCAGAATACTGTGTAGGTACTGTTTGTAGAAGTTGTTGGAGCTGTTGAAAGCTGCTGGTTCTCTTGGCTGTGCTGCTGGAGAACCTTGTCAAGCTGGATTTTCTGATGAACTTTGGAGAAGCTCTGATGTTCACCTTGAGTATCACTTCCTGACTCCAGAGGGGAAGATGGTGCTCTGCTCAGCCTCATGAAGAAGCTTGTAGCATTGGCTTTCCTGATGGAAACTCAGCTTTCTTTATCACTGGAGGAGTTTGGGACTTCACTGTTTGCTGAAAATGGCTGTGGTACTTTTGAGGGAGCTCTGGTGCTTACCTTTAGCATTGCTTCCTAGCTCCAGTTCAGATCCCTCAGCTTGCAAGCACAGATCATTCATCCCATTGGCAAAGACTTCCTAGCTTCCACCACTGACCTTTGGGCCTTTTCAGAACAGATCCATGAATCAGCCCCCTTTGTCAAGGACTCTAGGCCTTCAGCTGAACTTGTAGGAGGCATTGTTATGAGCTCTATGCCCTCAGCTGTATTCTTTAGTTCTTAGTGTGTAGATAGGTTTCCTGTACTTTTTGAATATAATTCTTTGGGTGATTCATTTTAAAATAATTTATAAAATGTGTCCTGCAAAATATTGTTCCCCATTGTAAAGCCCCAAACCACAACATCTGTGTACCATGTACTTGAGAAAAGCTATACTACTATATCCTTATGAAAGTGTTACTCACATTAGTATGCTGAACTTGTGCCCTTCCCAAAAACAAATGCTAAAACTGTCATTGGCCTACCCCACTCAGTCAACAAAACAGCTTTACCCTTATGGGTAAGAGCACATCTTATACTGATCTGGCCTTCCTGAGAGGGATGCCTCTAACTTGTAGTAACTGTCTGGTGCCAAGATAGCTCTCCTTCTCCTTTCTCTGCATTTGCTGTGCTTTAATAAACTTTTGTTTCACACTCTACCAGTCTGACTACCTCGTTATCTTCTGAGAGCCCACCTTCCTCATTCTTTGCTGGAGTGAGAGCAAGGGCACGAAGGGAGTTAGAGGGTCATGGCAGGGACTCTTCAGCCCCACTCCCAAACCCCCAGGCCAGAAACAACAGAATATTAAATTACTTTCTCTGATTTGGAATATTTCCAGCCATTATGTCAGAAAAAGTATTTCATGTGCTAACTGCTGATTTCTCACTAATTCCATTTAATCTTACATTAGTCTTTGTCACCCAGGAGCTGATGGCTCCATTTTCCAAGTTACTGTTGTTTGGTTTGTTTGTTTATTGAGAGGGTCTCTCTGTGTGGTTCAAGCTGGTTTTGTAGCTCAAGTTGGCATTGAATTCACTGCGATTCTCCTGCCTCAGACTCTCGAGTGCTGGAATTACAGGCACGTGCCACCATTCAAGATGACTCTTTTGCTGTTTTGAGGATATCTTCTTTTATTAATTGGTGAATGACAATAGCTCTGTCCTTTGCTTTTGACACTCTGTCTCCACATTGGTTACTTTTGAACCCCATACTTTTGACAGAATTTTTAATCTCCCAAATTTCTACCCAGAGCACTTCCCTGGGCTCTGATACTTTCCTGTGCTGGTACATGTTTGGCTTCTTTTAGTTGTAGTATGGTTTTACATCATTGCTTTAGTTGTTCTATCTTTTTATAGTGCTTTCTGTGGACTTGCCCATCATTTTGTTTATGTGACCCAGTGCCTTATGAGTTATATCTTCTGCGAGCTTGACAAATTCCTTATTGATCTATATTGCTACCTCTGCTGATACCATTGCTAATAACTCAGTTATGTGCCTTTGATTTCTTCCCCTTCAGTGCCCTGTGGGAAAGCTTTGGGGCAGTTGGAAGATTTGGAGGCATTTCATTGGTTTGTTTCCTTGTGTTTATGTATTATTATTTCTTTGTTTAAATGTTGACACTTGTGGATTTATTGTAGTGGAAATCTTTGTTTCCAGTATGGATATATCTTTAACTAATGTTTATTCTTAGTGATGTTCTCTGACTGCATGGCTAACTACTAACCTTTGTTGCTATCCTGGAATCCAGCTACCTCCATTTACTTGGGATGGGATGTTGCAACATATTTGGTCCAGTACTCAGTTGTCCAGAAATATACCACAGCATTCTTAATGGCTCCGGGCAATCCTGGTATTGTCATCTCCAGAAAACCCATTAGCACCACCAGCTATGTCACCTTGCCTACAGTAATAAAGCCAGCATCAGTTATATCATTAAACACAAATTAAATATTGGCAAAGTCTAATGGCCAATAAAATGGCACCCTTATCTATAGAAAAGAGATCTACAGTTAATAGTGTGAACACTACAACAAACCAAATATGGACCAACTATTCACAAATACTAAATGCCTAGTAAATGAAACATTATCTTTACTAATGAATGAATGCTATTCAACAGCAATAAAGCTTAGTAGTTATGTTGGTAAAGGTGAACTCTGTGGGGATCCAGTGAATGAGAAAAGCACATTTTAAAAACTTGATCTATGGGATATAAGAAAGAGAATATAGGATAGGAGCACCTATTGAGAAATTAAAAGAAATTAATAGT
>NW_004524817.1:819757-820702 GCF_000260255.1 Octodon degus | reverse complement strand
TATGGGGTCTGGTTGTTGCTCTGTTGTCCTCCCAGGTGTTGTCCTCCTGCAGCATAGAGTTGGCTGCTTGGAGTCGGCTGCTGTGTGTGGTACTTCTTCGGTAGGGAAGGTGCTGCCCCACAGGGCTTGTCTTCCTGCTCAAGGGAGGGCTGGCCACTGCTCACTCACATAAGCATAAAAATTCTTAAATACCAATGGAAGAATTTGTAGTTTGGGAAATTGCTGGTCATTTTTCTCTAATTCATCTTTTCTTATTTAATTCCTTCTCTATTTCTAAGATTAAAATTATATATTATGTTATAATATGTATAACTGTCTCACAAATCTGCTAGTTTCTGTTCTTTTTCAATTGTTACTCATTATTTGGAAGAATAATTTCTATCTCTTATGTTTATTGATATTTTTCTTTTGTTATTCTCTTCTGCTATGAAGCCTATTCAGATATTTTTATTTTATACATTGTAGTTTTAGTTCTAACTTTTTTGTATCTTAAATGTATGTTTTTATCATTAGTTTTCCTACATTTTCATTCATTATAGACATGTTTGATTTTATATTTTTGAGTACAGTTTGGAATATAGGTAAGCACTACTTTAAAATATTTGTTTATTCATTTTGATGTGTAATCTTAAGATTTGCCTGTTAAATATTTTCCATGATACTGAATTACATATCTGGTTCTTCACAAATTTAGAAATTGTAACAGCCAGCAAGATAGTTCAGCTGACTAAGCACCTGCTTAGGTAAGTGCAGGGACCATAGTTCGATCCCCAGCCCCGCCCCCAGGGTGACACACTCCTGTAATCCCAGTACTAGGGAGCCTGAAAACAGGAGGTTCACTGTGAATCTGAGCTGTGTAGTGAGACCCTGTACCAAATACATAATAAATAAATAAATAGATTTAGAAATTGTGACTACTATGTTATGTGGCCCATAGATTTTGTT
>NW_004524817.1:806703-819537 GCF_000260255.1 Octodon degus | reverse complement strand
TTCAAATATCTGTCCAATCTTACATACCTACATCTATTCATCTGAGCAACAGATTTGATAAAAATACATAATAGAACAACCAATGTTAATTTGCTATTTTTGTTTTGAAAATCTGTACCATATTGTTACTGTTTCTGTCTTTGTTATTTTGCTATTTATTTTTGCTTTTGTTTTTTCTCTTTAAAATAAAATAAAACCAAATACTAAAAAAACCAAAAAAAATATTCTTTGCTTTTCTTTTTTACATGTGAGTTTGAGAGTTAAGTCAAGCAGTTGAGACACATTTTTAGCTACAATAAAGATATTTTCCTCTGTTCTTTACAAAATTCTTGCCTCGCCTTCGATTCAGAGCTGTTGTCCTGTGTACTGTCTGGTTCTCCAGGCCAGAGATTTCAAATGTCTCTTAGAAGATTTAATTACTAATTGCAGAGCTAATCTTATCTTGTACAAAGGAGAAGAGTCCTAAAAATAGGAAGTTCACCTGTACCATAACTTTTTCCAAGTGTTCACTCTGCTCCAACGTACGTTTTAAGTTTTATTTACTGTTCACCACTTCTATAATTTGCCTTTGATTCACTTTTTAACTCATAGTTGTTATCTGCAGTATGGTTGAGTTCAATAGAATCTTACTTCATCATGAAAGAAATAGAACTTCTAATTAAATTAGAGTATTTCTTACAGAAGTCATTCTTAAGGAAATCTTACTACGTAAACTTGGCATAAAAATAAGAAAAGTACATTAAACAGAGTAGAAATCCTTGAAACAAATACAAATATACATGGTCAACTAATTTTTTTTTTTTTTTTTTTTTTTTTTTTTTTTTTTTTTTTTTTTGGTACTAGGGATTGAACTCAACAAATCAAGGCCACAAAGAAACAATGGAAGAGCCAGTCAAATAACTCAGCAGATTGAAGTGCCTGCTTAGGCAGAGCACATGGGTCAGGGTTCAATCCCTGGCACCACAAGCCATGCTGGCCCCACCCCCAGGGCATGCTGACATGATGACTGAGACTGGGCACGGTGGTGCACATCTGTAATCCCAGTGCTTGGGAGGCTGAAAACAGGAGGATCACTACAAGTCCTATCTGTGTAGTGAGACCCTGTAGATCTTGTACTAAATACATATATATAAAGAAGCAATGGAGTAACCATAGTTTCTTGAAAAAATGTTGAGATAATTAGATAACCATATGCAAAAAAATGCACTCATGCACGAAAATAAAGTCAAAATAAGCAATAAATAGGGCCATAAAATTTCTAGAAGAAAACATATGGAAAATTTTCCCTGTCATTGGTCTTCTAAATGATATTGTTCATCATGAAAGCAAGCTACAAGCAACAAGAGCAAAACAAGTAAATGAGCAAAACACTTGAGCACAGCAAACAATCATTAACCTAAAAAGGCAGTCAAAAGAGAAAAATAGTTTTCAAATTATATGCTAGATAAAGATTTAGTATTCAATGTATCTGAGAAGTTTATATACATCAATAGAACAACATAATCTATTTGCCCACTTTAAAAATGGACATATAACCTGAACAAATATTTCTTCACAGGCTTATGTCTGACCAACAGGTATATAAATAGATGCTAAGCACTATTAATTAACAGGAAAGTGAAAATGTAATCCCTAATGAAATATCACCTCACACATGCTAGAGTAATTATACTCCATGATATCAGAGATAGTAAGTGTTGAAAAAATTGCAGAAAAAAATAATCCAAGTATACTATTGATGGGAAAGCTATTATAGCCATCATAGAAACTCTAGGAGAGCTTATTAAAATATTGAAAAAAGTGCTATTATATGATTTGGAAATCTCTGTTCTGTGTATCTATTCAAGGAAATGAAATCAAACACCAGAAAAGGTATCTTAGCTCATCTTCATTCCAGCATATTCACAATGACATAGACACAGGAAAGACCTATCTGTTGATGGGTGAATGAGAAAAGAAGTTACGATGTGCATACACATGAGGAAGTATTGTTCACGCTTCAGAAAAGAGTTCTTGCTGTATGTGACAACAAAGATCAACATTAGGGTAAGTAATATGAGATGGACAGAGAAAGAAAATTATGAGGGATTTTACTTGTATGTAAATACACAATAAAATAATAGTACAGACAAATAAAATAATAGTATAGAATCTAAACCAATAGTACAGAAAATAGAGATGACAAAGGTGGCTACCTAGGGTGTGGAATGGGAGAAAAGTGGACTCAAGTCAGAGTGAAAAGACACATTACTTTCACCAGGGGAATTATAGATAAGATTATTGCTTTGTATGATGGAAACTTGAAAAGGATTTAGTTCTTCTTAGCACACTGGGCAAAAAATATAAATAGAAGATGAGGAGTATGTCAATATACTTGCTTATTTATCATACTCGTTTCACTATGCCTATTATATCTTTATCTAAACATATTTCATATTTTCAATATGTAAAACAAAATCTGAAAATACTTCCTATGATATTTAGTGAATAAATAAAAATCTAGTTCTCTCTTAACCTCAATCTTAACTTTTTTTCAAAGTTAAGTGAAGAGGTCCTAGGGTAACATTTTGTAAAGTACTATATAATGTCATCTTTATATTGTCTCTAAATTATCTGTGAATTAATATTCTTTATAAAGGAGACATAATTAAACATGCAAGTTAGTAATAAAATGCAAATTTTCTTAACAATACTTCATTGAATATAGCAAAAATACATAATTTTCTTTGCAAACCTGAAAGAAAATATCTTCAAATAAAAATAATTTACTATAGAAAATAGTTTATAAGGTCTCCCATGTCAATAAAAGTAAAACAAATACAGAAAAAGATAATTCTCATATAGAAATTCCAAGGAAAATAAGCATGTAGCCAAAAACAGTCCTTATTTTTCTAGTAAGCAAAGAAGTATATTTTAAAACAACTTGCCATTTCTACCTATCTGACTGAATAAAGAATAAAATTGCTAATCATACCAAATATAAAAGAAAAAGTAGAAGTTTTATGCATTACCAGTGGAGAGCAACTGATATGGTCACGCTTGAGAATTTTTATTATTAATTAACTCAAATTAATAATACAAACAGGAGACTAAGCATGTTGATTAAAGCACATCGAGTTATATGCCTTAGAGAACTCCTTACCCACAGGGCACTCTATAAAGATTTTCTTGCAGGACCTGCAAGATAGCTCGGTGGTTTGAAGCTCCTGTTCATGCAAGCTTAGGCAGGCACAGGGGTACACGGTCTGATTCCCAGCACCACATGCTTCGTCAGCCCCGCCCTCAGGCTGGGCTGAGCTGGCCCCTCCCCAAAAAAGATTTTATTACAAATGTGGTTTTGAAAACTATAACTTTGGAAAAATATATTTGTTAATATGTATTTTATACTGAATCATGTCCCCTCAAAATTGGTATGTAAAGTTACTAACTCCTTATATGTAAGAGTGTGATTGCATTTAGAGATAGAATGACTAAGGAATTAATTACTTATAAAACTGAGGTGATTAGGGTGAACTTCATGCTAATGTGACTTGGTGCCTTCATAAGAAGGGGAAATTTGAATACAGTTCACCGTGTGGGAATGCAAAAACAGAGTGACTGCAGTGCATGGAATGATGCATTGTCCTAAAATGCCTTCAGTGGACGCCTAGCTCCCACTGTGATGATATTAAGAAGTGAAACTTTCGAGAGGTAGTAAGGTCATGAGGGTTACTCCTCAAGAATGGGACTAGCGCTTTGTACCTGGAGCACAGAAAGCTCACTCGTATTTCAGTCACCAAATATAGGCTAGGACAACAGCCATCTGCAAACGTGCAATTTGGTAAAGAGGCTCTCTTTCCTTCAGCATGTTTTGCCATCTTTTTAAAAAATCAGACAGCCAAATGTGCCTGGGATTGTTTTTGCATCTCTACTCTCTTTCATACTGTTTTTGTCAATGTAGCCTTGCAATATAACCTGAAGTCAAGGAGCATGATCCCTCCTATTTTGCTTCTTTTGCACAGTAATGCTTTTGGTATTCTGGGTCTTTTCTGGTCCCATCTGAATTTTAGGTTTATTTTCTCTAGTTCTGTGAATAATGTTGTTGCTATTTTGATTGAGATTGCATTAAGTCTATGCATCTGTTTTGGAAGCATGAGCATTTGGATATTTGTACTGCCTACCCAGGAGCAGGGAATATCTTTCCATTGTTTGAAGTGCTCTTCCATCTCATTTGGGTATTGTGCTTTTCACTGTGGTCTTCCACTTACTTGGCTGGTTTAAATTCTAAATAATTTTTGATGCTATTATAAATGGCATTGTTTTCCTAATTTCTTTCTTGATCATTTCATTATTGTTGCAGAGGAACACGATTGATTTTGGTGAGTTGATTTCATATCCTGCTGAAATTGTTTATTAATTCTTAGAATTTTTCAGGGAAACCCTTGAGGTCTTCTATGTAAAGAATCATGTCATGTACATTGAATTCTCTTTTCCCTGTCCATATCCCTTTTATTTCTTTCTCTTGTCTGATTGTTCTCACTAGTGTGTGATTATGGTATTGAGCAAGAGTGGTGATAGTGACATCTTTGCTTTATTCTTGATTGTAGAGGGAAAGATTTCAGTTCCTCCACATAATATGACATTGGCAGTAGGTTTGCCGTAATAACTTTTGCCCTGCTGAAAGTAAGACCCTTTTATACCCGTTTTTTCAGAATTTTTTATCATGACTAGATGTTACATTTGTTAAAGTCTTTTTCCACCTCCATTTTCTGAGCAATATTTGCTTGCATTTTATTTTATTTTTTTTTTTATTTTTTATTTTGGCAGAACCAGGGATTGAACTCAGGCCCTTGCACTTGCCAGGCAAGCGCTTATTCTACTGAGCCATCTCCCTGGCCTTCTAACTTGCATTTTATTTTGATTGCATTAATTATTCTTAATTAATACCTATATTATCTGTATTAAATATATGTAGCTGAAAATTTGAGAAAGCATTATTAATTTACTTATATTGCTAACAATCTACCAATAGCTTAGTGAAAAATTGTCTTAATCACTCACATTGAAGAAAAAAATTCAATTGCATATTAGAAATACTGTACCATTTAGATTAGTAATTGCAATGGACAAGTGAGTGTTCAAGAAAAATTATAACACAATTAAAAAGAAAGATACAAATGTTGTCAAGATTTTCTCACCACTAGAGAGAAAGATTCAAAGATTTTCAAAGATTTTAGGAAGATTTCCTGGTAAAGTTAAACTAGATCATCCAATGCAAAAGGACTCCCAAGGCAATTGTACTATGCACAGCTATTAGGCTATGAAGATAATTTCCTTGGGCAGAGTGAGATTTTTTTTCAAAATTTTATTGATAAACAGATAGCAATGAGACAGTTTCAAATCAAATCGAAAGTACAGTTTCAACAAATAATACACTGCATATATTCTTCTTAGTGGTTAATTGCTGTACAAGATGCGGACTTGTGATCCTATTTACAAACACCATTAGAACAAATCATTCTATTCATTAAGAGAATGCAACTATATATCTATCCCAACCACTGTGAATACACAGACACAAAATGGACATTCATCGGTATACCCCATTTTTTCTAAGTTCCATTATTGAATATTATAGGTGTGTAAACTCAGCAAAATAGTCTAAAAGAGTCCAGTAGCCCATAATAGCATTGGGTCTTCTGTTTAACTGGCAATGTCAGAAATTATTGACCTGAGTCCCCTACAGCTCAACATAACAGCATGGCATTACTTCCTATATTTTGTCTTCATACTTTTCTACTGGATGGTTAAGACCAAGGTAAAGCAGGACCTGTGCAACAGAGTTGCAGCTTTTTGGTCTGAGAAGGTCAGTGAAGAGTGAGATTTTTAAAAGTTTTCAAGTCTGGTGTTTAGGAAGAATCGCATGCAAGGCCACAGAAGGAATACTGAGAGATCATTTAACTCAACCACCTTACCGTAGTGGTGAGGAATCTGGCTTCCCAGAGTTACAGGTCTTGAGCAGAGAAATGAAAGTAATAGAAATGAGCATTTCAACTGCCACTGTAGCATCATTCTAACAGTTATTGGTTATTCTTCAGCTCCAAGCTCTGGTTTCAGGAGAAAGAAATTGATGGAAAAGGGAGTAGGAGCAGGAGCATAGTTAAAACAAGGATGCAGAGTATGAGAGTAATTTTTTTTCATGTTTTTCTTATTGATGGGCAAAATAAACATTTTTCACTTTTGTTGATAGCAACAGTTGAGCAACTGTTATGAAATTTGACATATTTGTACTTAAGTAGTGTAAGGATGGCATGAATAATTGTGGCTATTGTGCCTCTACTCTTTAAAAAAAGGTTGTGAGAGGGCCTGAGGAGACAGCTCAACAGAATAAGCACCTGCTTAGGCAAGCGCGGGGCCGGTGTTGGATCCCTGCACCACATGCAGTGCTGACCCCGCCCCTGGGTGCACTGAGCTGGTCGCTAAGACTGGGTGTGGTGACATATGCCTGTAATCCCAGTGCTGGGAAGGCTAAAAACAGGAGGATCACTAGGAGTCCAAGCTGCGTAGTGAGACCCAGTAACAAATACATTAAAAAAAAAAAAAAAAAAAAATGGGAGATCTAATAATGGAGAGCTAAGAGAGGATTTATGTTTGCAAAAATTAAATTACTGAAAACAAAACTCACAGTTTTCCCTATGAGTCAACATCAGGAAGCCAAAAAGCCTGAGCCAAAAGCTGAAGAGTCCCTGTCAGAAGGCTAATGAGGCTGGCCAGATAGCTCAGTGGATTAAAGCTCCTGCTTAGGCAGAGCATGGCAGCGGTTCAATTCCCAGGCATGCAGAGCTGGCCCCACGCCGGAGGCACGCTGAGACAACGATTGAGACTGGGCATGGTGGCATGTGCCTGTAATCCAGTGTTTGGGAGGCTGAGAAAAAGGAGCATCACAATGAGTCTGCTTTGTGTAGTGAGACCCTGTAAGCCCCGTATTAAATACATTAAAAAAAAAGTAAAGAAGGCTAATCAGTACTGACCCTGCCCTGGGGCGCACTGGGACAGCGATTAAGACTGGGCGTGGTGGCGCACGCCTGTAATCCCAGCGCTTGGGTAGCTGTAAACAGGGAAATCACTACCAGTCCAATCTGGTAGTTAAACCCTGAACACCCTCTAGATCCTTACCCAAAATAAAAAAACAAAATTTAAAAAGGCTAATGATTCTGCACTGGAAGCCTGGAGATGGACACACAAAGGTGATGACAAAGAATGGTGCTTTTCTGAGGAAATGAAATGCAAAACACAGTTCTTTCCCTTTTTATTCTATCCAAGGTACAAGCCTATTGGTTGGTTGTACCTGAAAAGGGTGGGTCTTTCCTGTTCTTTAAGCCAATCATCCAGTCATACCGAGAACAATGCTGATTAGTCCACTAGGCACCTCTTACTCAAGTAGACACCACAATTGACTATCACAAATATATCAGAACACATGAGATTTTGAAGAAAGCTCAACTTTTGTCAGAATCACTACAGATTTAGAACTGGAATAAAAGTGTACAAAATGGTGGTTCTTCAGTGCAAAAATAAATAATATTTATTATGCCTTCCAGATTGCTTTCAGCTTGTTTTTTTCCCTGTAAAATAGGATCTGCTTTATAATAGACTCAAGGAATAGATAACACAAATTTCAATCTTTGAGTATGTTTTGGTATTAGAACTGGTCAGAAAGGAACTATGATATGAGAATCTCTGGGAAGTAAGAGCAGAGTGGGCAAAGAATTTGGCTAATGGACATATTCCTTAAAATTGACACATCTTCCTAAAAAAATCTGTCTACATTGCCCTTGATGATTATTTTACTTATCCTGGCAATAAGACACCTTTCTTCCAGAAGAGTCTGATATTTACAGTAATTCACCAGACTGAAGGGAAGGGAAAGTAATAGAAAAGGTGAGGCAATGCAATGGGTACTTGCTCGTGTCACTTTGGAAATGGTCCTGCCTACCTCTGGGCCTCAGTGTGTTAGAATACATGATGATTATAACAGTATGAATTTTAGAACAGTTTGAAGATCAAAGAAGCAAACAAGTCCAACATTAGGAACCAGGCTAGGAAGAAAGGACAAGATCTTCAATAAGGGCTAATTATGTTATGGGAATCACAAAACAAATTAGAGGTTAAAGAAAACAGAATCATGTTGCTTTAGTGTACAGGAGAAATCAGCCTTATGTTTCTGGGAAGAAAAGAAAAAGGAAAATATCAAATAAAAAGATATGGAGGGAAGAGAAAAAGAGAAGGAAGGATGAAAAGAGGGAGAGAAAGAGAGGAAAAAGCAGAGAGAAGACAGACAGAGAGACAGACAGACAGAGAGAGAGAGAGAGAGAGAGAGAGAGAGAGAGTCAGAGAGAGAGACTTCCCTATCTAAAATATAAAAACATGGACTAATACAGTTAATAGATAAATGCCAGCAGTGAAAAATGCTTCGTAGAAAATATGAAAGGGTTAGAGATGAAGGGTATGAATCTCATCCTGGCTATCCAGGGAAATTGCATAAGACACTTAACAGCAAGATAAAGTTAATAATTCACACATATTGGGAGTGTTTCAGGTGAAGGGATCTAAGCATGTGCAAGATGTGCTCAGCGTGCTAAAGCAAAAAGAAAACCAGTATGCAGAAAGCCTGACAAGGAAGACTGGTAATGGATGAAGCCACAGTGAGATCACGCAGGGTGTTAGTGTCTAATCAGATCAAAGTGAGACTTTAGGCTTTATTTTCCAAGACTGGGAAGAACTCACTGGACATTTTATAATATCCAGAGCTTGATATAATCTATATTTTAAATGAACATTTTGGCCCTTCTGTGGCCTGTTATTGTAGAAGCAATGATAAAACAAGATGATATTTTTGGCTTCAAGAATCCGTGCATCAATCCATGGTTCTTTGGTTTAGGATTGAGATATAAAGATTGTCAGCATGCACAAATTTTAATTTCAGCAGTTCCAAATAAATAAAAACTCCTTTATTAATTTGTTTTTCGAATTGTGTGTGACAATTATGCCTCAACTGGGACATAAATATTTGAAAAATCTGGGATACATTCTGGTAAAACATAGTGGTGAAAGTTGTTCAAAACATTTTATCTTTGCTGTGTATTTAAAGTAAAATATGAGTTGTTCTTTCCAGTTTATTTAGGTGTGAATATGACTCTGAAGTAGAATTCTCTACGGATTCTAAATATAGGCCTGATTCCTGGTAAATTGGCCAGAAGTTAGAGGCTAAGTTCATCTACATGAACAGGATAGCTATGTCTTGTTTCAATGTGGAAGAAAGCGTTCCACAAAGAGTAGGCTCCTCATTGAGACAGGTCGTTCTAGACCTACAGATGAAATATAAATGTTAAGTAACAATAAATATTAATGTAAATATTAATTAGATATCTTATTTCTAAAGTTCTGAACTTTTTCTCCTATAGTCATCACTAAATGTCCATCACAGTGTCTGGGCATCACCCCACTAGTGCAGAACATGTGCCGTGTGCACACGGCCCCAGTAAGGAGGCTGGGTACTCTGGAGCCTCCACACTGAGTGCCCAGCCACCACAAGGAGCATCTGACCCTGGAAACTTGTCCAGGACAACATGGGTATAAAGTCAGAGCTGGGACTATATCTCAGTGGTACTGGTGGCAAGACTGGGCTTTTGCCATCTGTTTTTGGCTGAGTGACCTAGTGAGTATGATCATGGAAACTTATTTTTAGCATAGAACTTAATAATTTCACCTAAGGCACTGGCCCTTACAGACCATAGTCTCTGGTATGTGACGTAAATCATGTAAAATTATATCATTTTTGAGGGAATGACTCATTTATAATAATACATTTCTTCACATTTATAGGAGTTTTCACATGTGTAAATAGTTTACCTAAGACATCTTACTTGAGAAACTTTACTGTGCCAAGAATACTGGGTTTTTTTTTTAAATGTCAAACTTTAAAGACTAAAGAAAATATTCTAAGGCTCCAGGGAAGTTGTTTTCAGGCAGAGTTATAGTAAGCAGTTTCTAGCTGCTATAGAATTGCCATAGCAATAAAATTTAAATACTGTCTAAAACACAAAGGTCTCTACTTACATAAATTGATATTTTGACAGCAAGATACTATGATTTGGGCTAGTAAAACTTAGATCTACTATGCTTTCAAAACGACTTAGCCAGTAGGGAAGAGCATGTGGTAGCATCAGACCTACCCACGGGGCTGACTGACTTGTACACCAGCGGACAGAGAGCCCATGAGGTTACCTGTGACCTGGATTACTGGGCAAGGTGTATGGTTCCAGACCCTTTCCAAATAGATATGACTTTGGGAGGAGTTTTGTAACAACATGTTTCTTGTCTAAGCAGCATGTGAAATAGCTAAGAAAGAATGCTATTTGCAAAATCTTCACAATAGATGTGTCTATCTGGAAAGACAATTGCTAAGAACATTGAACCTGTACCTCAATTAAACCAGTACTTCTCCTTAAGGACATCTGAGTATCTAGGGAGAAGAAGCAAATGTTTATTTCCTCAAAGGCAGCAGCCCTATAAAACCAGTGGAAATTTACTGATGAGGAGCTTGTCAAGCCTTGTATATGAAACCTGTCACTTGCTGTCGACAGTGATGTAGGATGTTATGGCATTCAGATTTCTCTGAAGTTACTAAAATTTTAGCCTCAATACTTCAGTTGTGAATTTTATTTTGGAAGATTGTATTTTATAAGGGTGGGTTATACCTAATAAAGATAGGGTGATACCCTGTTACATGAACTTACTGTAAATACTTCTGTGGATTTTATTCCAAGAAATAAAAACTTAAAAGCAAGACTATAGGCACTTTGTAAGAGTAACAGATAAGAGGAGCCGGGGAGATGGCTCAGTGGAATAAGTGCTTCCCTGGCAAGCGCAAGGGCCTGAGTTCAATCCCAAAAAGAATAACAGATAAGAGAAAACAGAACACATCACATAGGAAACATTTTTATCTGATTCAAGAGCTTTGAAATGATCAGAAAATATTAATTATATATAGTTTGGTTGAGGGAAGAAATTGAAACCCAGAAAGAGTTAACTTCTGATTGAATAATATTGGTGCACTGACAAGACCACCTGGCAGCAGAAGTGTGCTCTAGTTGGCAATTTTGAGCATGCTCTAATACATGAGCAGATGCCAGATGTACTCAGATGGGTGTCACTGAGAGTAAAACACGTCTGTTGATATGTGGAATCCATTCTAGCAAAAATAGCAGGCACACCCATGGGTAAGATGACAAAAGGCGTGGGTCATGAAGTAATTTCAAAATTAAGGGAAAAGTTAGGTGACATCAACTTCAGAAATCTGCAATTAGAAACAATAAGCACATCCTTCAGTGCTGTTGTATTACATGTGCTGTGTTGTTGTTTGGCTAAGTTAAATAATACTTTGCCAAGACTGACTCAATGCCTAAGTTACTGGAATTATAATTTGAATGAGATGAGCTATATTGCACACAGTAAGACAAGGACTGTGGGTCTTTCTTGTCCATGGAGTCTAAAAATTATGGACCTGGATGTAGAACAGTGAAAAATAGACTTTGGGAAGATGAGGATGCAGGATAGCGCAGAGGGGCAGTTGGACTGGGTTAGTGCATACCGGGTATCACACTGGAAATATCTCCCTGGACTCCATTAATACATGCAGTTAATGCACAGTGATGAAAGTGTAAAATAATTTTTAAAATATTGCTCTACCTTGAGATAAAAGTAATAGATGTTCCTAAGCCGCAAACAACATAAATATTGAGCTGAATAATACTAGTAATACTTGAAAGATAATTTTAACCGAATTTGCCAAAAGAGTAAAATTTAATTCTACATTTATATATGTACATAAATTACTTACTTTGTATAATAAAAACATACTTATATTTTTCTAATATCTAGATATGCCCCTGTAGTCTTATGTGATCATGCTCTGTGCTCTTGTGAGGCATGCGGACCACAGGGATGCCTTGCTCATCATTGGAATACCCACCAATTAGTTATAGCTAAATGTGCTGTGAGGGCTTAGGGGCTGCTCAGGAGATGTGTCACTGAGCTCAGGGCCCAGAAGGGTGTATTTCCCTCCCCAGTTTTTGACCTCTGCTTCCTGACTGCCATGACCTGAGCAGCTCTTCCTCCGTTATGACCCTCTGCCCTCTGCTCTGTGGGCTGTAACCATAAGCCCAAGTAAACCTCTCCTCATTTACACTTCAGAATCCGGTATTTTGTCTTAAAGAAAAAGAAAGTTACTAAGACAAGTTAGTATTATGTGAGCATCAACATAACTTAATTAGGGTAGCTTAGATCACTCTTTGAATGTATGTTGTTTACTGTCAAATGATTTGAAGAACTCCCAATACCTTTTCCATGCTATCAATAAGAACATTTATAGAAGAATTCTGAGCAGAATTCTGAAGGGAGAGCTTCCTGCCTTTTTTTTTTTTTTTTTTTTTTTAATTTTTGGACAGAGCTTGTGCTTGACACAGAAAAACAGGCAGCAAACTCAAATTTAACAAGTGACCTTTAAAATAAAAAGGGTCAGAGCAAATCACTACTTTTCCATATCCTGAAAAATGTCATTTGGCAAGAACTTTGCATCTTACAAATACAAGTGAAAAAGTGTGAATCAATAGATACAAACTGAGTCACCCCAGAGTGCTGGACCACACTGTGTGTCCCAAGACCTGTGACACACCGGGGGCCCTCACCACATGCACTGGTAGACTTGAACCAATCAATGGCAACACAGGGGGCTTCTGTGACTCAACCTCCCCCCGTAAACTTGTTCTTATCCTCCATTCCCTTTTCCCATTA
>NW_004524817.1:804484-805957 GCF_000260255.1 Octodon degus | reverse complement strand
AAGAATAACACAACATATATTATATAATAAAATAAAATTTCATTTTCAAAAAACCATAAAACAGAGAGAAAAGAAATAGTAGTTTCCAATCAAAATGAGGACACGAGGACAAAGTGGTGAAGGATCCAACCAGAGCTCCCAGCAACAGCATCGTCAGGAGGACTGGGTGCCTCCCTCGAGCCTCCCAGGAGAGCGGCAGAGTGGCCAGGGCCTGGGGCCACAGTCCACAAGTCCTGGCCTCGCACTGGGCATTGATAACTTCAGTAAATGGATTATTGTGAACTTCTGGCAAAATGGCAGTGACCTAGTTTTTATAAATCAACAACAAGTTAAAAATTCATTTATGTCATGTTTTTTCTATTGGTGTAGACAATTTAAATACAAAACAAAACAAGCAAGCAAAAACCTATAGCCTCATATTGTCTTGCACACATACTGTACAATTACTTGTAAATTAAGTGTATCTAATTTCATCATGATGAGTTTGCCTCTTTTCTTTTCTTTTGTTTTTCAGAGCACAAAAATTAAAAGCACAGATGGGCTTCTTAGGTGAATGGTGTCTAGGATAGACATCCCCCATATAGGAACCTGTTTAATAAGTGAGAATTTGTCACTAGCACATGATACTGAAGGTCCCAAAGATGTTTTCAGGAAACACTTTTACTGATAAATTCTCTGAATTGTTTAATGGATTTTTAAATAATATTCTAATATCAGTTCTGAAGTGTATACGCTCTTTGCCTACATTACTTCCATTTTGTTTCACCACTAACAATTCTGCTAGCTTACAGTAATAGGGGTAAAGTCAACAAAAAAGGTGCTGAAGCACAGAGATTCATTCAAGAGCGCCCTTTAGCTGAACATACAAGCCTACTCATCCCTCTATTTCCACAGTATTTGCACATAAAATTATAGCATCACATAATTTCTATTTACATAAGTTTACACACTTACTCTGAAAATTCTAGCTGTGAAATTGCTCATACCTGGTGGACAAATAATCCTTGAAAGGTGTAGAAATATGTGAATTGGCATCTATTTCAGAAGTGTGTATGGGTGTGTACACCTGCCTGTGGGAGACACTTGATTTTACAAACAAATATTTCATTGTGTTCTAACATGGATTGTGCAGGTGTTTCAATTGCCAATAACTCAAGTACAGCTTTCTTTTCAAATGTATCTACATATTATCCAACCAAAGAAAATTGCTGCTTGGAGTTTTCAAACAGATACAGCATTCTAAGTTTTCAATGGAGTTACCTAATTTCATCCTGATACCAATGTGTTATTCCTGGTATCTTCAGGGACATTTCAATTTCAGATTAGGATGACCTTTGATGGTTTTCCCTCTTTTCTGCTGTAATGAAATTGGCATTGATTTAGATTTATGGATGATGACACTAAAATGACTGACTAATGCCAAACAAAACTCAACTTCATTTACTCTCGGTTTTATCCAAAATATTTTGGGTG
>NW_004524817.1:801199-802939 GCF_000260255.1 Octodon degus | reverse complement strand
AAATTGTCCTTTATTTATATCACCTTTTTCATTCAGTTTTGTCAGAGATGGGCATTCCATTGCCATCCAAATATTGTAGGTGCATGAATTCAGCAAAATATTCCAATATAGTCCAGTAGTCCACAATAGCAGTGGGTTATACACAGGACAGGCAATGTCTGAATCTGATGGCTTCAGCCTTCTATAGCTCAGCATATATTTGATGGCTTCACTTTTCATACCTCATTTCTACACTTTTCTGCTGGATGGTTAAGACCAAGATAAAGCAAGACTTAGATAACAAAAAATGTAACTTTTGCATCTGACACGGTCAGTCAAGTCCCCTGGGGACTTATCCTGAAACCCTGTACTGCACTTTGTAGATCCTTTGTCGGTGTCATCTATGTGGATGAGTCACAACCATTGCTTGACCAATTTGCTTTCTGAGAAAGATTGAGAGAATGTTTCTCAACATGAGACTCTCTTTAGGCATGCACTACATCATTGATCACATTCTTCTGTGGCCCCATAATCTCCTTGATCACAAAATTTGAGAAACAACTGAGTTACATGATGTTATAGTACAGGTTCTTCTATGTCCTCAGTCTTCACTGACCTTGAAAGGCTAGGGCCAAAATGTTGGCTGTCCTTGCAGCCCTTCTTTTTCTCTTATTTTTGGTCTGCAAACTTAGGTTGTTAACCCTCCAGAAGAAAAGCTTATTATTGCCCTACAACATATGCAGGTGGGTTTAACCTCACTATCTGTCTGAATATCAAACATCTTAGGCAAAAGATGAAACACCTTTTAAAATAAAAAAAATTACTTGAGATACAGTCTGGCCATAATTGGTATGTCATGAAAAGCAGTACGTGTTTAGAAGACCAGAATGACAGGTATTCCAAGCATGACCCCACTATTACACATTGCTATCTTTGGTGCAGTCACTCAGTTCACATGTATCAGCATATATAGTTAGTTAGGGTGAGAATCCTGTCAAGTAACTGCTAGATTCAAAAACCTGCTGATAGTTCTCAGGATCATTGCCTTACCCATCTTGTATGTATAAATGTATAGTTGTGCCCCCGTCATGTTTCCTAGCTTTTCTCCTTGACCTCTTTTTGTTGTCTAACCCTCAAGTTCTCACTTTCCTTTTAACTGTGTTATATATTTCTATCTGTATTTCTTCTTTTGAGTTTTTATATTAGGGAGACAATAGGACATTTACACGTGTGGGTCTGGTTTATTCCACTTATGAGCATATTTTCAAGTGGCATCCACTTAAATACAAAGGCTTTGAATTTATCATTCTTTATAGCTGAGTAATACTCCATTCTATAAAAATACTACATCTTTTTCATCCATTCTTCAGGTGACGGGCATCTTGGTTGTTTCCAAGATTTGGCTATCACAAAGTGTGCTGCTATAAACATAGGTACACATGTATCACTATGATATGATGCTTTCAGTTCCTCCAGGAAAATTCCCAGTAGGATAATAGCTGGCTTGAATGGGATTTCCAGTACTAGTTTCTTAAGGAGTTTCCACACTGATTTCCATAATGGTTTCAACTGTCTACATTCCAACCAACAGTGGAAAAGTTCCTTTTTCCCCACAGCCTTTCCGACATTTGTTGTTAGTTGATTTGTTCATGATAGCCATTCTTTCTGGGGTGAGATGGTATCTCAGTGTTGTTTTAATTTGCATTTCATGGATGGCTAGTGATGTGGAGCATTTTTTCATATATTTCTTTGCTTCTTTAA
>NW_004524817.1:798531-799619 GCF_000260255.1 Octodon degus | reverse complement strand
AACATTAATTGTCTAGAGTTAAAGCAAAACTCACATATTAGGTGCTTAATCCTGCAAATCTGCTCCCACTTGAGGTGCCAACATTTCCTAGGTTTCCAACCCTCTGATGCCCTACTTTCCCATGGCCCCTTTCTTGTGTTCAGTAATTTCCTATGATGGCTCACATCATATAGAGAAATATTCTACTTCTTGTTGCCAGTTCAGAAGGATGTTGTAAAGGACACAAATGTTGATAAACTGAAGCAGAGGGCTTCCAAGCACAGGAGCTTCTGTCCCCATGGAGTCAAAGAAGTTCTTACCTCCCCCAACACCCACGATCAAAGTCCCCTCTAAAATCTCCAGCACCTATTGTTTAGAAGTCTTCACAGCAGTCTCATGAAATAAACACGACTTATTAACTACTTAATTTCCATCCTCTTTCCATCTTCTAAAAGACAGGAGAGTGAGGCTGAAATTTTCAGGTTTCTAATAAAGATTTCATCTTTCTGGTAATCAGCTCCTATGTTAAAACTACCATGAGACCCACCAGGAATCTCCTCATTACAGCAAAGATTTTCCTGGAAGAAAATTCCAAAAGACTTAGTAGGCCTATATTAGGAACTGAGGACAAAGATCAAAAAATTATAATATTTATATGTCTATATATCATACCTATAATATCACAATTGCCTATTAATCACTATTCTCCATTCATAAAATTTTAAGTCAAAATACCCTGCTCCTAACACCGTTGATGAATAAGAATAAGAATCGATATGTTTTTTCACTACTACTATTATTAATATTCTGGATGAGAATGCAAAGCTACCGAGTAATAAGGCTTATTTTTTAATTTCCTTAACATTGTCCCTTCCACACTTTGAAATTCTGTAACTTGCTGCAGGCTTTTCCACAATTCTCCTTGTCAGGGCCTCAGTATCCCACTCTATATGAGTAAGTCTAACAACCTATCCTCTCCGATGAAGCTTCTAGAGGAAATACTTACATGCAAAGAATTAATTTAAACTATCTGCAACCCCTAACTATATGTACATCGCCCTTATTTTGTGGACAGCTGCCATAAATGAGTGTGCTGTTGAAGGATAATT
>NW_004524817.1:781891-795010 GCF_000260255.1 Octodon degus | reverse complement strand
CTCATTGATAGGAATGATGGCTTGCAGATGGAAGAGCTGCCTAATCTTCACATTTCCCATATAAGCGAAAACAGTCCACAGTGACAGCAGTAAGGTAGAGGACTGTAAGGATGAAAGCATTCAACCCCACATCACACAATATATTACAGTTCTAAACACTCACCAGAGTTCACCTACTAATTAGAACAAAAAAATGTATATTAGTATTTAGTCTTCAAAGGAGAAATATATTAGAGCACACAACCTACATTATTGACCTTGAACTTTCATGAGTAAAAGAATGTAAATATCTCTAAATATTTATATTTATGGCTTCAATCATGAAAGTAAAGAATATGTATTATTTCTATGCAACTCCCTTTTGTTAAATGTGAGTAAATAGAAACAGAAAATAACTGTCATATTTTATAGTAAAAAAAAGAAGCATTATACAATGTGCATAAAACAAAGTGAATCAACTCAACATTTTAGTCTTATCACCATTATTATTTCATGACTTAGCCTTTGCTTCAGAAGTCTTGAGCTACACATAATCTAAGATAGCATGTTTGAATTTCTGGGACAGAACTCACTGGAGAATTGTGATCTTCAGCTCATGAAAAAATTTAACTTTGAGAAAGAAAGCAGTACCTTCCCAAAAACAGCATGAGGAACTCAATGACCCTGAATGTGGAGAACCACTGGAACAACTCTCCTTCAAGGAAGAGCAACTATTTCATTTTGGCTAACCCTGGCCTATTTCCATATATTGATGAGAGCAGAGTTGGTTAAGTTTTGCCTTTATCCCATCAATTGGCTTTAAGCAACAGAGGTCACCTATAGCCCCAAGGCCAGTGATTGAGTGCATTCATCTTAAATTAAAAACAAAAATTAACTAGCTAAACAAAATAAAAGGGGAATATAGGATCAAATTCTCTTCAAATGCATTCAGACTTTGCTATATATGTTATTTTTACCTTTCTGAATCCT
The DNA here is from genome assembly GCF_000260255.1 of Octodon degus. Lineage (NCBI taxonomy): Eukaryota > Metazoa > Chordata > Mammalia > Rodentia > Octodontidae > Octodon > Octodon degus. Next base: position 794,041 of record NW_004524817.1, on the reverse strand, counting down.
GATTGGTGTGATCTACAAACTATGTGGAATGGTCCAGCATCACTTTTAAATTAGGGCTGAGGACATGCTTACATTTCCACAGATAATTGAGAGACTTTAGGAACATCAGAACTTCGTAGGAGCCAGAATTCAACCCACTTTTGCAACACATCAAATCTGCTATCAAGACCTCAAGCAATCAACCCACCAGAACACCATCCATGTTTCTGGGAAGGCCTGCAGTGGACAGTTTTTGAGGCTGACCACCTCGTTAACAGCTAGGGTTTTGTTCAGTATCCTGAAAATTGTTCTCTTTCAATGCTTGCTCTCCTAGTCACTACAGTATGTATTCCTGTGGTTTGGGGAAAAGGGTATTGGGACTATATAACTAATCCACCGTTAATTAGGGCCCTCTCATGGATGGACAGACTCTCAGAGATTCATTCCACAGAGCGCAGTAACCATACATAAGCTGTTCTGTCCAGCCCACAAATTGTAATGCATTTAAAAGATCAGGCTAACCCTGACATTACTTCTCATTTTGTATATTCATATTTATTTATTTATTTGGTACAAGTTCTCACTATGCAGCTCAGACTTGTAGTGATCCTCTTCTCTCAGCCTCCCCAGCACTGTGATTACAGGCTTGTGCCACCATACCCAATTTCTTTCTTTCTTTCTTTCTTTCTTTCTTTCTTTCTTTCTTTCTTTCTTTCTTTGAGACCAAAGATTGAACTCAGAATGTTGTGCTTGCCAGTCAAGCACGTATTCTACTGAGCTATCTCCCTGGCCCCCACTATGCCCAATTTCAGTGGCTGGCACAGTGTGGCAGGGCTTCTGGTGCCCACATGCTGTGTGGTACAAGGAATCAAACCTGGGTCCTTGTGCTTGGCAGGCAGGCACTTAGACCACTAAGTTATCTCCCTGGCCCCTGTAATTCACTTTTATGTGTGGTCTATGTATAGCAAGATTCCAGCCCTTGTCTGTCAGCTATGGACCAAAGTTGGAAAGTACAACTGTCTAAGCAACAGTTTGCCATATTAATCTTAAATTCTATTCCCTCGGATGGTAACCTTGTAAGAGATTTAAACCTGAAATTCCTATCTGTATTCCAGAAGTTCACACCCCTCAATTTGAGAAAGGTGATTTGGGTCCTTGGCAGACTTGCAGAGATTTATACCATAGACAGACTATATGCCGATTTGATTATTCTGTTATAGATTGGTCCCCCAGAGGAGTCCTTCAGGAAAGCATCGAGATTATAATGAGATTTCCTTTTAGACTCCTGATTATTTTCTGACCTCAGAGGCCTCACCCAATGTTACATAATCAGTTAGAGGCCTCAATCCTTCCATCTCCAAACTCATTATCAGTGACAAAACTGGGCCCATAAAACACACTTTTTGGAAATTAATCTTACTTTCTCATGCTGAATGGTGCAGCCTGGGCATCTATAGCCAATAGATGGAGTAAAAGTAATATTATAAAATCACGGATGTATAAAAGTAAACCTATGTTTATCCTCTTTGCATACTGGTAGTAGGAAAGATAGAATGGCAGCAAAATATGTCCTTGTATACCAATTGTTGTCTAGCCCATGTTCATGCCTAAATATCTTTCTCATGACTCCATGGTAGTGATCATGGGCAGAATCAATCTGAAAGTGTCTTGGTATCATTTGTCTACTTCCCTCTTGGTAGAGACCTTAATTAAGAGATTTAGCAGCCAAGCCAAGAGGATGATTGGATTAATTATAGTAGAGATTACCTCCCTAGTTCTTCTGACAGCCAGTTCAGCTATTGGCTCGTGGTACTAGTTCATTCAGTATAGACTGCTTACTTTGTAGACAACTAGACAAGAATTACTGATGAGAGCTGGAAAACTCAGCAAGAAATTGATAAAAAATTGCAAACCCAAGTAAGCATTCTACGAACCTCTGTCCTTTGTCTGGGAGATCAAACTGAAAGTTTATCATTGCAAGATTTATTCTAATAGTGTTTGTGGGCAGGATATCATGTCTGCATCTTGTACAATGAATAACCACTAAGAGGACAATATGCAATGTATTAGTTATTGAAACTGTCCTACTAATCAGATTTGAAACTGTCTCATTGCTATATGTTTCTCAATAAAATTATCAAAAAAATAAAAGCAACAATAACAATAACAAAAGAAAAAACTCACTGTAATATGACCCACTTTTGTTACCACCCCTTTATCACATAATAAAAGCCTAGATCCCTGGGGAATGGTCAGAAAACACATACAAGGAGCAATCCATCAAAATATTACAATGGATATATATAGTCTTCAGAGAAAAGTACAGACAGCCACATTCAATGCCCAAATTGAGGATTGAGATAAGTGTGCTGATGCTGTAGAACAACTTAATCCATTTGCATATCTCAAGACTCACTTCTGGTTTTATATTGGAATCATGTTCATTGTCTTGTTTATAATTCTCATTAAAGTGTGTCATTTAGGCCTCATGACCCAGTAATGCCTAGAGGCCAAATAGCCACCCCTGACTACTCCAGCCTCTTCAAAACAAAGAAGGGGGAACTGTGGTGGACCACTAGGCTGACCTCCTTAAAAGAAGAACTATTGTCCCAATTTTGGCTACACCTGACACTATTTCCATGTACTGATGTGTGCAGAGCTAGCTAAGTTTTTATCCCCCCAACTGGCTTTAAGTAATGTAAATGGATCTAGATGAATCCTGATGTGTAGTGCTTAAAGCAATGGATAAGTCAGTGTTGCCCCACCTGTAACTTCCTAATAGTATGTGTGAGCTAGGCCAAGAGATGCCACGCACTGTTGACTGGGATTGAGCCTCTAGAAAAGAGGCTGAGGATAACACATCAAAGCTGGCGCACCAACCCAAAACATTAGGTATTCTCTCAAACTGTGTCATGCACATTATTCTTGCTGCCTCTCTGCCTTGGGGACGGGGCTAGCAAAGCATATGGTGCTGGGGATCTAACCACGGTCCCTGCTTTTGCCTAAGCTTGCCTAAGCAGTTACTTTAGTCCACTGAGTTGTATCACTGGCCCCTCTATTTTATTTTTGAAAAATAATTTCACTATAAGAATTTAGGCTAATGCTATTTTCTTCAACTGCCTTAAATATTTCTTTCCTTTTCTTATTATGTGCATATTAAAAAAATAACAGGCAAGTTCCCCTTGACATAAGGGTTTCCTTTCTTTTCTATTTGTTTTTTATATTTTTACTACATGCCTATGTGCATATTCCTTTAAATTTATCTTGTACTGTGATTATTGTTTCCTGAATTTGTGATTTGATGTCTATTGTTAGTTTCACAAAATTCTCAGACATTATTACTTCAGCTATTTATTCTGATCATTTCTCTATTTTTCTCTCTGGTATTACTTTTTTGTATTATATTTTTATAAATGTCCCATGGTTCTTGGAAATTCTATTCCTTTCATTTTTATTCTTCCTACTGTTCTATTTTCAGGTTAAGAAGCTTCTATCGATGCATCTTCCAGCTCACTGATGCTCTCATCGTTTGTGTACTATCTGCCTGCAGTCTATCCAAGCCATCCTTCAGTTATGTTTTACTGATTTTTATTTTTTGCCTTATTTCCTTTCATTCCATTTCATTTTCAATGTTTAGCATTTTTTTTTTCATTTTATTTTTTAGAGTTTCTTTTCTCTATTAACATTAGTCATCCCATTCTTGTAATTTATCACTTTTACTACTATAAATTTAACAAAATAAATATAACTATTGTAAATTTCTGATCTTATAACTCCAAAATCTCTGCTGTGCCTGAGTCTAATTTTGATGTTTGTGGTGCCTTTTCAAATTGTGTTCGTTTTCACTGGAGATACTAGAAGTTAATATTTCCTTCAGGACACTTCTTTTTACCACTTTCTTGCCTTTAGGTTGACTTAGCTGTGAATGAATTTATCCCTTTAGCATAAAGCCCCACAGGATTCATATTTGTAATAATTACATAATAATTATTAAAATTGAGGAGTACATTTACTTTTTTATATAACTAAAGAGAACTGTGTCTCATAGTCTACTACAAATCATGTCTTTGCTTCTAAGGTACAGATTTAACCATAAAACAGATAAAAAGAGGCATTCTTAAAGTTCCATAAATATTTTATGGTTATTACTTTGTCTTTAAATTTGTTTTGCTTTTCCCCATGTAATTTATAAGTAAAACTGGATTGTGAGATTGTCCTTCCCATTTAAGTTTCCACTATTCCCAGTATTTTCATACTTTGCTCCTTAAATTTCTGGTGAACAACGACCAATAGCAACAAGATAAATTATTTAACTCTAATTAGGTCATCAGCTCTAGTTTCTCAGTATAGCTCACATTAAAAAAAAAAAAAAACTATAGCTCACATTGAGAAACCCTAACAGTATTTTTTAATAAATGTAAGTTAATAAATACTATAAGACCATGAAATCCTATTTATTATGAAATCAGCTCAGCAGAAAGACCCCTCTCTCGCTCCCACTTATTAGATTCATCAGTTAATTCTCCTTCCCATTCCAGGACACCACATGGAAAGTGCAGGATAATTTTAAGCAAATATAGAAGACAGAAAGACCTGCTGAGTGGGTGGAGTAGCCTTCAGGATGCTGTTACATTTCCTGCTAGGAAGATGGCTTCTTTGATACCTTATTAACATTTAGGTCACTTAGCTGTTTGATCTTTAGGACTATGGAGAAGATGCCATTTGACCCTATGAAGTCAGGTCTTCAGGAATTTGTGCACTCACACACGGGGAGAAAGTAAAAGGTCTTTTTCCTTGTCACTTTGGAAAATAATTTTCCAAAACTTTAAAACATGCAAGTCTAATAGTTTTCAACTTGATTGACTTTGGACAGCTCATGTAGTAAAGATCTTATTCTTATCAAGCAACTGATTGCCTTTGGAATAAATTTTATAATGCTGCATTCAGATCTAACCCACTCATTCTTTGCTTGGCTTGTTTTTCTACTAGAAGCTTATAAGAGTCTTTCAGGTAAGGGCACTTGTAATAGCCAAGATACCCTGGCAGAAAGATTGTCCTTTACAAGGCAAGAATCCCACTTGCTTCCTGGTACTTAATATCACGGAGCTCCCTTTCTGTCGCTCTGTTCTTTCTTGAGGCATGGCACTCTGAACTGAGCCTGAGGGTCTTTGCTCTCACCTGGAGAACTCAAATGCTCAGCTTCTTTGTGTTTGAAATCTCCTCCAAAAACAAATGGCCCCCTTGGACATATAGTAATAGCTAGTGGTAAATTATCAAGAAAATTATAACAGGAAGACAAAGCCATGCTTGACAACTCACTTTCTTAATCTTCCTTATTTGGGATCTTCATTCTTTGTGGTAGTATGATTTTTTTGCATGAGCCTCTGCCTGGTTTACCAAAACTTCTTTATCTGTGTCCTGTCCCAACAGTAATGTAACATGCTCTGCCAAAAGAGTACTCACGCCAAGTTAATTAGAAATATTTATCTCAACTTCAGCTGGCAATGTTTTCCTATTGACATCAACCACAGGTGTACACAAATTACATGTTTATAAATCACTTCACATAAATTTATTAATGATCTCTGTATGTATCCAGAAAGTACTTAAAGTTTGGCCTAAATGGCCATAGATTATACTTAGAAACAGAGGTCTCAGTGGCTCTATTTGTGGTTGGTATATTGAAAAAACATAGCATTTCTAAACCATTTCTAGGCCATTGTATATTTGCTAATAAATTGTGATCACTGAGCAGGCACAGCAAAAGTGTTTGGAAATTTAGTGGTGACAAAGACCTGGGACACCATCTCAGAGCTACTAGATCAGACTTTCAGAAGATTAGACCCAAAATACTTTCCAGGAAAATTTTATGCATTATTCAGTGAGAATCTTGCTGTTCATTCATGAGTCCACCTCATGTTTTCAGAATTTCTTGGTATCACGTGTGCCTTCCAAAACCATCTTAGATGCAAAGAAGAGATGCTGGGCTTCATAAAGGTGGCAGGATAATGGCCGGTAAGTCACCTGGAGGCTTTCTTGTAGCTTACTGTTAATTTGGCCATAACTGTGGTAACTTGAAGGATTTACATTTTCATCTTTTCATTTATCTGATGGAATAAAAGGTTATGCATTACAGGCCTTCTCTTATTTGTCAACTATCGGGAAGATGTTTTTGTAAAAACTTCCCTGATTAAAAAGCAATGTTTTTCTGTCTGCAGTCAAAGGTGATGAGAAAGGCCAGAATGAGTACTCACTGCCTAGATGCGCTTTCAGTATGTGATTACTATATGATATGGTGTATACCAATCCTTTCCTGATTTGGTCATAAATGTACAAAAAAGAGATCCTGTGGAGACTCTAAGATACACTCTTTCCACCTGTTTTCATTGAGTCGGTGGCAGGGCACTGACAGAATTGTCCTGGTGCTGGAGTGAACAGTCTGATTCCACAAAGACATTGATTACTGAAGAAATCACTGAGCTCCTAAAATGGTAGCATTTAGATATCTCTAGTTAATACTATATTTATAGCAATTTATTTTTCATGTGCATTGCAATAATAAAAACTATTCTTAGTGCATTAGTGTGTAGTGCTATACATACTGACAAAGCAGCAAATCAATTTATATTTCATTTGACTAAGGAATAAGAAGTAAGAAATCTATCAATGAAGGGAAATTGAGCTTTTCCGCTTCATTATATTTGATTACAGAAAATCAAAACTTCATTTTGTCTTAGTTGAAATGATTCAAAAATTATTGATATCAACACGTAACTTCAAAATAACTACATTTACATTTATTATATCATAATTGTTTTTATTAGAAACACCTATAATAAATATGGAGGCATTTTTAAATCAATAAATGTTATGTACAAAAGGATTGAAAATTGATTATCACTACAACATCTTACTAATGCAATTCAAATTCCATAAATAATTAAGATTTTTGTTTGATATTTAAACTCTCAATTAGGTACTATTAAAGCTCTAAAATTCTTAGATTATTTATGCATAGTCTAAATTTTAGACCCATTTTCTTAAGGAAAAGTACCTTAATTTTCAAAAATCTCTTCAAAAATTGTTAATGAAAAGTGCACTTATTATTCAACTCATATATAATTCCTTTGATTTATAGGTCAGTAACACAAATGTCCTTAGAAATATTGCCCACATACATGGACATATGTCAGATATTTAAAATTGTAAGCTCCTGTGTTTTTATGTGCTGTTTGTCTTGAGATCTTCCTGGTGGCAAACAGCACATAAAAACACAGGTGTTCAGAATTAACATTCCATACCAGTATTTCAATAATGATATATTTTTAAAAATCACAATTTTGTTACAGATTCCTTCATTCCCCCTCTCTCACAGACTCCTCCCACTATCACACCCACTCTTTCTCAATCAGCTCACTCACACTTATTAAAATAAGATTCGATGGGGCTGGCCAGATAGTTCAGGGGATTAAAGGGCCTACTTAGGCAGATGCAGGAGCCGGGGGTTGGATCCCCAGCATGCCATGCTGGCCTTGCCCCTGGGGAGCGCTGAGATGACGAATGAAACCAGGTGTGGTGGCACGCACCTGTAATCCCAGGGCTTGGGAGGCTGAAAATGGGAGGATCACTATGAGTTCAGTCTAAGTGGCGAGACCCTGTAGATCCCGTACTAAACACATTAAAAAAAAAGATTCTATGGCTAGATTTCTCTTGGAAAAATGGTGGATACTCCTGCTCCTTTGCAAAAACTAGAATTCCAATTCTGAACTTTCACTCAGGCCACCAAGATTTCCATTACATTTAGTGTCAAGCACATAAACACAACATGACATGGAAACATGTGACATATGTAAACTTTAAAATTACAACTCAGATACTCAGATTATTCTATTTCCATGTCCTTTTCCCACTTGCTTCATGTAGCTAGCATTTGTTTTTCATATTAACACCTAACCAGAGTATGACAGTGTCATATGCTTTCCTGCAATCAAGGGAGTAAGAGTGCACTCAATAGTTATTGATCTGAGCAGCTGTGAAAGAGTAAATTCCTTCATTATTATTTGTATAAATTCCTTTGGTGGAAGATTTACTTATTACAAAACTAACACATTATTATATATTCTTCTATTAAGGACAGAAATGCTAAGCATATTTAATGGATTATTTATATGGATTCATTGTAAAGTACAGAAAGCATTTTCCCCTGTTTAATAGCCATTTAAAATATTATAAAATGTAATGTATCTGGGACACTTCTTACACTGAACATTGTTGTAGGCAGCATGAGGAGTTAGATTATTTTTAGGCATAAATATTTTCACTTTTAAGAGTGACTATCTAAAGCAATCATCCTTTCAGCGCTACTGCTACTTTCCATTCCCAACAGCATCAGCATCAGCGACGAGCTCGGTTTGTACTTCCATAGGACCTTTTGTGCATTTTTAAGGGAAAGATAAAAGTTTATCTTGCAAAGAATTTTTTTTCAGGTTCCAGATAAAGCAAATGGAGTCATTTTCAGTACATGTATTTTCAACTAACAACAGAAGACATTCTAACACTCCTCAAAGTATATATGCACACACACAAAAAGAGTTCAATACTTAGTGCCCTGACTGGAAGTTATCAGTAAAAGAAAGAAATTTTGCTTAAAAATAAATTACTTTAATTTATCTAATATTCACAAATGGTTATAACATGATTATTGTAAGCTGGGAACTATTCTCTACATAACAATTCTATAATTTAAATATTTGGTCCTACATTCAAGTTGATTAAGTTGTAAAGAAAGCAAGAAGACATATGAAAATAAATTACAAATTTGTATGACTGCAAGAATGGAGAAATGTCCTGAACATGTTGAAAGATAACAGAGCACGGCAGATAAGTCTACCTGTAAGCAAAAGTTCTGAAGAGGAACAAGTGATTGGAACTTGCAGCAGGATTAAGGGGGACAAATTTGTGCAGAGGTTAAAGAATGTTCTAGGCAAATGGAATAAGTGTTAAATGAAGAGAGGTCCAGATCTGTCTGTGCAAAAATAACTCAAACATGCTAAAATTCTGAAGTACAAGATAAGGGAAGAGGGGGCCAGGGGGATGGCTCAGTGGAATAAGCGCTTCCTTGGCAAGCGTGAGGGCCTGAGTTCAATCCCTGGTTCCACCAAAAGAAAAAAGGGGAAAGAGGTGGTAGGGCCATGGAATTAAACTGGAAAGGAGATGAATGGCCTCATGTCATGAAATGCCTTTTGTTTCGAAGAACGGCTCCAAGGGTAATAAGCTGTACTTGAAGTGCTGTGAGTATAGGAATCACATGAAATGCAGGTATCATGTGTGCCTTCCAAAGCCATCTTAGATGCAGAGAAGAGGTTCTGGGCTTCATAAAGGTGGCAGGATAATGGCCCGGTGAGTCACCTTGAGACTATCACAGTTCCTAGGAGGACAATGTTGTTTAGAAGGTTGAAGGGAATGAATTACAAGGGAATTATACCTGTTCATGGGATGTTGAAGCAATTAGAGGAAGCACAATATTTGCAAAGTACTTAGAAACGTGCCTAACAAAGGGTAAGCATTCTAAATATGATAGTTCCATTATAATTATTGTTATAACTATTACTGGACAGGCAGCTTAAGTTAAAAAATTAGGAAAAACCTCAGTTTACAATACTTAGGAATCATTTAAACTGCAATCCTTAAAAAAGAACCCATTTCAATTTTCATTTTGAGATTACATGGGTTAATTTTGCTCAAAATGAGTGACATATTGTATTTCTCCAATAGCAAAAACACTTGTCAAAATAAAATGGTAATAGGTTAATTTAAACCAGCTTTCTAATCCCCAGGAATACTTTTCTTATGTTTTTACTTCTTATAATCATATGGTTATAGAACATGGTTATAGAACAATCTGAGTGTTAAGAAAATTAATAATACTCATAAAATTGTTAATTTGATGACATGCTGATTTATTATTCATGGATTTTAATAAAATACTGTCCAGTGGATAGTAGCAGATATTCATAATTTTATGAAAATAATGTAATGTTTCAGAATATTTTTTGCCTCAATTAAGCTGAATCTTCTATATCACAAAATAGTTTTGTGTAATTCTTCTAGTTTGGATATACAACAAAGAAACAACTGAGGGCATAAGAGATAGCTCACTGTCCTAAGGGCCTTCTTGGGAAGCTCAAGGCTCCAGGTTCTATCTCCAGCACTGAGTGTCATGCCAGGTTCACCTCCTGGCACGCGGAGCCAGCCAACCATACTGGACATGGTAGCACACGCCTGTAATCCCAGCGGTGAGGAGCTGAAAGAGGAGGATCACTATGAGTACAAACTGTGTAGTGACACCCCATACCAAATACATAAAAAAATTACAAGTAACAACCAATTCATAAAATTGTGTACAGTAAATCATGTCAATAGGTGTCAAAGAAATGAGAAGTTTTGAATCAATAGTGTTTAGACAAGATATCATGTCTGCATCTTGTATTATGAATAACCACTATGAAGACAACAATATGCAATGTATTAACTATTGTAACTGTCCTACTAACCTGTTTTGAAACTATCTCATTGCTATTTTTTTTGAATAAAATTAATATTTAAAAATATAAATAAATGTCAAAGAAAAACTAAAATTCCTTGTCTTTTATTCGTATTGCACTTCCTACATAAAAACAGTATGCTTATTTAAAAATGAGAACTAGATACTGAGAAGAAGATAGAAATTTTTGAAGAGGTGGATATCACAAAGAACAGGTTTTTGGACTAAAATGCAATCTCTGATAGGACAAAGTATGGTAAGTTACTGAGGTCCCAGGCAGATTCATATACTTGATAGATGAACTACTGCTGAGACTCTTTAAGTAAAATGCAGAACATGGAAATGTCTATAAACCTTAAAGATATGCAAATAAAATCACAATTTTTAGACAATGAAATAAAATAACACTAATTTTTTCCACAAGGTTGTATTCAGAGGATGTTGATTAATTCTTAGAAGGAAAATTTATGCCTATTCACTAAGGCAAAGTCATTGACTTTTTTTCTTTTCTTTTTAAAAAGAAGACAAAGGCTAGTCATTCAGGGAAATTCTATCAACCTGGTTAAATATAGTTGTTAAATTTAAGAATGAAATTCAAGACTATTGCTATAGCTTTGTGATGATATTCTCTACAATAATACAGTTTCTAATATGTAGATTTTAACACTAATTAATAGGGTTAATGAGCAAATAGAGGATTTTTTTCTGAATGTTTTAGTTCAATAGTTTATGCTTTTATATCTTTGTCTGCTTATAGTAGAGTACTTTATGCTAGAAATCAGCAGCTTCTAGTCCAGCTCATCTTCCCCAAACTCCCCAGAAGTAATCACTGACGAGTTACTCCACTACATTTTTCTAAATTACATAGATGATATCTTTCTAAATGATATCTCCAAAACATCATTATATATAAATTTAATGCTTGCTGTATCCATAGGACTATTGAGTTAGTGCACTTAAAACACTGCTTCATTTTTAGCACTTCTCAAGGAAGGTACAATGTTACCTTTTATATTTTGAGAGAACAGAAATAAGAGATAAAAAAATGACCACCTATAGGCCAAATGAACTTTACAGCATGCTTTTGTAAGCAATGTCTTATTGAAATGTGGCCAGTTTATGGTAATCTCTATGGTTGCTTCACACTGAAGTACCTGAGTTGAGTAATTCAGTCTAGTTCTCTAGTTCTTATTACTGACAAATTCTAAAATATTTACTACACGGCACTCTTTAGAAAAAAAATTATTCCAAACTCTGAGATAAAGTCTTGGTTTTGTTTTGCTTTGTTTTGATTAAGTTGCTTTTTGTTTTTTTGTTTGTTTGTTTGTTTCTGTTTTATTTTTTAACCATAGACAGTACTACTGAGTCCCTTTATTACTAGACAAGAAAATAACACTAATAATCTCTCATCCTTCTCCATCTGCCACCTGAAAGAAGCCCTAATGGCCAAAATTTGTGCAACAAAATAAACAATAAGATACTAAGTTGGAGCAATAAAGGAATGGGGCTGAGGAGTAGTTCACTGGCATAAGCACCTGTTTGACAAGTCCTGAGTTCAATCCCTAGTACTGCAAATAGTAAATAAATAAAAACTTTAAAAAGGGCCAGTGAGATAGTTTAGTGATCTA
>NW_004524817.1:768164-781736 GCF_000260255.1 Octodon degus | reverse complement strand
TGTGAAAGCAGGAGGATCACCATGAGTCCAAGATGCATATTGATAGCCTGTAAAAACCAAATACATAAAAATAAATAAATGAATAAACAAAAATAAAAGAATGTGTGCGTGCGCTATTATCACTAGATGGGAGGGAATTGATAAACCTTCCATAAAGAAAAAAAAATTCAATAATTTATATAAAAATTGCTCCTTCAAGGAGGCTGAGTGTAATTCCTCACTCCCCAAGTATGTTTAGAGATTTGCTTCCACCAAAGGAGAGATAAACTAACTTGTCCCAGAGAAGCTTGTAGAACACTTCCCTAAGGAGTTAATAAGGTGTTCACAGCCGGCAATGAGTCCCATTCTTTTGCCACAATGCATGAAGGAAGGCCTTGCGTTTCTGTGATTTCTCTCCAAATGAAAAGAACCTCAGTCTTGCCACGAGAAAAGCATTAACTGAGCTCAAATTGAAGTACATTTTGCAAATTACTTGGAAAGTAATTCTCAAAAGGGGCAGACAAATAAAAATTTGTACAAAACTGGGCGTTGGTTAATAATAGCATCACTATTCTTTGATGTGTTAGGGAAAATGTATGATAACAGTAGGGAAATAGTTACAGAGATTATGGTGATTCTACACTATCTTTTCTAGTTTTCTGTAAGTTGTTTTCTTTTTACTTTAAAGAGAAAAAAATAAAATAATAAAACTGTTTCAAAACAAGCTAGTAAACTCCGGTGCAGCGGCCGTCGCCGGTGCACGCCCGCAGTCTCCCCCTCTTCTCAGGCTTCCTCCGCCTCGGCTTCTTCCCCCGGCCGCCCACCAGCCGCACGGTGCCCGAGAGAGCTGCCGGGAGCCCCCGGAGCCTCAGCTGGTGAATACTCTACTGGGAAATAAAAAAGGACTCCAAGAGTAATAAGTATGCCTCCCAAATATAAGCGCCTCCTAAATGATGATGATGTCACTGGTTCTGTGAAAAGTGAAAGGAAAAATCTTTTGGAAGATGATTCAGATGAAGAAGAGGACTTTTTTCTAAGGGGACCATCTGGACCAAGATTTGGACCTAGAAATGATGAAATCAAGCATGTTCAGAATCAGGTGGATGCAGTTATTGATGTCATGCAAGAAAATACCACAAAGGTAATTGAAAGAGGGGAGAGACTAGACTGAAGTACAGGACAAGTCAGAAAGCTTATCGGATAATGCAACTGCTTTCAGCAACAGAGCCAAACAACTACGAAGGCAAATGTGGTGGCGCGGGTGCAAAATAAAAGCCATCATGGCTTTGGTTGCTGCTATCGTTTTGCTGGTGATCATTATTCTTATTGTTATGAAATACCACACTTGATCAGATGATGGAGCTCCTCATTAAACAAGATCTGGGACGTTATTATTAATAATACACTTCTGCATAATTTAAATGAAACCTATGTATGTAACTTTCAAAACTTCTATTTCAAGAAACTAAGAGGCAAGTGTCACTTCAAATTGGAGCATTGAGAATGTCCAATTATTTTCTTCCCTTCCAATAAAATGTACTTTGAATAACTGTATAAAGCAAAGATAACTATGTTGCTATATTCCAAGGATCTAATTTGAAGCTAGATACTTGCCAGTTGATTATTTGTGTGCACAGTCAAACACTGAATGACAGTGTTTCATACTAATATTTTTAGTGGCATAAGCTCTTGCATCATTGCATCATGTGGGGGTCAGGCTAGGAGTCCAAAAGCCTATGTACAGAACCAAATCATTATGTGAAAGAAGATCCAGGACCATTCCACCAGTGCTGCAAGGATGTCATTCTTTTTGTACTACAATTGCTTTGTAAGCAGCTTCCACATGTTTATGGGTGTAACAAAAGCTAAATATTTCTACCTTTGACTATCACTGAAAACATTCCAATAAACCTATTTTTCACTGTAAAAAAAAACAGGCTAGTAGGAGAATATCAATAATTTTGTTCTGTATTAAGATTATTGGTGCGTTTTGGGTATATGTCATGATCACATACATTATGGGGAATTAGTACCTGTATATGATATAACTGGATGCTTTTTTCTCATTCCTCCACCCTCCCTTCAAAACCCTCTTCCCCTCCATATTTACAAAAGCTTTATTTCCAGTTTTCTTCCTCAGCCTTTCTTCTTTTCCCTTCTTCGCTTTCCCCCTTCTCCTTCCCTAATTCCCTTTTTCATTTTGAACATTTAAATATTTTAATTAAATTTTTTACTAATGCAAACATTAAAGAGTACATATTAATGAAGCATTAAGTGATGTTTCTAAACATGCATGCTCCATATTATCATGTTAACATACTCATCCACTCAAACACTTCTCTAGGCTGAACACAGCTAAGTGCTTTCTCCCAATGCTGCAAGATTGCACTACACAATTGTCCACAGTCCCTCTACCGTACAAAAGCAAATTTGAATTTCTTATCCTTACTTCATTGCAATTTAGTTTCCACTGACCAACTTTTCCTGTAATATTTTTGTAAATCTCTAGTAACAACCATTCTACTTTTATTTGTGTTTAAATTCTAAAATAAAATACTCAGTTTTTTTTTTAAAAAAGAGAAAATGTTGACCTTTCTCCCTCTTGGGACATGTGCCTCAGAAGCCCTGGGGTAACATTAAAGATGTCAGGGCAACTGGAAGCCAGTGTGCTGGAAGGATCTTACAGAGGGACCATAAAGACGAAGATGCCTGAGGAGACACAAGTGTGCAGTCCAGATGTTGGAGTCTCTGCAGTCTCAAGGAATGAGAGGGAATAAGTTCCCAGAAGGATTCAGTCCTAGCCTCTGGACAGATCCAGCTAATACAAGGCTGAACATAATGAGCACAGACTTGCCTAAAATGCAGATTTTTAATAGAATAAATGTTGGAAATGTTTGAAGTTATCAAATGTTTTTAAATTTATTTTTGCATTATCAAACAAAAAATAGACATATTTATGGCTTACAACATAATGTTTTGCTCTATGTCTACAATCGTTGGAGTGATGAAATCAAGCAAATCAAGATAAGCAGTGAAGTCATTAAGTTGTGACCTGGTTCATCATCCAGAAGCAAATGCACAGAACACAGCTGTCTTCTGTGTGTTTACAAAGCTGCATCTTAAAAAGATTTTGAAATTATTATTACTCTGATCAATATTCAACTAGCTCTTTCAGCTTCAACACACTGTCCGCAGTTCTGGAAATACTCTTGATTAAAAAAAAATATTCTTATCTGCATTCTTTCCTAGGTTACCTTCTCTGAACTATAATTCCAGTGCTGAGCATTTTGAATGTATAGTGTGTAACTATTTTTCTTTGTCTTGTACTTCCATAGACATGTAGTTTCAGTATACATTTCAAGAACTCTCCTCTGAATTCATCAGAAGTACTTTAAACTTTCAATGTTATTCTTTGAGTCTTAATTTTCCAAGTCATCCTATTCATCTATGTACAATTACATCAATGTTTAGGTATACATTTTATATACTTATATGCAAAATTTTCTAAGTCTTTAGTAATCACCATTCCACTTTCATTTGCTATTTAGATTTCTATAAATTTAAATTCTAAAATAAAATATTCAGTTGTTTAAAAAAAAAAGATAAAATGTTGACCTTTTTCCCTCTTGGGACATGTGCCTCAGAAGCCACGGGGTAACATTAAAGATATTTGGGCAACTGGAAACCAGTTGTTCTCTTTCTCATATTATTTTAATTTGCATTCATATTAGGAATTAATGCAATTGTTGATGGATAGCTTTCTGTTAAAAAATGAGTTTTATTAGCTGACAGATTTTGTAAAATTCAAACAGGGCTGGATGTCAGTCATTGTTCTGGGAATTCCCTGAGTATCAGAATAAATTTAGTTGCCCATTCCCTGGGCAACTAAATTTATTCAGAGTAATAGTTTTCAGGGGCTGGAGAGCTAGCTCAGAGGCATAAGTGCCTGCCTCAGATAATAATTTTCCTCTGGATGTTTATTTTGTTTGTAGACAGTTAGTGCTTGGTTTCCAAACAACGCATGGCAGAGTATTATTATATATGCACTAATTTATTACACTTTCTTCTTGTCCTCTGGATTCACTCTCTGTGTCTTCACTGAGCTCACCATACATTTGTTCTTCCTTTTCATTTCTTGCTCTGCTGCTATATTCCTTTTTTTGTGGTTGCAGGATTTATATCAAATTCATATATTCATCATCATGTTGATGTTTATCAAAGGACAGGAGATAAAATTTAGAGTTGGAAGCTGACAAAATTTTAATGATCCAGGAAATAATATTAATGAGCTACAATTTCAATGTTCCTAGTACAAGAAATTGAAAAGGAGAACTGACAAGCAAAAAGTTAATTGACACAAATTCTCCATGCAAACACACATGATTTCCTATATGCTATTTCTCCAAGGAGATACAAAAGAGATTCAAAAAACGTAAAGGGGCCTGTCTTCAGTTTCTTTCTCACTCTACACTTCCTTCCTGAGAATATTTTAGATAAATATTATGTCCCTTTCCTTAATTTGTCCAAAATTTTATCAAAACGTAAAAACGAAACAAAAAATAAAACTCATTTCTTTGGACTTTATTAGGCAATTGCATAATTTATTCATACATGAAAGTGTGAGAAAATATCTAGAGGGCAACCAAAGCAAGGACATAACGTTGGATTACAGCACCCCATCCCATATTTTTCTACTGTAAATTTGTACTTTAGCATGACAGTAGCCAGCTGTATGTCTCAGTAGCTGCGCATGAAGAATACAGGAAGCAATATTTGTATTTAGTCACTTCATATGACAAACTGCAAACTATATGCATATGTGCAAAAGTTTCAAATTGGGATTTTTATCCACACAATGCTCCCTCTAACAGGTTTTGTGTCTGCTGACTTGATCATCACAGGGTGTAAAATACACTCACACAACTCTGTGGAATGTAAACATGTATTCTACCATAGTGGAATGTGAGTGCAACTCTCATTAACAAAAACCTATCTTTGCATTCATCCACTTGGCAGATGAATGACAATGTGTGTACAAGAGTTGCAAAGCAACAGCAGGTGAGTTTTACCCATAAGATGAAATGCTCCTTGCTAAATCTCTGTGCAGTTTAGATTTATTTTCAAAAAGAGGGTTTTTTTTGTTTGTTTTTCCACTTATAAGTATCCCAGTTCAGTATAATGCCACATGAAAAGGTAGATATGTACATTTTGGAGAGAGTGAATTGTCATGCATGGATGATGAAGGTGCTAATCACGTTGATGTTGACCATGCGACATAGAGTTCCCGTGAAAGGGAGACAGAGCAAGAATCAACAGATGAAGACAAGGGAATGCAGAGCTCCTTGACTTGGGTGACGAAGGGAACTGCAATGTGAGAGCATATTTGGTGAGTAGAAATGGAACAAAATGGTGAGTCCACCAAATGGAATAATCCAGTGTTAAAATTTGGCCCCCAAATATACTGAAGATCTCTGCAGGGGTGAAATCTACTGAATAGAATGCCAGTGCTCCTATTCAATGTTGGAAATTATTTGTAATACACAAACTCTAAAAAAAAAAAAAAAACTAAAATGTTTTGTGTGCACCAACAGCCATAGTTTTAAAAATATGTTTATCTCACTAGCTGAACTGAAAGCATCCATAGGTCTTTGGTACTAAGTAGGGCTTTCCCACTGCACTCATAGGAATGTAAAAGATTAATGGAAAAGTGATGTGTGGGGGCTTACAGTCGTAGCACAATAATAACACTGAGGAAATTTGATTTTCTTCAAAATAGCCTGAAGTTTGATTACAAAACCAATCATCAAGAAAGAAAAAGAACTGATTATATGATTTCTATCTGCTCATTGCTTGACGGATTTGTGGGTAATTGTTAAAAAATTGATGGAGGCATGTACATGTCTGAATAGAGGAAGAGTCACTATTTGAGTTACCTAGCTAAAATCAAATAAGAAAAGTCACATGTGGGACAGTGAGTCATTTGACAGCAGTAGCCCTCTTCTGTTCTCCATGGCTTGAGAGAGGAGACAGACATGCCAGTAAAGTTGAGCAGAGAAAACTGTGAAGGAACTGGAGGCACCAACAGAACAGTGGACTGGGAGCAGCCTGCAGGTACCCTAGGAGCAGGGAGAGTGATTCAGAAACAAACAGGGTAAGGAGAGATAGGCAGGCTACCAAGGGACATACAAAAAGTTGGTAGCTGAAGTCTTGGGCACAACCTTCACATCCAGAGGCAAAGATAAAGCAAGAGCGTAGCACTAATCCTACTACCCAGTTGTTGAGGTTTTACAGCACAACTTTGGGTTCTGACTTGGACACTACCATAGAACTGTGGACACCAGAGGAGATTTAATTATTTTGTTTGTTAGCTTTGTTTTCCTTTTTAAGTCTGTTTTTCACTTGTTTGTTTGTTTGGTTTCTATTTTCATTGATTTTTTGTTAGTCAATTTTCTCTATTTTTCTTAACTACCTTTTTTTTTTTTTTTGTATTTTTAGGGAAGGGTCTACAGGGTGTTCAGGGTCTCACTACTAGATCAGACTCATTGTTTTCTGTTTTTTGTTTTTTTCACTGTGTCAAAACCAAGAAAGATCAGACTCATTGTGATCCGCCTGTTTATAGCCTCCCAAGAGCTGGGATTACAGGCGTGCGCCACCATACCCAGTCTCAATTGCCATCTCAGGGTTCCCTGGGGTCAGAATCATCACAGCAGGCCCAGGGATCGAGCCTCTAGCCCCTGTGCCTGCTTGCAGGTGCTTTAATCCACTGAACTATTTGGCTGGCCTTCAACTATCTTTCTTAATTGTTTTTATATTTCCATGTCAGTAAATTTTGACTCTAATCTTTCTGGTTTGTTTCAATACTATTTTGCTTTCTGCTTTATTCTTTTTCTTGTGTCCTCTCTAGTATCTCTAAGCTTCGCGATCATCCTTTACCCTTCAGCCTTGTTTCGAATGTATTTCTATTCATTTATCTTTCTATTTGTTCCTATCTCTATTAAATTTCACTGCCACTGGGCAAATTCACTCTGCTGAGGGAAAACTCACTTCATACAAGTTCCTGTTATGTTGGATTTGTTATATAACTACAGATCTTGCTCTTATATTTAAGGGTACCAAATTAGTACTTACCACTGTTGGTCAGCTTAGGCTTGCTTCATGTTATTGGTATTGCTAATTATGTTACCTTATCCAGGCTGTCCTCAATGTTACAATCAGTTGTTCTCCCTTGTATAACAACCCAGTGATTGTCTGGGGGCCATCATCATCACATATCCAGTACCAATTTACCCTCCCAAATAAACTGAGACTGTAGAATCTTGGACAGACATAAAGGCCACGATCCAGGCACACCTAGGAGACATACCTGAGAAACAAATGTTTCCTATGGAAACCTCAGTACAAACGCTGCCTACCATATGCAATTTATGAGCATCAATACAGAAAAAAAATAGAATTATAAAATATAAAATGACGAGACCCAAAAACTAAATGCAACCCCACAACTCCACACTATACAGGACAAGTGCAGGGCACAGTTAGATAGAGGAAATAAGATACCACTCACCCAAGTTTTATGACAAGTTAGAAACAGAAGTTAAGAGAGAGAGAGAGAGAGAGAGAGAGAGAGAGAGAGAGAGAGATGAATCTATAGATAAAATCATATCAAAAGTAACCTCTCCAGAAAAAAAAATGTGGCAATCATAATGAAGGACTTGCTCAGAGAATCTATGGTAGACACAGATAAAAATAATTGAGGAGCTTTGGAAAATGAGAGAAACTATGAATGCCTAACATAAAAAAGAATTGCAATCCATTGAATGGATTAAAACAGAAACTCAGGAGCTTAAAATTCCTTTGAATGCATAAGCAGCTGAATGAACCAAGGCGAAGACACAATATGAGACCTAGGAGACAGGACCACACTTAGTGATCACAAAAAGTAAGATTTCTTTAAAATATCAAGGAACCATGAAAACTCAATGCAACAGAGGCAGAATGATGCAAAAAAGAACTTAAGAATTATCAGTCAGGGGCTGGTGAGATGGCTCAGTGGTCTAAAGCACCTACTTAGAACAAGCTCAGCAAAGCACAGGGACCGCGGTTCAATCGCCCAGCACCACATACCAGCCAGCCACGTCCCCTGTTGAGCTGAGCTGGACACCCACACACACAGACACACAGACACACACACACACACACACACACACACACACACACACACACAAATAAATAAAAAAAATTAAAAAAAAAGAATTATCAGTCAGTGAAAAATCAGGAGATAGTGCAGCAGACATAAAGGCATGCTCACAGAAGTAATGGCAGAAACTTCCCAGAAAAAGAATTTGACATAGACATAAGAGAAGGATATAGGGCTCCATTTAGCCATTACTAAAATAAATCTCCACCAATGCATATAAGAATCAGTATCCCATAAACTCTGCACATTAACAGATTAAAAGCTATTAGTGAAAAGAAATCACCTACATGGGAGAGCCCATTAGAACCATAGCAGACTTTGGGGCTGGATAGATAGCTCAGCAGTCTAAAAGCCTCCCTGAGAAGCACAAGAACCCGAGTTTGATCCCCAGTACCACATGCCATACCATCCTGCAACCCCTGGAGAGCTGAACCAGTCCCAAAACCAGGCATGGTGGTGCATGCCTATAATCACAGCGCTGTGGAGCCTGAGACAGGAGAATCACTAGGAGTCTGAACTGCATAGTGAGAACTTGTATCAAATAAATATGTGAACAAACAAAAATTGTTTTAAAAAAGAATCATAGCAGACTTCTGAACACAAACACTTAAGTCATGAAAAGTTTCAAACAAAATATTCCTATTCCTAGTCTCCAAACCAGAATGAGGTATCCTGAAAAACATCTTTCAAAATCAATGGAGAAATGAGATACTTCTACTTCCGACACCTGAGGAAATTCATAACTACCAAACCAGCTCTCAAAAATGTTTTAAAAGATACTTTGCAAAGAGGTAACAAAGATTACAATTACATGAAAACCAATAAAAACAGTCCACTAGGAAATACAAACAATTAAATAGAGACAAAAGTCAGGAAACAACAGGAAAATAATATGACAAGAATAAGCAAAACATCAATGTAACTGGTCCTAATTCAACAGTCCAAAAACAAAAACAGACTGGCAAGATTGATCAAGAAACAATATCTAACAATATTCTGCATAGGAGAATTGTATTTAAGTCAAAAAGAACTTCATAAACTAAAAGTCAAAGGATATAATACACATTTAACACAACCCAGAAAAAACTAGGCATAGCTATTCTATTGGCAGACAAAGTTAACTTCAATCCAAGACTAATAAAAAGAGAAAATGAAAGTCACTTCATACTTTTTAAGAGAAAACTCCAAGAGGAAGAGAAAACAATAATAAATATGTAAGTATCAAACACTATATAAAACAAATACAAAAAGACTTGAAATAAAAGTACTGACACAATTGTAATACAAGAATCTCAACACTCACATTCACAAATAGACATACCAACTAAACAAAGTCAACAAAGAAATACCAGAATTAATGAAATCTGTGAAGAAATGGACTTAGTAGATATCTATACTCTTCCACCCAACAATATCAGAATACATATTCTTCTCAGCTAGTCATGGGGTGTTCTCCAATACTGACCATGTCCATAGAACATGTCCATGTAAGCACAAAAGAATTGATATTAACCAGTGCATGTTATCAGACTGTAATATAATAAAACTGGAAGTCAATGCAAAATAAATGCAAAACTGTATAAACACATGGAAATTAAAGGAAAAGCCTGGGGATCACAGAGGAAATAAAGAAGCAATCACATTTATGTCTGGTAACTAAACAACTAATTGAAGATAACATCATGCAATATAGCTACCATTGTTGAATTCCTATTATGTTTTTAGTGAAATTTTTGTTATTTCTATTTTTTCTATTACCATTTTGTATTCTGAAAAAATAAGAAAAAGATGTCAGCTACACCCTACAAAAAGGACAAGAAAACAAAACATAGGTGTATTGCTGTGAGTGATACTTGTGCATGGATCGTGCAGGTGTCCTGTGTGAAGATGGCATTGCGTGTGACCACTGAAGCAAAGATTATTTCTGTGGTCAATTTTTCTTTGTATTTATACTGTAAGTTCCCATAGATTTTCATCTCTTATTTTACCTTTTAGGCTTTGTAAACAAGCAGCTGAGGCAGAATGTTGCTATTTCTTCTCAATGCACTAGACATATTAAGAATTTAATATTTTATTTATTGATATTTTGTATTCCTGCTAACCATACATTGTATATTATAATAAGAATCTCCTGACAAAATAATAACCAGAGAAATGTCAAAAATGTCCTACAGAAAGGCCAGGAAAGCAAAACACATGTGCCGTCAGCCATATGTGTGTGGAATATGCTGTGTCATATGTGAATATTGTGTTAGGTGTGATAATTAAAGATCGGCTTTGTAGAGTTGTCCTGGCATTCTTATTGTAGCTCATATAGGATTTATTTGGGTTATTATTTTTTAGACTGTGTATACCAAAAACCAGCCATTGAAAATTTTGATGCTTCCTATAAACACTCAATAAATATTAAAAATGCAATATTTTATTTTCTTATATTTTCCTGTGAAGTATTCATTGTTTAATATAATAAAACTCATAAAATTAAAATTAACAAGTCTCCAATAAAATGTACTAAACAATAAATGTGAATATGCACCCATAGCAGTTTTATGAAAAATTATTGTTCTACCCTGTTAGTTAATATGCAATGTCTTCTTCAGCCACATTTTTATTTCAATGTCTTCTAGTTAAATCAGGGGAGGAAAAACATTTAGTGTTTTCTATGGCTGTGTCTTCAGGCTACATGCTTGCAAACCATAGTTTCCTATTTTCATCTTACAATGTTGACACAGGAATTATTTTTAATTACCTAATTCAGTGACAACTCTAAATATTTTCCAGCTAACTTGTTTCAAAATCGCACACTCTGTTTAACAACTACAAAAGTGAGAGTAACTTGATATTTCAATTTGGGTACATCTAGAAAGATAGAAACCATTTAAAATTGAGATCTTTTACTGTAGTGAATTAATGATGTAAAAATTAAAGGTCAGGGGCCAGGGAGATAGCACAGCATAAGTGCCTGCATGGCAAGTGCAAAGTCCTGAGTTCAATCACCCGTACGAAAAAAAAGATCAAAACTAAAAGTTAGTATTTGGTGAAGCAAACCAAACATTACCAATAGCATGAAATCTTTAAACACTTCTGAGTTTGGAATAAAGAAGAGAAGCAATGATTTTACTGACATTCAAAAGCTGGTGTTATCCAACAGAAGTTAGAAAAATGATAAAGCTATTCTGAACAGAATCCGAGACCACAGCAATCATCCAACCCCTGGGGATGCTTCTGAGCTAGGAAAGGTCACCCTGGCTTCTTCTCTTAACTTCCAGTTCTTCTCCCATTAACTTCTGATGGGCAATCAAGAAAACCCAGCTCATTCAGGAGGCCTGGATTTCCTAGTGAGCAATTCAGTCCTCTGGTACATAGAAGTTAGCAAAGAAAGGAAGGAGGGGACCTGAGGGTAAATGCGTCCAGGAGAAGCCCAGATTCATTTCAAGGTGTGTGTAGAATTGTCCATTGAGTTGTTTATGGATCCAAAGCTCAAATATGTTAGCTCAAAATTTATCCATGTAGAAGGATCTTCCAAAAGGTATATCATAATGAACTTTATTAAGTGAGAACTAAGAAGTACAAGCTTTCAGGAAAAACGTAACATTTTGCTTTTATCAGATGGAAGAACCCGTGAGGCATGTTTCATTATGGTATTTATGAACATGTTCATCTCTATCTGGGTCCTGAGGATAATGTATTTATTCAACGTATGATGATTTGCATATTTAAAACCTGATATTTCAGCTGAGGATGTAACTCAGTGATAGAATGCTTGCCGTGCCATAAATGCAATCCTCAGAAGTACAGAAAAGGAACAAAACAAAGCCCCAAACTGGTATCTATACAGCTCTGGCCACAGTGGTGACTCATGGTCTTGCCTAGCACCATTGTCCCACCCTCGATGACACTGTAAAATGCATAGTCTTTGCCACAAAGATTACTTAGGTGGAGTTATGTAAATTAATCCCAAATTTCTGGAAAACTTATGATTCATAATCACAGCACATGTGCTATTCAGATTCAACAACAAGACAAATAATCCTTCAGTATTTGGCTAAATTGAACCATTCTGGCTACTTGAGAAAAAAAAACTTTTTAAAAAATTTTAGGTATTCAATATGTATTGTTGCTTAATCTCAATGCTTCTTGATGAAAATATGTGGATATTTTGCCGGCATCATGACAAATAGCCAGATGTTTGGGAATATTCAGAAGTTTCTGTAAGAGATTTTAAGATTCATCAGAGCCAACATGAGAATTATAGTTTGAAACACAATATTAATCAAAGAGATAACACTGTTATTTTCTTCTTATGTAATGCTCTAAGTTTGTGCACATCTGCACTGTACTATAATTAAATGATTGTTTAAATGTGCATGAATAGGGAGATGTAAATACGCTTCAATACAATGATCATTATCTTTGAATCAACAATACCATGAAGTTCAGTGCTTGTCTCTCATTTCTCACTTATTTTGCCTTGTCCGCTAATAGGATCTCTTCTTCACTCTGTTCACTTGGCTGGGTAGAGAAGCTTTATGAATACTTGATTGAGGGTATAGCATATTCACAATGCCATGCTTAGCATTTTACATGGATACTTTCTTTAATGCTCTAAATAATCTTTAGGGTAATTACTCTTTATTTACACATCCATGTAATTATCATATTTTTGAGTGTTTATTCTGTGTTCAGTGCTAAAATACCAATATTATTTGGCTGTTACACAATGGAGAGACACAATTTAAATGCTATTGTATTTTTTAAAAATATTTTATGGTTTTCCTTTTTTTCCATAATTTTATTGATAAACAAATAGCAATGATACAGTTTCAAATCAAATTGGTAGGACAGTTTCAATAATTAACACGCTGCATACATTCTTCTTAGTGGTTAATTGCTGTACAAGATGTGGACCTGACATCCCATTTACAAACACCATTTGAACAAATCATTCTATTCTTTAAGAGAATGTAACTATATATCTATCTTAACCACTTTGAATACATAGATACAAAATGGACATTCATCTGTACACCTTTTCTTTTATTAAGTTCTGTTATTTGAATATTACAGGTGTGTAAACTCAACAAAAACATTCCAAAAGAGTCCAGCATCCCACAATAGTATTGGGTCTTCCACTTCACTTGCAATGTCACAAACTGATGACCTGAGTCCCCCACAGCTCAATATAACAGCATGGCTTTATTTCTTATATTTCGTCTTTATACTTTTCTTCTGGATGGTTAAGACCAAGGTAAAGCAAGACCTATGCAACAAGAGTTCTAGCTTTTGGGTCTGATAAGGTCTGTGAAATCCCCTCAGGATTTATCCTGAGATCCTGTACCTCAGATTGTAGAACCTTTGTCAGTGTCAGCCATGTGGATGAGACACGGCCATTGCTT
>NW_004524817.1:744960-749947 GCF_000260255.1 Octodon degus | reverse complement strand
ATTTTAAAGAACAGAAAACTGAGTGTTAGCGCATTTAGGGAAATTGTCCACGATCACAAATCTAGTAAATACAGCCATCAAGGTTCTGGCATTGAAAATGACCTCCTCACTCATCATCAACAAACTCCTAGGATTTTTGGAATCTTATTTGTTCTCTGTTTTTCTGTTTTTCAAAATAAACCCAAAGCATATGTATGCATGACTTATTCCTGTCCCTAAAGTCATTTAGGTTTGTATTACCTAGATTGTGCTTGCTTCGGCAGCACACATACTCAAGACATGATTCCACTTACCAAAAGTAAAACTTGATTTTCTGCTATTTGAATATGTTTGAAAATTAACCTGTTTGAATATGTCACATATAAATTTTAATTTTTGTTATTCTATTTGGATAAGACCCATATAGATTAAAAGCTAAACACACAAAGTAACTAGATAGAGCTAGATAGTTTGAAGGAATAATTTAAAAATAGAAAATTTAAACCTAGATTAAAAGATATTTCTTTGGAGATTGACAAAAATCAATTACATTGCTCTTCATGTTAATCCAAAAAGTAACTTCTTTTTAAAATACTTTTAAATAATCTTTTAATTTTATTTATTCATTTAATGCAGGATATCGCTACGCAGTTTGGACTCATAGTGATCCTCCTGTCTCAGACTCCCCAGCACTAGGATTACAGTCAGGCACCACCACACCTAGTTTTGCTGGCTAGCTTGGTGCACCAGAGGTTCTGGGGCTGGCACAGCATGCAGTACTATAGATAAAACCTAGGTCCTTGTGCTTGCCAGACAGATGGTTATGCCACCAAGCTATCTCCCCAGTCCTCAGAAGTAATTTCTTACTGATTAATTAATGACCTAATATCTTTTATTCTTATGTCCTGTCCTCATGGAGTGAAGGAAATTTAAATTTCATCATAAAAAGTCAGCAAAATTAATTACCTAAATTTGTACACAGAATTCTATCAACTTGTATGTATTTTACAATTGTCAAACATCCAATTAATAAGGTAAAGTGGCCTGCTGCTAATACGTATTATAATTCTGAAGTCAAGTAGTTTTCTTCATTGATATAATTTAACAGCCACTACACAAGATGGCTCTAAAATTAATTTAATATTGGCAATAAAAATCTTAAAAGCCAATAATGTGTTTGTCTTATAGGTAGCAGGATAGCAGTTGGCCCTTCTATTTCAAAATGATGGTGAGTAGCTGCATCAAGGAGAGAGAATGCAAATGAAAACAGGACGTGGATTCATGTATTCTCCACATAAGGTGAATGTGCTCAAAAGGACAAGGGAATTAGGTCAATTTTCTTTCTGTTTTTTTTTTTTTGTTTTTTTGTTTTTTTGTTTTTTTGTTTTTTTTGTTTTTTTGTTTTTTTGTTTTTGCAGAACTGGGCATTGAACTCAGGCCCTTGAGCTTGCCAGGGAAGCACTTGTTCTACTGAGCTATTTCCCCGTCCCTTCTTCAAAATGTCTTGCTCTTGAAGTGTGGCCCTTATTCTAATGACACTGAGAGAAGGTGGAATCTTTGAGAAGTGAGGCTTAGTGGACAACAGTTAGGTCTTGGAGCCATCATCTTTGAAGGGACTAATCCTGGCTTCCAGACAGCACCTCAGTCTTCATGAAAATGAGTCATATAAAAAGAGCAAACCTGGTCCATAAAAGTCTCTGGCTTCTTATTTTACCATATGTTGCCTGCTGTGATCTTGACATAGTGGTGCTAGTGTCCTTTTATATAAACAAACTTAAGAGAATTATGAAAATGGCAGCATCTATTTACCAAATCAAAGATTCAGAAAGCAAGCGAAATACGTGTTATGTTTTGATGAATATGTTTTAAAAGAAAATGCTTAGGATTGATCTGAAATAATCAGTTGTCAATGTTTGGATGGGGCACACACATGCACAATTCTTCACTGAC
This sequence comes from Octodon degus, assembly GCF_000260255.1. Lineage (NCBI taxonomy): Eukaryota > Metazoa > Chordata > Mammalia > Rodentia > Octodontidae > Octodon > Octodon degus. The sequence continues at coordinate 748,018 of NW_004524817.1, read as the reverse complement.
ATTCAGCTAGACCATATGTTCTACTTCCAGTAGTTCACTGAGCAGCCATGGTACAAGGAGAGTTTTAAGTGCCTTTATGTGACTTAGTGTGGCCTCTCACATTTAGTAATCTGCCACAAAGAGAACGTAGTGGATGGCTGCTGAGCCATAGAAAACACAGAAACACATGGAGCTGCCTAATTCCTACCTATAGCATAGAGTCAAACCTTGCAGAGCCCAGCAGGTCTCACCTGGAGACTGAGCTGTCTCACACAATGCCTCAGTGGGAAAGAGAAGTACATACTGCACTGGGTTTTTAGTGCAGTGGTACTAAATGGTATACACAAATGGTATACACAAACGCCTTGTTTGGTAGAAAAACAACCTGTAGAAGAATGTGGTGTTATTTTGCTATGGTTAGACATCACATGACTGCAAGGCACAAACAAGTAACAAAACTAAGTAATTGGACTCAAAACCACAAATGCTAAAATGTCATCAGAATATTTTTATGAGGAAAATGTCATAATCAGGGGCCAATGAGATAGCTCAGTGGACTAAAATGCCTACTTAGGCAAACTTAGCGAAGCATAGGGACCGAGGTTCGATCCCACCACTATGTACCTTGCCAGCCCTGACCCAAGGGAAGGCTGAGCTGGCCAGAGTCTGGGAATAGTGACATACACCTGTAATCCCAGCACTGGCGATGCTGAAAGCAGGAGGAGGACTATGAGTCCAAGCTGCACAGTGAGACTCTATAACAACCAAATACATTTTTAAAAAAGAAAATGTCATAATCATATATTCTGCATAATTAATCTTGCAACTTTATCTGAGTACATTTCTATGCGCAAACTCAAATATTAACGGGTACTATGTTGCAATATTTGAAATATATTAAAGATAAAAATGAGATCTCTGATATTACTCTTAGTAGAATGTAATAAGAATAAACATAAGCAATGTAAAAGTTGTATTTATTGGTTTTTTTTTTTTTTTTGAAAGGGTTTTGCTATTTAACCCAGCCTGGAACTGAACTCAAAATTGATCTTCCAGCCTTAGCCTACCGAATGCTAGGATTGCAGGTGTGTGCCTCCATGCCCAGCTATGTGCAAGTTACATTTAAAAAGACACAACAGCTATAGAAAACATAAGAAAATGCAGAAATGAAGCTTACAATTTGTAAAAGGTTAGCAGGAATAGACAGCATCATGTTGAAATTCACAGTAATCAAGGATTTTTCAAGATTGGCAGCTATGGTGTATCTATAAACATCTAGCCAAAAGTCTGTGTAAATGATTCTAATTAAGGGTGTAAACTGATCCTTAGAAAAAGCTTACGATGCATACAAGCATCAGATGGAAGTTGTAGAATGTCATGATTCTTATGAAGAAGCAAAAATGTCTTCATCACTGCCTACACGGTTCTACTCTGTGATAAGTGGCTCATGAATAGGCAGTGACTGCTGCCTCGGGCCACCTGTCGTCCTGTGATGGAACACGCTCTCAGCGCAGGCCTCTGAGTGCTCGCTGGTGCGAAGCTGTGGTTTATGCTCACCGCAGCACACCGCAGAGCATTGGCCACCAGTCTCTGTTTAGCATTCCGGCACTTAGCTTCCTTCTGTAGAAGTCACACGTTGTTCCAGGTTCTTCTCCAGGAAGCAGCTGAACAGATTCTTATGTTTGCAAGCTACATTTTATGTTCAGGCATGGAATTATCTGAACATTATTCAAAGGATCCGAAGTCCCTCCTTGTGTCATAGCTGAAGCAAAAAGCATCATAATATCTTATGATCTTACTTTAAGTAGAACTATACTGGTACAAGCTGTACAGCATAGAATCTGTGGAATAAGATGCTATATGATTTTGTTTCATTATTTTCCCTCTGAAGTAGCATAGATTTGTAGAAATCTTACAGCAAGACTATTCTCACCAGCTTCAGCACCTCCCTTTATCACCTTTATTTTTCTGGTACTAGGGATCAAACTCAGTACCTTGCACTTGCCAGGCAGGCACTTATGCCGTGGAGCTCTCTTCCTAGCTCCTCTATCACCTTTCAAGTGAAGTTTCATTAACCTCATGCACAAGCAATGTCAACTCAAAAACCACCTGTCTCTCCATACACTATACATTCTTATACACCTGCTGTTCATGCATAGTTCACAAAGCAACCTCAGTGATTATTAAAATATACATTGTACTTCTGTCCACCTATATGTCTGTTCATTATTTCTCACTGCTGTTTCACTGTTCTCCATTTTTATCTTCTATTTTTAATAAAAGTTAATCTCTCCTTCCCAAAATTAGATGGTGTCCTTTTGTATTTCCATAACCTTAAAAGTTACCCTTGCAATAATGCCTGTGTAACACAACATACCCTTTCATGTGAGCTAAGATGTTTCTTCTTTGAGAAAGTCTTCTCCTGATGTTGGTCCTCACTGAACTCTATGTTATTTCATAGAACCTACTATTATCATCATATATCAAATTAATTATATATTTATTTCATTATATATGTGTCTCATTCCTTCAACTCTCTTCTTACCATCAGCAAAGCCAGGAATCCCATCAACTATTCATCAGCTCTCCAGCCCCAACCAGATTCATATTTAACAAATGTTTGCTAATTAAAGATGTGGATTAATTAATCAGTAAGTAAAGTGATCACTCTTATGTACTACTGTATTTTATAACTGAAAGAGAGCATGAAACACATAAAAACACCTAGCAGAGGAGTTTTTTATGCAAACAAAAGGTGGTGTATTGTAGTATCTTTTACAGAATGAAAAGGTTATAATGTGCAGCTCACATTGAAAGCATGTTTCTTGAAGGAAGGAGACAAAGGCCTGTAAGTGACATCTAACCAAGAGTAGAATACTACATGTTCTCCTTGTGTTTTGTTTTTACACTGGGCAGTGCAGAAACAGTTCAGATTTTAACATCTTCTGATGTCTGTAAATCTATCAATTTATTCTTAACAAAAATATCAGGGGCCAGGGAGATGACTCAGTAGAATAAGCACTTGCTTGGCAAGCGCAAGGGACTGAGTTCAATCCCTGGTTCTGCCAAAAAAAGAAAA
>NW_004524817.1:741433-744860 GCF_000260255.1 Octodon degus | reverse complement strand
AGAGAGAGAGAGAGAGAGAGAGAGAGAGAGAGAGCAAGCAAGCAAAATATATATCAGTATTTTGCAGGATATATTACTATAAAATGTATTTCATTGTTTGTGTAATACTCTAATATAGCTAGGTCTATATTGTATCTGGAAAATCTACTTTGGGGAAGTCATTTAATTTTAATTTCCTAGAACTCCTACCAAAGAAAAGTGTAGGACCTTTATTAGTCAACAGTACGATATATAAATTTTTTCCCTGTAACTCTTAATAAAAAATAGTGGCATTTAGGAATGTTAATTCAAAAAGGCAGGTTATTCATGTGAGCTTTACCTCAAGGGTTGGAATGGAAAATTCCCAAATAAATGCACCTTCTCCTTAGTAATATACTATTAGTTTAGAAATCTAGAATCTCTGTTGTGAAGATAAATATTATAATTTATAATATGTATTTCATTGATCCAATTTTGGAGTATTATAATTAATAATAATAAATCCCATTTATTATTACTTGTGAAAACAAGTACATTAGTCAATTTGAAGCTCATAACTGTCTTATGGTTTAAGTAGCGTAGTTTTGCTCTTTGTTCTTAGAGCAAGGAAACTGAGGGACAGACGAGGTGAGTAACTTTTTCTTGGTCACACAGATGACAAAAGGTAGAACGAGGGATTTGAATTTAGACTATCTGATTTCAGAGGTTTATGTCCTTGACTGCCTCTGAGACTTGAGATGAAAATCTCATAGACACAAAGCCTAGCCTGCACATTGGAGGCTACACAGTAATGATCTGATTATCAGACCAGAAAAGACTAGAAAGGGTATAAAATTAAGCCACCCAATCAGTCTATTGATCAGGTTTCTGGCTTTTTTCTCTACCCTTTCCTGACCTGTGAAAGAAAGCAAACTAGAAACTGCAAAGATCACGAAACTTCCTTGCCTCATTTCATGCTGTTGTTTGAAATAGGGCCCGTCAACCTGTGGCCGAAGGCAAAAAGTGCTACGTGAGCTCACTTTAAGTAGCATTCAGTTTGATAGAAGAGTCAGCACAAGTCCTGTCTACTTTCAGTTCCTTCTAGACTTAGATGAGAGCACTTCCTCTCCCGGGCAGAGCCCAACTCAGTCAGCTCCTAGGAGAGTGCTAGTTCTCAGGCTATTTTTCTCTGAAACTAAACTAAGATCAGCAGAAGAAATGGCCGAACAACCTTTGAAGGTAAAAAGACATCAGGAAGGACAAGAATGGCTTCATTTGGCCTAACAGCTCCATGAGAAAGATAACTATTTCTTTTCATAGACTTTTGTCAAAGATAACATGAATCCAGAAAACAAAACCCATTGTTTAAGAAAAGCAAGGGTGGTATCAGATCAACTGCTGTGAGTGGCTTGTTCATCCTTTTATCTTTGGAGCTGGGTAGAAACAGCTAAACAGTCTACTGCAAAGCGTAAACCCACAGAGTTGTCCTGTGCAAGAACCAGCCTTTCCTACTTTTAAATAATAATCATGAGAAACTTAATATTTTGTTAAGAAATGTTTTAGTAAGGCATTATTTTATTTTATTATATTATTGTATTAGTGGTATTGACCACATATTTGCAGCAGAGATAAATCTCTAGTTACAAGATTAAAAATATAACACTAATTCAATAGTTTTTCTTTTTCTCAAGAAGTAATTTGTTTCTGCAGTGCACCCCGTAATTAGCCCCATCTGTTTGAGCTGCTGAGAACACAAACGACAATTTACAACACAAAAGTGAGAGAACAGTTATGGAGATTACTGGAGAACTTTTTCTTTCACAATATCCTACATGTTTATAAAGGATATTGGCAAAAAGAAAAAACAATGAAAACTGATAAGGAATGCCATCTTGCTGTATTTCTCCAGAGCCCATCTTCAAGACAAAACTTTGCTTAGAAGACTTTAGAGAAGCCGTTTGTACTTTCCTCCTAAAATGCCATCTGAAGGGGTTAACATGAGCATGTAGACAGTCAAGTGGTTTAAAGTGGAGCATAAAAGAACTAATACTACTAGATTCAAATAATTGCATAAATTCATTTATTTATCCTTGTATTTTTCTTATAGGAGCAGATGATTTAGTTGCTTTATATCTGTTAAACCCATTCTTCATCCAGTTCCTTTCCAGGATGGGTACTCTTACCTCTGTTTTTTTACACCCAAGCAAACACAGATTCATGAAGTTGAGAACTTGCTTACAATCACTTGATGTAAGTGCTTTCAATGGCATTTAAACACTGACTTACCTTATTTTTAGCACAATCTGAAAAAGATGATTATTTTTAAAGTATGAGTTGAGGATCCAGCTTTCTGTCTGAAAACTTATATTCACAGAAGTTGGAAGTCAGCAGACAAGCTCTGCAAACCTCCACCACACACACACACACACACACACACACACACACACACACACATCCTTAGTATATCTGAAGAAAATATTGCCCCCGTTATGCAAAAGAACATTGTCGTTCCTTGGTATCTTGGTATGCAAGAAACTTGGAAGACATTCTTTCATTTTTGGTGCATCTTAAAGTAAAATGGGAGAAGAGGTCTGGAGCTGATACATGATTAGTTTCCTTGGAGGAGCAGTGTTTTTTTTTTTTTTTTTTAAACACTTGAGAGTTATTATAGATAATGTAAGAATATAAAGACTGGCACAGTATGAGAAATCTAGGAAATGCTCCATTTAGAGCCCTTCAACTATCACAGGTCGCTCCTCAGAAGCCTCAGGAGGGAGCTGGAGGGAAGTGGGCGTTTTCATCTTATCAGTTCCTCATCGCAGACTTGGCTCTCCCCTTGTACCAGAGTGGGACTGTGATATATGATAAATACCTCATGTGGGTGAACTGAAATAGACGGATAATGTCTTGGGCCTTTTCACTTCCCCTTCGCCTCCTGCCCTCTCTTCTCTCTTTGCCATTTCCATGTAGCCTGTCTCTGTTTCCTTGGCTTTCCTACCCCAGCCCCACTGTCTTCCAATGTTGGAAGTAACATCTGACTTACAGTTGAAGTTAATCATGAGTAACTGAGGGACAAAATAATAGAAATAAAGAGAAAGGAAAAAGGAAAGGGGAGACAAGGAAGGACAAAGTACAGGAAGAAGGAATAGAGGGAAGAGTGAGAAAAATGGAAAGACAAAGGAAAATATTGAAGAAAACATTTTTTACAATTGATTTTACTAGACTGACCAAATAGTACAGCCAGTTAAAGCACCAGCAAACAGGCACAGGGGCTGGGAGTTCAATCCCATGGTCCTGCCGTGCTGGCCCCACCCCCAGGATACCCTGAGATGGCAGTTGAGACTGGGTGGGGTGGCGCACACCTGCAATCCCAGCTCTTGGGAGGCTGTAGACAGGAGGATCACTACAAGTCCGAACTAGTAGCAAAACCGTGAACACCCTGTATATGCTTCCCTAAAAAATACAAAAA
>NW_004524817.1:738863-740383 GCF_000260255.1 Octodon degus | reverse complement strand
CAGTAAAAAAATATAATAAAATTTTTGGAAATAAATAAAATTTAAATTTAGAAAAACTTATTTATTTTTAAATATTGCTTGCACTAGCACATTTTCTATGTTATCATCACACAAAGGGTGGACTTCACAATGTCACTTGGGGTAGTTTCCATAGTGTGGTAGTTGTCACATTCACCTCACACAGTGCCACTAGTAAAAAACAAAATGTCTATACTTAATCTCATTTACGAGGATAAGTATACTCAGAGGATGAATTTTTATTATGTGACAAGTTATGAAGAAGTATAGTAACTACTTAAAAAGTTCCCAGAAGCATAAAGCAGCTAGTAAGTCCTAAGAAAACCTAGAAGACACTGATCTTCTTGATGTGGGGATTAAATGAGGAATTGGACTCTGTTGGAGTTGAGCAAAATCGGGCAAATCATGTGTACTTTGCCTTATACTATATGATCTCAGATTATATAATTAAGATTAATCATAGTAAGTAACTTGGGGAAGGTGGCTTGCTGGCTTGTGAGGATCCATTTCTGGATAATTCTGACTAAAACACATAAAATGTGGTCCTAGAAGACGCTGTCAGAAATCCATACTAAGTCGTCATTTGCCAGGATAATATACTACAGAATGGATAGAAGATTTGATTTAAGAACTCTCTAATATGTCTTCTGGTTTTGAATTTTTAGAATTCTAAATTAAATTTCTGTACAGTGAGCTAATAGAGACAAAAAAAATCAGGCTATCCAGGGGAAAAGGAAACATAATTGAATAGGTGGCCCTATTTTAAGTTTTTCTTTTTTTTTCTTGAAAGGCCTATTTGCCAGTTTCAAAGCTCTTATCCTAGAAATCTGTTGAAAATTCCAATTTATTAAATTAAAGACTATGTATGTGGGGGGACAAAATAAAATTAGAGTAATGAGCATGTTATAAGAGTGCAGGAGTACATTTTAATATTAGTGAGTATATGGGAGCAGTTTTGTAATCCAATATTGGCAGAAAAGGAGGAACAAAATGATGCTAGTCATGGCTAATTGCTTTTCAAAGTGTTTGCACTGTGATGAAAAATAAACACATGTGAATTTACTATTTCTGATTTTACAATTAGTCATCTGACAGTTTCTTTACCCTGATTTATTTTAAAGATGATTACTCTATGGAAACATGTACAGATGTTGAACTCGATGAAATTTCATTAACTAGAGGCGCAGCCTTTCTAATTAATTTCAAGCAAACACAATTTTCTGATTTATTTTGGAAAAATAATTATTAACAATTGGGTCTTGTGAACAATATTTTTTAGGTCCTGTCTTTGCTCTCTTTTAAGAAACATTAGTTTTTAATTTGTAAGAACAGCTTAAAAAGAGGTTGATGATTTCTACTGGGGAGAAGAAGAAATTTTTACAGCTAGCTGGTTCTTTAGCTAACACCTTTATTTTGAAAGACAAGGAATCATTGTGCTTTTGCCTTTTAAAATAAACATACACAAGGCCAGGTATAAAATTGAAAAGATAGTAAGGTGGCTT
>NW_004524817.1:736239-738423 GCF_000260255.1 Octodon degus | reverse complement strand
TTATTCCCAAAGAAATAACCATAGGGTCTGAATTCCTACAATAACAAAGATGGAGAAATGAAATTGTAATATATTAAAGGACATTAATATCCACTATCAATTATTGCTAGTCTATTTTTTCTTTCTTTAAATAAAAATTCTTAAAATAATAATCCATGGAAATAGAAAATAAGTATGACTATGACCTCTGTAAATTACTTTAATTACTTTGTCCCACTACCATCTCATATCAAGTCACATAGGTAACTATAAACTGTGTAAATTATTCACAGCCAATTTTAACTGTAGGCCGTATCTCACCACTCAGACATAGTTTGGGTGTCTTTCCCCGCACATGTTTATGCTGATTTATGATCTGCCTAATGTTTAGTAAACTGGGCCAAAATGTTCTTAACACTAGGGCCATTTAAGTCCTCCATATTCACATAATATGCTCCACACTACTTCAGTCCACCTTGATCTGTTTTCACCTTGCATTTCTCCAAATCTTCTTTTCATCAATTTTCCGGAGATCCAGTCAGAAACCAAAGGTGTGGCACTCCCTGGAATCCCACGTGAATCTGCACAGGAAAGCTTAGGAAAGTCCTCACCAGACAGCTAAACGGTCTCCACTGGAAGCTGGAGACAGGCAATGGTGACAAGTGCAGCTCCACGTAGAAGCAAAGAGACTTTCCTTTTCTCTCCCAGGTTTTTCCCTCAGGGCTACAGGCCTATCTGTGGATGCAACCCACATCCAGAGCAGGTCTTCTCTCTTCAGTAACTCAATTGTCTAGAAACATTCAGAACTGTGTTAAACTAATCTGCTATGTGCTTCTTATTCAAGTAGACACAACCAGTACCTACTTCAGAATTCAAGTCTGAGATTAGATCATGTATATTCAAACCTCTATCATATGTAGCATAGCATCCTTCTTCCCTAACAACAAATGAAAACAGAAAAGCTTGCTAAACATTGACATCTTTTCTTATTGCATATAGTAGAAAAATTGAATCCTTGACTGCTTTTTTTAACAGTATTTGTCCTGGTTTTTGTTGTCACTAATACTCAGTGCCCAGATTTCTATAATGCTGGACCATGATTGACCACCTTCTTTGTAAACGTCCTTGCTTCTCACCACCAGCTGTAAACCTAGCTGACACCTTTCAGAGTTGTCCTGAAGTACAATAAGCTTGCAACAAGCATGATCTAAAGAGCTCAACCTGCTTAGGCAGGCACAGTGACCAGGGTTTCGGTCCTGCCCCTGGGGCACACTGAGCCAGCTACTGAGACTGGGCATGGTGGCGCATGCCTGTAATCCCAGCACTTGGGAGGTTGAAAACAGGAGGATGACTGTGAGTCCAATCGGTGTAGTAAGACTCTGTACACCCTGTACTAAATGGAAAAAATAAAAAATAAAGAGCTCGAATCCAAATGCATACTCAGAAGTACCACATCACATACACTAAAAGAGTGGCATATGACTCATGAGTGAGAACTAATGGTTAATGTCTTGTGGAGTAGGACAGTGATTTTTTCCAGTAGAGAACCACGTGGATTTGGAGGTCACTCTTTAAGATACATACTACGCTAACCACTGAAAGTACAATTGTTGTATTATTCCAAGTTGAAGTTACTTGAACTATGTTCATTGTTGTATGATTTGTTTTATATTTCGTCTGAAAGTTTATAAGATATATAACTACTCTATATAAGCGTATATACACTCAAACACATGCACACAGAAGAGTGAACTTTAACAAGTTTAAAATTATATTTATATATTTGTAAATATATTCATTCAGCAATAATTGTTTTCCAATCTCAAAGCCAGAAAAAATTGTTTGATACTAAATTTAAATGTAATTCATGCCTTTTCTTCTGCAGTGGAGATGCGTGAGAACACAGACAAACCTGTGCAATGAGAATGGAGGTAGAAGGATTCAGCAAAGCTCCTATTTTAAAAATTGGACACAGTTTTAACAATATACAAAATTACTATTACTGGGTTTCTAGGCTTAACTCTACTGAGGGAGATAAATGCCTTAATCCATTTAACTGGGTAAACATTTGCTAAGCTAGTTTGATACCTCTCTGGACATGATCTGCTTCATCTTCCTGAAGCTTTGGGCTAAATATTAATCTTTCTTCTCTACCATTTAGAGCTATATAAAATAGCACAGGTAGTGTTGGCCTGTCACTAATGA
>NW_004524817.1:735119-736139 GCF_000260255.1 Octodon degus | reverse complement strand
CTCCTATTTTAAAAATTGGACACAGTTTTAACAATATACAAAATTACTATTACTGGGTTTCTAGGCTTAACTCTACTGAGGGAGATAAATGCCTTAATCCATTTAACTGGGTAAACATTTGCTAAGCTAGTTTGATACCTCTCTGGACATGATCTGCTTCATCTTCCTGAAGCTTTGGGCTAAATATTAATCTTTCTTCTCTACCATTTAGAGCTATATAAAATAGCACAGGTAGTGTTGGCCTGTCACTAATGAGTAATTTTAGAGAAAATGAAAATAAAGATGGTAAAACACAGTGGAATAATTTCTTTAGGGAAGGGGAAATAAAGTTTACTGTACTACCCTGTTACGTTAGCTGATATTTTTCTGGCATTTGTCTCCTGACTCCAAACAGACCCACAGTTGCTTTCAGTCTCTTGTTGTCTCAGAAACAGGAAGACATGGTCGGCTCACCATTGCCAAGAACTTTATTGTCTTTTCCCTGCATATTTTTAGAGATCTTATCATGAGAACTAAATAATAGCTATACATGAAGTCGTTGCTTTGATCCAAACCTTATTTCTGCATTTTGTGGCAAAATCCAAGCAAATTACAAGCTTCCAATTCTTTTATGATATGAGGTTAGCAATGCTTTTGGATTAGCTACATATCCTGTCTCTGCTGCAGATTTGAAAAATGTGAATTAAAGATATCACATTACAGCAATGCAAATATGTCCATAATTATTACAACACAATTCATATTAGTTAAATTTTGGAAGAAGACTATATTTCTATCAACGAATGAATAAAGAAAATGTGGTGTGTATACAATGGAATACTACCCAGCCATAGAGCAAAATAATTTTTTTTTTAAGCAAAAGAATTTTGAGTCATTGATAGGTGCATCTTGAGCCCATTTTGTCAAATAAAGTAATCTAGGTTAAAAACTGCATGTCTTCTTTTTCATAGTAAGCCCAAAATTAAATAATATAAAGAGCAAAATCATGAAAAATTATAGGAAAAATGGAGATAACTTTGT
>NW_004524817.1:734117-734843 GCF_000260255.1 Octodon degus | reverse complement strand
TGCCATAATGTTTTTAGCATATTTTAATTTTTAGGAATAATAAACTATGATTATTATTTGTTTTTTGGCTGCCTCAGGCTTCCTTAAGGACAGGTCTGGTAATGCAGGTGGAGGAGGGGATTGAACTGCAGTATCCTGCACCTGACTGCATTTAGAAATAATAAATTAAATTGTAAAATTTCAGAAAAAATAACCAAGGAGAATTATCCATAAGCTGAATTGACAGTCATAATCTTTTTTGTTTGTTTGTTTTTCCAACATGAGAAGAAAACTCTGATCTCAATATATCTCCAAACTGTATTTCTTCTGGTATACTCTCCTAAACATTTTATAAGCTCTCACTGCACTTGAAATACTGAAAACCTCGGCAGCTTATCTCCGGTACTACTCACACAGGCTCACAAATATTCTCAAACACAGACTTTGGATAACCAGGAAGATCCCATGAAACTCACAGCTCCTGCTGTAGTCAGGGTGCAATGACCACTGCAGACAGTAGATCTCCTCCTCACACCACCGTGTTTGTCGCAGGGTCTGCCCTGAGCTGCCAAGGGCTGAGGCAGAAGATATTATGGCATGGCAGAAAGTGCCACTTTCTGTTGCTGTCACAGTTTTCGACACCCAACTTGCTGGATCCACTGATGCTTTTTACACCCTTAAACTCTCCCACAAAAACAGATGGGATTGTACTAATGACCATGGTCACTATTATCATCCACACTGTCC
>NW_004524817.1:731731-732772 GCF_000260255.1 Octodon degus | reverse complement strand
AGTAAAATCAGTGGATGAATGCTGTGATATAAAAATCAAACTTTTATCTTTAGTGTCAAGAAGAATTGAAAAAGAAAGCCTTATTTCCTGAATCAGTAAAACTAAATAAAGCCTAAAATCATTATTTGGGGCAGAAAGAAAACTTAAAATACTGTCAGATAGACAGAGGCTAAACGATGGCCTGTAAGTTGTACTATAAATTTAAACTTCATCTAAAAGAAATGGAAAACAATCACAGAGTTTAATTTACAGAGTAATATGTTGTATATTTTCCAAAAAACATTTCTGAATCAAGTGAGAAAAGAAATTTCAGAGTAATTGGCCAGGAGATTATTGAGATTATCCCTGAAAGCAAAGATAGTGGCTTGGATAATGACATGCAGTGAGCGTGGAGACAGCTGGAAGGAGGAAAGTAATTTTGGAATCATGAAGAAAATGATGCTGGTTGTGTGCTTGTAGCATCACTGGACAAAATAATAAAGGAAGACAAAAGGTAAAGGATTAAATTCCCAACCTTAGTTGTGCAGGGTGCATAAAAAATCTGAGGGCTTCTGTGTTCTGAAGGGCAGTCCTCTCTTTGACTGCAGGGCTGAAGCTGCTGAAAGCCCAACACAGCCCTCAAAGCCATTGACTAAATTACAGCATAAAAATTTCTCAGTCTCAAAGAATATGTGCAGTTAACATGAGAGTCTCATGAATTAGGACAGATAGAACCTACCGTATTTGAGCATATTTGACTTCTTAATTCTTATTTGGTTTTTTTTGCCAAAGGAAGATATTTCCTCACGCTTAGCATCAGAGGCATCTGCGTGCTCAAGTGCTACAGCGTTGGCCTGATCATTCTGAGAAAACTAATCCTGAGTTGTCTATAGGAAAAGATACCAAACAAGACGATAACAAAACTCCTCAAGATCTATCCTCACCAAATTTTGCCTCTCAGTCTACAGTGAGATTCAAACCTCAGAAGTTTTCTAAATAAAGGTGAGGTCTGTGGGGTGAGACACGAGGTGTTGCACTGCAGAACCAAAGAACTTCTTGAAT
>NW_004524817.1:729505-730841 GCF_000260255.1 Octodon degus | reverse complement strand
GATAGAGATATATTCCTGTATGGTTCTGCCTTCCTTGCCCATAACACTTCTGCCAAAACTACCTTCAAAGGACTTACACAATGGCTATTTCACCCTCATCGTATTCCACACAGCATTGCTTCTGAAAGTGTAGCATATTTCGAAGGTGAGGAACAGCAGCAGCGAGTACAGGCTCAGGAAATGCAACGATCTTGTCACACTGCTCACATCCAGTTGCAGGGGGACTGACAGAATGACGGAATGACCTTTTGAAAATGTGGTTACTATGCCATAAATACTTTAGCAATACTATGCAGTTATTTTAGCAATAATTTAGGAAGCTGGATCAAGGCAATATGCTTTGAGTCGGCAACCAAAATATGGTACTGTTTTTCCCACAGCCAAGACTCGGGGTCCAGAAGTCTACAGGTAGAAATGTAAACGATACCATCACCATTATCCCCAGTGACCCAGTAGCAAAATTTTGGTTCTGGTTCCTGCTACCTAGTGCCCTAAAAGTCTTAGTTCTGAAAAGAAGAAGACATCTGCTAGCAGGCACAACAACGACTCCATTGAAATGGAAGCTAACTTTCCCTCCAGCCATTTTGGACTCCTACAGCTTCTAAGTTAAACTAAAAAGTGAGTGACAGTGTGGGGAGGGAGGATTAATCCAGATTACCAAGAAGAAACTGGACTACTTCATAACAGTGTTAAGGAGGACTCTTTTGGTCTTCAGAAGGTTCCTTTGCACATTTCTTTCTATTCCTATGCCCTTTTATAAAGTCAGTGGAAAACTATGACACAATCTAGACATGTTGACAAATGGCTCAAAATCTCCAAGAATGAGGATAAGCCGTGCTGCCAACTACAAAATGAAAACCTGCTGGAGCCCAAAAGATCACAGAGGAGCAGCAGAAGAAAGCAGTTATGAATGTCACATATAGCTATGTGGCTAGTTATAGAAATAAAGACCATGATTGTCAGGCGTATTTCTTATTTTGTTAATACACTTAGATAGATAGATAGATAGATAGATAGATAGATAGATAGATAGATAGATAGATATTAAGCACATATCTTTCCTTTTTAATCTAACATTGCCTTAATATCAATATTTAATTATTATAAATTTACGTTTGAGGGAGAAGGAATGAAACAGATGGATGAAAAGGAGCTGGGCTATATTACACATTTACATAATAAAGGGAATCAAAGGAAAAGAAAAGGAAGGAAGAGAAAAGAGATTTTAAAAAACAAATTATTGTATGTTACATGGAGGAACCTACTTCCTGCAAGGAAGGTAAACATTATGTACTGCACAATGTACTAATAAAATAAAAGATAAGCAAAACATACA
>NW_004524817.1:726929-728563 GCF_000260255.1 Octodon degus | reverse complement strand
GCTTAGCAAATTAGTGACATACAGTTCTAAGGCGTCTGTGGATAACTGGCATTTGAGTCAGCAAGCTAGGTGGGAGTGAGGCCCAAATAATAGGCTTGCAATCTCATTTACATAAGAAAGAGAAAGAAGAAGAGCACCTGTTATGCTGAGCTCCAGTCCCCCAAGAGCATCTTTTGCCACCACTGCCTTTGGACCTTGGTCTGCTGTATCTTTAAGCTCCCAACACAGGCTTGTATCTGTGACTCTTCTCTGAGACTTCAGGGCTTGGCCTGGACTTGGGTCTGCATCCTTGATTCCACTTGAGCTATTTTCTTCCATCCTCTTGCATTGGGCAGCTACTGAATTCTCTGGATCTCTATCATACAGATAGTTATTTTGAGTTCACCTGCCGGTCCCCCTCAGCTGATCACTGAGGCATCTCCCCTCTGACCCTCTTCCTGTCTAGTAAATCTTACATGATTGTACACATGTGATACACAATAATTCATATTTTTTGCATTAGTTTAGACCCAAATAAACACATACAAATAAAATCATTGGTGAAATAAAAGTACAACAGAATCATACAAATAATCTGCACTTGCGTCCAAATAAGGTGTTTTATCTCTGAATGTTAACAAACATTTAAGAAGTCACAGTCATTCAGATATAGTCTTTTTTTTTGGGGGGGGGGTTGCAGAACCAGGAATTGAACTCAGGCCCTTGCACTTGCCAGGCAAGCACTTAATTGTACTGAACCATTTCCCCAGCTCTTTCTATCCTATTTTTAAAAATAAACACAAAGTAATGAAGTCACTTACTGAGTTGTAACATTTTACTCATCATTTTATTAAAAGTTGTCAATATATTATTGTATTATTTCTCAAAATTACTGATGCTGGAATTATTATTTCCTTTTTAAAAATAATAAATCCGAGAAATAGTGACATTCAGTAAACTATCTCCAATATACAAGAATTCTTGCATTCATTTAAAAATATTGTCTGAGAAATAAAAAAATGAATATAATATTTTCAGGTGGAACTAACTTGAAAATCCAAAATTTAATTTTATTCCATGATTTACTTTTATTTGTATGCCTTCGTTTGTACTTTGAATTTTTATTACATATACCATTTTATTACACGCAACTTTGTCCTGTAATTTTGTGCACTTAATATTAATCACATTTTAAAACCTGGGCTCAAGATGCTGCCATATGTAATGACATCTTCACTGTACATGTCTTTTCTCACAACTGTAACACCAACGTGAACTGAGATGTTCACCTTGTCATGAACTCCGTGCCAAAGGACGTAAGCATACATTAAATATCAATTATCTTACTCATTATTTTTTCAAAAGTGTTACTGCCAATTGCCCAGTTCTTCAGGAAAAATACCCTACTAACTTTTAGTATTTTTAATTTATTCAGATATATATCTCTGCCCTTCAATTTTTAGATTATTTCTGCATTTAAAGGTTAAGCAAGACTAATGTTAATACGTTTGTGTCTATTATTTTGTCAGACAGGTTTCATGAGGATGATAGAATTATTCATTTGTAGAAATTATTTTCAATTTCCTTAATGTACTTTCCTCAAGATGTGTCAAATTACAAGAGAGAATATTCAAACAAACTTTATATAAAATATA
>NW_004524817.1:704916-726661 GCF_000260255.1 Octodon degus | reverse complement strand
TAAAATTTATTTTTTCTTTATATAAATAAAAGACAAGATGGGCAAATAAAATTGTTAACAATGTAACTTTCAGATAAATAAAGATGTAATATGTAATTTACTTTGAATGAAAATAACTTTCATTTTCTCTGGTTGTGAAAGTCAGAGGTTTTCTGATGAAGAGGCCCTTTGAAACACAGTCATCTTTTGTATATTGTCAAATTCTTGGGCATGACCCAAAATATTCCACATACCTGTAAGTGGAGAACAGGATTCATCATACACTAGGAATGCAGGAAAATGAGCCACAAGAAAGGAAAACACATATGGTATTTCACATAGCACATCATGAAGTCCAGTTGCCTGTTGTATTAAAATTTATGACAAAAATCCAGAGCTTATAAAATCAAAAGTTCTAAAACAATAATAAAAACCACTATGATTTTTTACCTCCTTCCAATTTCAGCATAATGAATCCATTCAAATGAGAAGATGGGTTTTAGCTGCCTAATCTTTGAGTTAAATTTCAGTTCTATGCAACTCAAATCCTTTATACACAATGTATAAGGAAAAGAAAATTATTTATGTAATTGACATTATTCAGCATTGAAGAACTCTTGAAATGATGTGTATATGTATGAAAACTATAAACAGAACCAAGCCAATTGAGGGAAAAAAATACAAGCTTAATTTCTGTCTTCGTGTAAAATGCCATTGATAAAATTTAACAGGACCTGAAAGTAATTTACCATATTTTCTTGAGTGTAATCAAATATCACAGAACTAGAAACCCTCTCAAAGAATTCCTTGATTCACTTGTTAGAAGAATTTTAGAAGAATGATGTTGATAATTTATCTTAAAAATTTGCTGCAAACACTTTGTTCCACTGAGTGGTGTGAAACTACCCATCTTTTTTATTGCTTTTATGTACAAATTACTTTAGTAGAAATTATGTAAAATTTCAAGACACATTTGAATCTTAGCTTATTTCATGAAATGAATTAATGTTTCATTTTTTATTTTTTTTTAATCTTTTGTTTGTTTGTTTGTTTGTTTGGTACAGGTTTTACTAGTGATCCTCCTGTCTCAGCCTCCCCAGTGCTGGGATTACCACCACGTGCAGTTTCAATGGCTGGCTATGAGCTCTCAGAGTGGTCCGGCATAGCATGTGGTACCAGGCATCAAACCCAGGTTCTTACAGTTGCCAAGCAGATGCTTAGATCACCGATCTATAGCCTCAGCCCCTAATGTTTCATTTTCTTAACAAAGCAGTATAACAATTCTAAATTTGGTTCAATACTGATTACAATTATTGATTGTTCAATAATGATTACATATCTTCTTTGAAGAACTTTAAAAATGTATTTTTATCAATGAAGAATAAATTATTACTGACTGTCAAGTCTTTTGAATTCTACTGCATAAGTTCATCACAAATTTACTCCTTCCATATATTTCACATATTTTTTAAATCATAAAATCCCTTTTTTTGAGTAGCCCATGTATCAAGGGCTAACTATTCTTAGGGAATGTAAAGACTAAAGAAAGTATAGATGTCACACCCAAAGAAATTCTGGTAGTTGTAGGAAACATTGTAGAACTGCAGTAACCAAAAGAGAAAAGCACAGATTTTTTTTTAAACTTATTTGGTAAGGGTTTCACTGGGCAGGTTGCATTTGTAGTGATCCTCCTGTTTTCAGCCTGTCCAGCACTGGGATTACAGGCATTCACCCGTGTGCCTGCACTCAGTGGCCAGCTCAGCATGCCCAGGGGCAGGCCTGGTGCATCCAGTGGTGCTGGGAATCAAACCTGGTGCCTGTACTTGCTTGGGAAGGCACTTAGTCTGGAGATCTACCTCCCTGGCCAAGCACAGAATTTTTAATAAAACAATTTATTCATCAAGAAAGTTGAAAAACAAAACTCTAAAGAAAGATAATATTTTGAAAAATTTTACAGCAATTATTTAAAAAAGTTAACAAGACAAAGTTATTCCAGGTAAGTAATGATATCTGAAATGAATCACAGGTAAAAGCCAGAATGCCTCACTCAGGAAACAAAAATTTGTAGAAAGATGGATAGAAGTTATTTCTTCAGGTCAGTAAAATGAAAATGCACAAAAGGAAAATCCTCAGTACCCTTGTAAGCATATCTAAAACTGTGAATATTGCCTAAATACAATATAAGCCATTGAATTATTTTAAAGAATGCAATAATAAGATTCACAATTTAGTGTCATTATTGTGCCAAGTAATAAATCTGATAGATTAGGATTGGAGGACTCAGTTTAAAAACAAAGGTCTTCTGGCATTATGGGTAAGAGTTAAGGCAGATCTGAGCTAAAGAAATCTAGTTGGACCAGAGAACAAAAGACAGGTTTGAAAGTCAAGAATCTGAGAAGATAGGACTTGGTAATAAATTGGATGACATGAAGGAAATAGAAGAATCTGTAGTTATCCCAATTTTCAGACTTGGAGATCTGAATGCTTGTGGTACCATCCAGAAAAATAAGAAATACAGTGAGTCGAACAGTAAAAAAAAAATAAAAAAATAAAGTTGTGGGTTGTAATATGATGCGTATAATTTTAAAATGCTAAGTCCCAAGCAATTTCATATAACTGTAAAAATGTTTAAGAAGTTGAGATATGGACTTGGAAGTTCACTACACAAAACCTGCCTTGGATAATAACAGTAAAATCTTGGATTATGAGTAACATCTGTGAGATGAACAAACACTTCTAATAAGTTTAACTTGATAAACAAACAATGACTTGCAATATTAGTAGAACTTGGCCAAATGTCATTACCACAACTGAGCTAATGGCCTTTGTCCCTCTCTCTCCCCTCCCGCTATTGGTATTTTATCACCCAGTGGCAAGAGGTCATGAAGAACATTTCTCCGCAGAGAAGGAAAAGAAAAAGAGAGAAGAATATTTCCCTTCAAATTTGTGAAATGTAAGAAATAGTGCAAAATTTTATAGAAAAACACCTCCTAAATAAGACTGTAGTAGGATTGTGGATTAGCTCAGTTGTCTAAAGCAATGCTTGGGCAAACTTGGTCAGGTGCAGGGGACCGCAGTTCGACCCCTAGTACAACATGCTACATCAGACTTGCCCTTAAGGCAGCCTGAGCCAGAGAAAAAAAGAAAGAATCCAAATAAGACTGTAGTAGTGCAAGCAGTGAATCTGTTTGACAATAAAATGTCGTATTTCTGCAAAATCCTCAAAAGGAGGCAAAAACAAGTGTCAATGCAGAGGTTTCTTGTTCAAGTTTCATGAAAAGGGAAAGATCCATCGAGGCAAAAGAGCAGAGATTGTTAGTGATAGTGAAAGTCATCCTACATAATAGTGTTTCTTGTCTCCCTCACAAAGGCCATGACAGGTAAGTGTAAATTAATTTGTATTCTTCATATGCTGTATTTTCTTCTTTGTTGTGTATTATCTTACATTATTGTAATCATTTTATGTGAATATTTTTGGGTTATGGAATTAATCACCTGAGTTTCCATTTCTTATGGAAGCATTTACTTCCATATACAAGTACTTTGGATTAGAAGCATGTTTCCTGAACAAATTATGCTCACAAACCAAGTTTTTAGTGTCATAGATAAAAAGATATTTGTGGGTAGGATCTCTGGAAAAAGATGAAGAAAAAAATAAGCAAAAGACCACTCCAAAATTACATTTCAATGTATTAAATTTAATTTTCAAAAGTTTCTGGACAGAAAAGCAAAGAGTAAATAATGAACCCAAGCTTTAGTCATGCTGATCTTCTTGCTGAAGATTTCAGAGTGCATTGATAGTTACGGATGCTACAAAGGAAAGAATAATTTTAATTTCCAAGCCTGTCAAGGCTGTGTTGAAGCTTATTTTCACAGGTTTTGCCCTTTTATGTATGACTTCATTATCTACCTGCCATTTTACACAAAGAGAAATCCTATATATGGCTAAATAGCTTGTTGAATTTTACCTAATATGTACATTAAGATGAAAATGAGGTTTAAATGTGATTGACATTACTGTCTTGTGATCTGTGCTATAGTTTTGACGTTCATCATTCTTACGAGAAAACAAAATGAATGAATCAAATTAAATGTGCAAATCTCAGAATTTCTTTGTGAAAGTCCCTGAGAGCATGTCTTGGTTATCTCTGGCTAAAATGCATCACCATAACAAAGTCACTGCTTTGTGCTCACCAACTTCATTTTCATCCTGAAAACAAGTTAATCCACTTTTTCTGGCCTTTCCTGTAGGTTAGATAGGCTATAAGTTTTATTTGCGGTAGTGTCATGCAGATTAAAGTGAGATAGGTCACTTGCAAGATATAGTAATTTCTGTTGCTGCAAAATAATTTGCCACCTGCTCAGCAGTTTTAGCAATGCAGTTCTTAGCAGGTAAGCGCTGTAGGTCAGATTCTGAGGTTTAAGTAGATGCCCTGCTCTCCTCTCACAGGATGTGATCAGAACGGAGATGCAGGGGAAGTGTAGTTCTCATCTGGTGTCGCAAGGTTAAGTACCATGTAGTTGTTGACATAATTCAATTTTCTGCAGCAGTATCATTAAGGCCCTGATTTCCTTAATAGCTCTGTACCTGCCTATATGCTGAGGATTGCTCCCAGATCTTTGTAACACAAAGATTTATATTCTTCAAGCAAGAAATGAAAAACTTGTTGTATATCCTGTCTTTTAATTTTGGTTCTTTTTTGTTTGGTTCTCTCGTTTATGCTAGGCAACTACTCTGTCCATAATCCACTGCCTGGACTCTTTCACTGTCTTTAAGTTTGAGTTTCTGATGTCCAGTCTCTGACCTCTGAAGCCAAGCCTCATGTAATTAGAGCAGGCCACCCTGGATCATGGACTGTGCCAGATTATAACCTAATTATAGAAGTAAAATCTCCCATATTCATCCAGCATGTACAGAAGGGCTAGGGAATCTTAGGGCCTATGTCAACATAATACCCACCATAATACCCCAGAGATCTCCCATTCTGCTTCACTTCTGTGCCTTTTGATTAAACAGAGGTCTAATGTCTCTTGCCTAATATCAAAATTAGTATCAAATAATACCATTTCTGAAGAACTTACTATCTTCTAGGTTTTCACGTTATTATTCCCTTCTCTCATAACCAAGATTGCATCTCATACTTTTTAAGTCTGGTGATCATAAACAAAAACCTTAGCTTTGGGATCCTGAACAGGTTTTCTTAAGCCTATATATGCAGACATCAGTTTGAAAGTTAATGGTTTTTTGTTTTTTGTTTTTTTTTTTCCAGAACTGGGGATTGAATTCAGGCCCTTGCACTTGCCCGGCAAGCACTTATTCTACTGATCCATCTCCCTGGCCCCCATTAATGTGTCTTTGATGTACAACAGGCAGGCTTTATTAAGAAACTGTGCTTGTTTGGTATTACAGAAAATTGACCTTTGTATATCGAGAGCAAAATTATGAGATTGTGGATACAGACTATGTATCATTGCCAGAGATTAGGAGAAAATGCATACTGATAGCTAAGGGTTTTCATTGTCAATAAGGAGAAAAGTATGCTTTCCAAAGAAGGGTGAGGATGGAGAGGACAGAAAGTAGGTCCCTGAGAGGTACAAGGTCTGGACCTCTAGAACTTGGGGAACTGAAAGTCACATAGGGAAGTCCCTTGTACTGTAACAAGTTGAATGCTAGAAACACTACAGCTGATGGAGTTCCTTATGTGCATGCACCAGACTCAGTGTAGAAAAGCTCAAGAACATTCCTAAATATTCTCTCCAAAAAAATGAGTGGGCTGACAACTTTGTAGGAATTGTAAGTCAAGAAAAGGAGCAGCAGGGCTGGTGTGGTTATTCAGCATGTGCTAAGGCTGGGCCAAGGTGACTAGACATTGATGCTAAAAATTCAGACAAAATCAAGGCCATTTCTGTGGAATTCATGAAAGCAGAGGTTGACACACTCTCTCCTGATGTCACAGTGATGTGTGGACTTTCTTCCATAAGCAGACTCTAGATCTCCTTCCTCTGTGTCTGGGGTCAGTAAAGTTAGGGTTGTTTGCTCTTCCCACATGGAGATGAAAACTTAAAAGCGGAAGAGTGAACAAGTGGAAAGGGTAGCCCACACTGGTGCTCATTTGTGGATCTTGGCCTTCCTTAGTTTGAGAAATTCTCTACCTTCCTCTTTCTATCAAGATCCAACCATCTTTGCTCTTGACAAAGAATTTGCATTGTTTATTGCTGTTTCAATAGCTTCTGTATGTATTTTTATATACTTGGTTGTTTCTTATTTATTTATTTATTCATTTTATATTTTAGGGAAGGGTCTACAGGGTATTCAGGGTATCTCTATTAGATCAGACTCACAGTTATTCGCCTGCTTACAGCCCCCCAAGAGCTGGGATTACAGGCGCACGCCACTATGCCCAGTCTCAATTGCCATCTCAGGGCACCCCAGAGATGGGGCTGGCAAGGCAGACCTGGGGATCAAACTTCTGGCCCCTGCACCTGCTTGCAGGTGTTTTAATCCGCTGCGCTATTTGGCCGGCCATTGTTTATTTCTTTACATAGTTCAGGGAATAGAATTCATATTGCATTGGTACTTCAGTGAAGTGTCATTTGCAGACATGTAATGTGAACATACAGCTCTAGAATTTGGCAGTGAAGAGGTTGACTCTGAACACACCAACACCCCTTATTGACCTAGGATGCCTTTTACAGAAGAATAAAGGAACCTGCCAAAGCTCACCTTTTTATTCTCCAATGAAAGAAAGCACCAGTTGTTGCATACAACGTTTCCTAATTACAGATGGTTTCTTTAGAGTGGAGAGTGTTTTAATGATCATTCTGTAACTACTAGAAGATTCACTATCTTGCACATAACAGATACTTAGTAAACCCATGTTGAACGCATTTGTTAAATGCAATAGGAACACAGGAAAATGAGATTCCCTTGAGAGACATTAAAGTGAGGGAAAGAAGGAAAAACAAGGACAAAAGGAAACTGAAAATCTTGAAGTGAATAAGACTGCTGCTGAGTTACACTCTGGTTTTGCTCTTGTTCAAAGAACTTCATAAGATACCTTTATCTCAGATATATTCACACACATGTACTTGTTATCAACTGTCAGCTAGAACATGCATTATCTCAGATCACTCTTTACCTAATTGCAAAGACCAATAAAATTCACAATTTGTCTCATAACTGACTTATAAAATGTTTTCAAATTGAGACCCAGATTGTAAAATCCCCTGGCTTCAGTGTCATTATATACATATATTTTCCTTAGAATACAGTTTAATTGACTAAGTTCTATACATTAGTGAAAACATTTCCTAAAAGGTGTATCTATAGTTCTTTATTGAATATATTACCAACATCATAATGCTTATCTCCCAGAGGTAAATATTCTTCGGATTAAAACCACAGTGCTCTTGACTATCAGGACCCATGTTCTGAACCCATAACCAGCCCTATGGAGACCACGTTTAAAGACTATTGACAGAAGACTTATGAAGGGGCTGAAAATCAGTGTAGCTCAAAGACAGCAACATTTTGATGCTTCAGATTTAGCCACTCATTCTGCTGGATTTCTTAATCCGTCCTGGCAATGATTATAAGGTAATATCAGTCAGCAAGTCTCCTGAAGGGTAAGCAGGGGGTTTCCTTGTATGTGTCTGGGGTTTTTGTTTTGATTTGGTTTTGCTTTAGCTCAGAGGAAACCAAAGGTTTTTAAGTAAAACTTCAGATCATACAAAAGTGCACGGGAACACATGCAGAAGAATTTTAGTTTTAAAACAACGTCTGTATAAGAAAGTCTTACGGAGAAGACAGCCTTGAGGGAGACGCAGCCAGCAGTAGCGTTCCCAGGTCGGCCGCGTGCTGAGTCAGCAGTGTGGGGTAGAGGGCTTCCCAGAACTCAAGGAGACAGTTTGGATCGGAGCCACTCAGCAAGGCGAGAGAGGAAGAAGAGCTTGTGGACCTGCGTCTGTGCTAAATATCCAGCACTTCGAACCAGAGAAAAGGAAATGAAAAGCCTCATGAAGAGGAAAGAAAAGTTCCCTAAATTCAATGTTAACTGAAATTAAGTCATAAAAGAAAATTTGAGGTGGTGTTAATTTTGGTTTTTTTTCCCTAAGCTATTATTAGTCATTTCTTACATTTTTTAGTGTAATATTCCTTGGCTATATTTTTTTCCCTGTAAGAAAAGGGTATAACTAGACTACTTGCATTTTATTCAGAACTTTCAGACAGATTTAATTTTTTGTTATCTGACAAATGCATTTATTGTAATTGTGGTTTATATTTCAGGTAAATACAGTAAAGAGACACAGTAAAGCGGTGTCAGCATTAATCAATTTTCTGTCTGCCTTAAGTTGGAATAAAACATTCCTTAGTGACATGAAAAAACCACACTCCACAAAGGGAGACAGGATCCAGAGAGTTTTTGGTTTTTTTCTCCAAATCTTGTCAGATTTTTTTCCAGCTAAAAATTCTTTCTTTAAGCTGAAACAGGCACGGGATCCTAGTACATATGTTTAAATGCTGATTGCTTTATCAAAAGGGATCTCTTTCTTCTTTCCTTTCTTGAGATCATGTCTCAGGCAATGGCCTTCTTCAAATCTGTTTCTCTAATTTAATGATTAGTTTTTACAACCATATCACATTTTAAGGAGCAATATACTATTTGGTCCAGTTATAATATTCTTTGCTAAATTCCTGTATGAATTCAAAGATGCAGTATCTCTCTAGTGACTCATGCATATCCACATTTACAGCAGCATAATTTATAATATTTAAAGTGTGGGGTCACCATAGATTCCCAACAAGAAATTAGTGGATATATAAAGAAAATGTGATTATATATATATATATATATATATATACACACACACACACAATGGAGTATTATTCAACCATAATGTAGAATGAGATCATGTATTTACAGGAAAATGGATGAGAGTGGATATCATCAAGTTAAAAATTTGAAGCAGTCTCAGAAATATGAAATACTATTTATTTTATTTAAGAAGTCTAATACTGAATGAAAAGCAAACACACAGGGTGATGATATAGCTCAGTGGACTAAGTGCTTGCTTAGGTAAGTGCAGGGGCCAGGGTTTGATCCCTGACATGTCATGGCACTCTGGCCCCACCCCCAGGCATGCTGAGACAGTAATAGAGTCCAGGCATGGTGGCATAAGCCTGTAATCCCAGCAAAGGGAGGCAGAAATCAGGAGGATCACTACAAGTCTGAGATGCATAGTGAGATCCTGCACACACACACACACACACACACACAAAAAAAAAACCTTAAAAGTAAACACAAAGCAGAGAATATGGAAAATTATAGATTAGTCTTCTATTGACAGGGAAAAGTGTTACATGGAGAGTGCAGAAGAGGTAGAAGAGAGTGATAGGGGAGAAAACAGTCAAATATGTTATGTACAGGCACCACATGTCATCATGAATCTCACTATTTTGTACTACTAATAAGTATCAATAAAATAGAAACTAAAATTACTGTCTGTAAGGTTATCTCTTAGAGTCAGAAAAACACAAGGGGAAATTCTGTTCTTATTAGAGAAGATTTTACTCCCTCTCTATGAGGAAAGCAGTCATACCAAGAATTTCATATTGAAGGAGAAGAAAGTGAGAAAGTTGACCTTGCCTTGAGATAATGATGAACCAACACTGTCCACACGATCAGGTCAGGGACACATGAGATTCTGAGAGGCTTTCAGATCTCAAACGACCTACCTGTTGCTATCTGTGTTAATAAACAAACCAGTGAAAAGAGGCAGGTATTTACCCACCATGTATTCGAGCTTACACCAGCCTCCATGTTCAGCTCCCTCACGAAAGTCACTTGAATTCTATCAAGAGCTTCAGAAGAGGTGGCTCCACAGTGCCAAGGGTACAAGAAAGGAAAATTGCGGTCCGCGTCCTGTCAGTGACTTCTAAGTCATTTATAAGGACAAACAGAATGGGCCCCAAGCTTCTATTCTTAGAAGATAGACAATGCCAACACTGAATTGATGAAAAAAGAGAATGAATCACTTTTAACTAGTTGGTGTGGACACCACAGGGAGGTTACAGAGTCAGTGTGTGCATAAATCCTCTACAGATCTTAAATTCTTAATCTTTTTGTTTATCAACAGATCTGTTAGGAAGTCCATATGCTTCCTGTTTAAGCAAATACAAATTAGGATTTGGGGAATTTACATTACTACTATCTTAGGAGCAAGTCCAAGGGCAAGAATTCAAAGCAATACCTTGATTTTTTTCAATTGTCTCTTGATCTTACCATGTTAGGAATAAAGATCACCTTCACTGGGCTCACAGACTATAGTTCTGCTCCTCAGATCACCTGCTGAAGAAACCTCCTGTATGTCTAAAAATCCAGTTTCAGCTTCACACGCAACAGTGCAGATGAGAGCCATAAATGCCCATTCTCTGTTATGTTCTGTAACATCAAACTTATACAGAGCTTTCTTTTTCATTTCTCCTCTACAGAAAAATTAAAAAAAAATTTTTTTCTTGAAATGGGCTAAGCATGGTCACCACCAATCTTGAGCAATAAAATGAGACTACAAGGTCAAAAAACAACTTCTCTCCAAAACCAGTGGGAAAGCTGTCTTTAGAATGACATTTTTGTTTCACTCCCTATGTAATAATTTACAAACAGCTTGTCTTATTCTTAGACCACTTCACAGTTTTCTCAAAGAGTATTGATGAGTAATTGCTTTTCATTTGTTCTACTAAAGGAAGATTTAGGATTTTTTTCCCAAAATAAATTACTCAAGCTTCCATTTGTGGAAAGATTACTGCGATGTAGCTCCTTTTCAGCTCCTACTCAATGAAATGTTAATCTCCAGATTCGTTTTCCAGATCCAGTGGCATTAATATCAAACATATGACTCATAGGACACATTACTTACCCCAGTTTGAGAAAAAATTTTGATTGACTGAAAAATTTTCTAATTGAAAAAAAAACAATTAATATTAAATTTGAATATAACAAGAGCTTTCTATATAGTCATCATATCTCTTAAAATTCTTTTCCAATATTTCTTGCCTATTTCAAAATAATATAGAGTATGCTTTGTGTTCACTTTTTCTGTATGAATTAAGTCCATTAAGGGATAAGCACATAACATTTGTAGTTGAGTTTCTATGACCCCCATATAAAAACAGTCAAAATACCTTCAGTTAGAGGAACTTAAATAGAATGGAAAGGGTATTGCTTTAGTTGGTTAGGATACTTTAAGACACAATTTTCATGGTCAGATTAATTTACATCAATTATAAACAAAGAGGAATTGCAATTAGAATAGTTAATCTCCAACTGAAGCTTGAGATTATCTTCTAAATCTGCAGGTCTTCCATAAGAATACTTTATGTTATTTATATTATGATGACTATCTAAGAATAATTCACTCTTATTCTTCATTACCTGGCAGTCTTAGTGGTAATGAAGCACTAGTAGCAAAACCTAGCGGTTAAAGTTCCTATTCCTGAATACAAAGCTGTGTGAGCAAATATTTTCTCATTCTCCAACTTAGAGGGAAAAGGTATTAGAGAAATAAATTATCACATAGCAAGAGATCAACATGAACAAACAGTGGCCACGACAAAGTGAGTCACAGAAAGCGTTCTAGTCAGGAGTATACTGCACTGTTCCAGTTTTGGTGCGAGTTAGCAAACAGTCTATTAGTTGTCATCAGGACTAGGCAAAAATATGAAGCAAAATTTTTTCTTTTGCTAGGAAAATCAATCAGATTTAACTAATTAAACTTTTAGTCATAGTCATATAGTCACACTCAAATGAAAAGAATAATTTTACAGACTGATCAAGTGCTGTTCCATAAACATATGGTACTTGCTTGCCACTAGATTTGATTAGGAAATCTGATTGTCCAGAAGAAACAAAGGTTTGAAGGTTCTTTTGCTTTTCTAGATGATAGAGAATTATATATATATATATATATATATATATATTAGAGATAATATATAAACTATGTATAATATACAATTACATATGATATATTCAGTATATATGAATAATGATACATATGCTATATATGGAATAAATTGCATTTTAATATATTATACAATGCAGAAAAATTAATGAATCTGGAGTATATTATGTGAAATGCAATTAATCAGGCATAGGATGAAAAATACCACATCTCACTCATTAGTGCAATCTAAAAAATACAAGACATCTTGGAAGTAGAAAGTAGAACACTGTTTACCAAACTAGGGAGGATTGAGAATTAGGAGACGTTAGACAACCTATACAAAATCACAAGTAAAATGCTTTAAATACTATGGGGCAATGTGTACAGGGAAGGCAACACCCTCTGAATTATTAGTAATATTAAAGTCAAAACATAGAAAAGTTTTCCCTGCAGGCCCAGAGCTGAAATACCACACTTTCCCTATCATGTGATAAAGAGGATGTGAAGGCCGGGGAGGAGCTTTCTGGGCACCTGGGGAATTGTCCTGGGACTTTCTTTACCATGTTATTTTGCAACAGTGCCTAGTCTCCCTATGCCTCAGTCTCTATACTGCTAAATTAACAAACTTTAAGGTTATTAAGATGTACTGGGTATCAGATATAAATTTACATATCACATTTTTACATCTTTTTAAATATTTAAACTTCATCTCCAGTGTAGTTTATTATACTTCAATGGAGTATATATCAATCTCAAACTGAAGAAAAGAGTGAATAAAATCAATGGTACTCTAAATAAAATGTTTAAAAGCAAAGCTTTGGCCATTTCATTCAGTGTTATTTGAAGGCTGCACTACAAAAGAATTCTGACATAGCATATATACTACACATAATCAGTCATTTTGATAGAGTAGGAACTTCATTAACCATTTGATTGATAAAATTTCAAAGGGTTGGGGTTGGCAAAATAGCTCAGTGGATTAAAGCTCTTGAAAGCAGGCACATGGGCCAGGGGTTCAATCCCGGGGACTGCAGTGCCAGCCCCACCCCCGGGGCGCACTGAGACAGCAATTGACACTGGACATTGTGGCGCACACCTGTAATCCCAGGTTTTGGGAGGCTATAAACAAGAGAATCACTATGAGTCCAAAGTAGTAGTGAGACCTAGAACACCCTGTAGACCCTTCCCTAAAATTAAAAAAAAAAAAATAAAATAAAATTCAAAGCGTCGTTACTGGATTCAGAGAAGCATCATTGCTTTAAATCTGGTGGAGGTAATGTGTGCCTGATTGAGAATATTCAAGTACTAGCAGTGAGTTAGTATGTTTATATTGATAAAGATACAATTCTAGGTCCTATGAAGCATCACTTCCTTAAGAATTAGACACTCTTTTGTGAATAGCTAAAAGCCAGGAGAGTGTTCAAACTCAAGCCTTCTTTTGTGTATAACAAATATGTGATAGTAGTAATTCACTGTGAGGGGCAGCATTTTTCTCCAAGGAGTGTTTGGAAATGCCTGGGGAAATTGTGCTTGTCTCCCGTGGGCGGGTGGTGAGGGAAAGCTATTGGCAGCTAGTGTGTGGCGACCGGGGAAAACGCAAAGCATCCTGGTCTACAATGTGCAGGACCATCTGCCACAACGCAGGATCGTTTCTCCAAAGGCCAGTAAGGCCTAGACTGAGGACCTGCTGTAACTACAGGTTCCCATTCTCCTTTGTATCGGGTCTGCCAACATATTCAAGAATGTCTTTCTGCAGTTCCTCTCCTCAAAAATCTTGAACCCGTAACAGTCACTCTATCAGTCCCAATTATGTAAAAATATTGAAAATTTATAAAATTTTAATGTGAGGTATGATTTCTCTTATTGGGCAAATGTGATCATTGCACTAGAGGACCTGCTCAGTGGCTAGTTTTTCCAGGT
This sequence comes from Octodon degus, assembly GCF_000260255.1. NCBI lineage: Eukaryota > Metazoa > Chordata > Mammalia > Rodentia > Octodontidae > Octodon > Octodon degus. The sequence continues at coordinate 712,822 of NW_004524817.1, read as the reverse complement.
AGGCCTAAGGTTTTCAGTTACTACGAATCTATTTTGGAGCTTTTGATAACTTGTTTGAGGGAGCCTTTATCATCTCCCTTTCTCCACTGTCACTCTTCACTGTGTGTACATTAAAGTAGCCAAGGATGACAGGAAGGGGTAAGGAGAGTATTAGTGGTTGAGGAAGATTTGGTATTCGTGCTTAAGCTATGTTATGAACACCTATATTTATTTCAGGTTTATTTGATATGATTTGGGGCTTTCTCTTAAACTATAAAAATCTTTATTTTGCTTAGATTTGCCTAATGTTTTATCAGTGTTTTCATTTTCCGAAGGAGTCCCCAACCCACATCTGAGTAAACCCTAAGGGAAACCTGTTGTTGGTTCTCTCTATTCTTGCAGGATTGCAGCGCCACCTACAGGGAGCCATACGCACACCACCACTGGATTAGCTGGGAGCATGCATTGCTGTGTTCGGAAATGAGAAATGGGCAACCTTTCAAAACGCACAAAATAATGAAGCAGAAATACAGTGGAAATGATGTCATTGCATCCTAATTATTTCAGGTGTGAAATGTACTGAAGCCTTTTGAAAGTAAATAATTTCTTTCTTTCTTTCTTTTTTTTTTTTTTTTCTGAACCAAGGATTGAACTCAGGCCTTTGCACTTGCCAGGGCAGTGCTTATTCCACTGAGCCATCTCCCTGGCCCCATTTCTTTTAATGAACTAAGTGCTTTTTTTTTCTTTTTTTTGCAGAACCGGGGATTGAACTCAGGCCCTTGCGCTTGCCAGGGAAGCACTTATTCCACTGAGCCATCTCTTCTGCCCCTAATTTCTTGATTTCCAACTCCAGAAAGAAAAATTGCTTTAAAAAACTGAGATTCTTGGCTGTAATTTGAAAAATCACTATAGAATTATATTGAATAAGTTGGCCTGCAATTTGAAATAGAATGAAACATTAAACTAGAAGCAAACTAAAATGATAATTGAAAGAGTTTTGTTTTCTTTATTCACTCTCTTAAGCGGTAGGCTTATTTAATTGAGAACCTTTCTGCTTCTGAGGAAAAGTAGAAATTTCTTTCTTTTTGATTTTTTGTTTCTTGTCTTTCTGAGATGGCTTCACTATGTAGCTTAGGACGGCTGTGAACTCACTCTGAAACCCAGGCTAGCGTCAAACTTTCCTTCTGCCTCAGCCTCCCAAGAGCTGAGATTACTGGTGTGAGCTGCTGTGCCTAGCCAAGAAAGGAAATTTCTAGGTGAAAATTAAAACTTTCTGTATTAAATCATGATGACAAATATTAATGCATGCTTCTGTGGCTAGGATTTCTGTTCATTATGAATGCTAACTTTATTAACAGAAAACAACTATACATACACTTTGGCATAAAATAAAATGTGCATTTATGAGAATCTCAAAGAAATCAAAGGTAGATTTGAAAGAAGAGGCCAGTAAGTGGGTGGAAATTGAACCTCTCAGGTGGAGGATTATAGTGAGGCTGGGATAGAAATAAAAGCATAAAAAACACATAGTTCAGTGAAAAAATTGACTTGAAAACTCTGACATATCTTCTGTGGAGAGGGCATTTTACTCCTGCAGAAGCAGTTTCTATACCAGCCATAGAAGTGAACTTTATAATGTTATCATTCAAAATCTGTCTGCCCATTCTGTTTGGGTCATGAGGAATTATCATAAATATTTTCACAAAAAACTGTTCATTAATACTTGTGGTAATTTTATGTTACATATATTAAACCAGGCATTGGTAGTTTCTATCATGGAAAGAGGAGTTAGGAGGAGCAGAAGGTATTTTTAGAGTAAAGACCAGCTGAGCAAATTAAATCACACTGTTAAGCTTAATGGAGTTAGTGAGCACAGGGTAAAATCATGAGCTCATAATGACCTTCTGTCTACTGTCAAGAAAATGTGTAAGAGTGGAAGTCCCCTTCCTCCTGCTCGGTCCCTCCTCCTGTCTGTAGAAGGGTAGGACTAGTGGCTGTGGTGGAGTCCAATAATCAATTAAAATGGTCATGCTGGATAGCTATATAGCTAAAATATATGTATTTTCCCATTGATACTGTCTATCTGCTAGAATTAAAGTAACACATCCAGCTTTGCATAGCAAATGAGGTTTGTCTGAGGCCCAATTTTTGCTAAGCAAAATAGGACATCACAACAAGTTGGCCATGAAGGGGCTTACAGCTGCTTACAGCCTGCAGGAGGCATGCATGCTGGCTGGGACAGAAAAAAGAGCTGTGGAGAGTAATGGCATGAAAATAGTTAAAAGCACTGAATGGCTTTCCTGGTATGGCATTGGTCTTAAAAGTGGTGGTGAGAGAAATTTTATTCTTTCTCCATTCCATCTCCTGAAATAGAGTGTGGAAGATAGGTTATCTTGTCCAGTTTGTGGAAGTTTAAATTGCCCCTCCACAAGAAGCTGAGAAATAGTTATGACCTCATCTTTGTTTGCAAGTTTGAGATCTATATTTTTGTGATTTTAATGTATTTTTACATTTTTGTCTTAGTCAAATATACTAAATAATAAAACTAAATCCTCCCATGAAACCATTTTCTTATTATGCAAAATTAGGCCAGCAAAATAGCTCAGCAGAATAAGCACCTGCTTAGGCAATTTCAGGGACCAGGGTTCAATCCATGGTGTGTTGAGTCCGTGACAGAGACTGTGCATGGTGGCACAGGACAGTAATCCCACTGCTGGGGAAGCTAAAAACAGGAGGATCACTATGAGTCTGAGCTGTGTAGTGAGACCCTGTACCAAATACATTTAAAAAAATTCCTACTAGCTTATTACTCAAAATTATTTTAGTAGCTTTAATATTTAGCTTATGTTATGAGTATGCTTTTCAACATAGCTTTAATATATGTATATGATACCAATATTATACTATGTAATGTACAAGCAGAAGTTTTTCTCTTTCCACTCTATACTAATGTCAGAGTTAAAGTCATCTTTTTTGCTTAATTTGGGAAGCAGTTATAAATAAATAAATACATTAAAAGATTTTATAGTTTGAAAGGACAAAAATCTTTTTTTAAAAGGAAATATAAAATAGAAAGAAACATCCACTTAAGTACATATTTGGTCTTTGCTTAGAATCAAATTGCATTTTTCAAATGATCTAAATGAAACAGAGACTAAGTGTTCCAGTTGATACATGACTTGAAACATATTGGAAGCCACAGATTCTGGAACAGTGCTGAAATAAAAAAGAAAATGCTATCAAATTTTTATGCTAGTCCTCGAGTTCTTGCTTTCCTTTTACTTGTATTATACCTTTCTATTTGTATTTCTTCTTTTGAGTTCTTATACTAGGAAAACTAAATGATATTTACACATGTGTGTCTGGTTTATTTCACTTGTGAGTATATTGGCCAAGCAATGGCCATGACTCATCCACATGGCTGACACTGATGAGGGTTCTACAATTTGAGGTACAAGATCTCAGGATGGAGACTGAGGGGATTTCACTGACCTTATCAGACCCAAAAGCTACAACTCTTGCTGCATAGGACTTGCTTTATCTTGGTCTTAACCATCCAGCAGAAAAGTATAAAAACGAAGTATAAGAAGTAAAGGCATGTTTGTTATGTTGAGCTGTAGAGGACTCAGGTCAACAATTTCTGACATTGCCAGTGAAGTGGAAGACGTAGTACTATTACGGACTACTGGACTCCTTTAGAGTATTTTGCTGGGTTGACACGCCTATAATATTTAAATAACGGAATGTAACAGGGGAAGGGGATACAGATGAGTGTCCATTTTGTATCTGTGTGTTCAAGGTGGTTAGGATGGATTTGTGGTTGCATTCTCTTGGTGAATAGAGGGATTTGTTCTAGTAGTGTTTGTGAATGGGATGTCATGTCCGCATCTTGTGAGCAGTTAACCGCTGAGAAGAGTGTATGCATTGTGTTAATTGTTGAGGCGTCCTGCCAATTTGGTTTGAGGCTGTCTCATTGCTATTTGTTTCTCAATAAAAATATGGGAAAGAAAATAAATTTTTCATGCTACACATAGGAATATTTTACTATCTTAGCATGACATCTTAGCATGACAAATGTGTCCTAAGAAAAGTTAACATATTTTTTATCAATTTTTGGATTTTTTTCTTTTTAAAATTAATTATGTGATTATGTATTTATTTGCCACAGGGTCTCATCATGCACCTTAGGCTCCTAGGGATCCTATTGTCTTAGCATCCCCAGCCCTGAGATTAAAGCATGAACCACCATGCCCAATTTCAGGACCAGTGCAGAACCCCTGCATTTCCAGGGCCAGCATGGCTTGCGGTATTGGAGATTCGAAGCCAAGTCCTTGTGCTTGCCAAGCAGGTTCTTAGACAGCTGAGCTATCTCCCCAGCCCTGAATTTTCTTTCTGTGAGAGAAAATTTAAGATCTGCCACATGTTATTTGCTAAAATATGTTCTCTTTGATTCACACTTCTACAATAAATTTTCAAGCATCTCTTCTGTAAACATGTAACCAAATTGTCATCAGAAAGAAATTTTTACTTGATATAGAATCCATCTAAATAACAAATACTAGAGAGACTACAGCTAGTATAATCTAGTGACTCAGCTGCCATCTTGCCCATGCTATCTATTAGTACCTGCCTCTGATGTATCTTAAAAGTGGTAGCAGTAATAATAATAGTAAGAGCAAGAAGGATGCTTTCCTCAGGTGGTAGCTTTGTGTATTAGGTGATAAACATGTAGAAAAGCCTAATAGAAAGCCTCACATGACAGATACTTAATGAAAGTGGGCTCTCGGCCCTTTGGAACAAACAATGTATTTAAAGCCCAACTTCCACCTCTAGGTATATGTTTACAAAGGCCTTCTCTATACAGGATAGATAAAAATCCACAAATGTAGATTTGAGATTCATAATGCACATCAGTGCTACTTTGTCTAACCAATATGCTGTTTAGGATAGGCTGTGGTAGCAAAATCACAGTGACTGAATACATAAGAATATATTTATATATCATTCTCAGGGACCATGGGTCTGCAGACTCCCCAGGGAACCCACACAGCTTCCCTATTTACATACTAAACATTCTGGACTCCAGAATGAAGGGAAAGTAAACAGTGGGTAGTAAGTGCATTGAAATGCTTATGCCAAAAATGACAGATGCAACTCTATACTAAGAACTTGCAGTATGCCATGTTCAATCTATAATAAAATCAACAAACATATTTAATGTAATTATACACACTTTAATAATTATGATCCATTTTAAAAACTTTTACTTGGTGCTGATTTTAATAAGAACATGAAAACTGAACATGTTGTTCATGTTTGCTATAGTTTTGGAGATTTTTACCTTTCATGGAATTTATACAACATATTTGTTAAATATGAGGATAGGTAAAATAGCAGTATCAGATTGTGTCCTACTGTCCTGTTTTAAAACCAGTTTTTATCTTTCATAGTGGATAGATATAGTTAGATTAGTAGTAATATTTAGGCTAAAACCCTTTTATAAAATTGTTAGGAGTTTTGAATGGTCTTAGTGAAGTTGTTGCTTTTCTAAGACTAATTTCCTATATAAAAAGACATTTATACCAATCTATGAAATAATGCTTTCCATGGGAGAAAGATGGGGTTGTTTTGCAGCTTACAAGTATATTCTCTGGTTTAAAAAATTGTCAAGATAGATAAATCTAAAACATACACTGTCCTTGATGAATTTTTGGTAATAGAGAAGATAAACTAAATCAGTTTTATCAAAATTAAATGCTTATCAAAAATGGAATGCAATTTTAAGAAAGCACACACAGCTTTTCCTAATAACTGAGTCAAAATTATGATGTGTAGTAATCTCATGGCATATTAATACAATTTGAGACAAAATTGATATCTATGATTTATCTATTAAGTGAAATTTAAGAAGATGGCTCATGTTTCAGCTGACATTCCATGTGAAATGTCTGTCACAGTCAGTCTGGCCAAAGTTACAGCCTGAGCACCTTGAACTGTCCGCCATGAGGCTAGTAGTCAATCTGTAACTGAAAGTTTTTCCAAGGCAAAATCTTACAACTGCTTCACTATGTGTGTATTTCTGACATGTGTATCTCCAGTTTGTCAGAAAAGCACATTAAAGTAGAAAACGTTTCATCAATCAATGATATTTATATTCATTAACAAGTGTCTATTTAGCCTAACTTTTTCATTGAAGAAACACATTTTTTTTTCTTTTTTTTTTGTGGAACCGGGGATTGAACTCAGGCCCTTGTGCTTGCCAGGCAAGCGCTTATTCTACTGAGCCATCTCCCCAGCCCAAGAAACACATTTTTTTAAAAGTAAGTTTATCAGTTCCCATCATTGCCTGCATTATGAACTTTTCAAAACGAATCTCCAGTGTCGCTATCTAATGGCCAGATTTACCTTTTAAGACAAGACATGCAATAAATATAATTTTGCTTTAAATTCTACAAGGAGGAAATAGGGCATAGAACTCCATTCCTTACCAGAATGAACCCAAACTTACTCGAGATGATTAAAAACAGTTGAACTCAGAAGGCTCTACAAATATTGCCTGTATTACTCACTTGCCTGCCCTTGGCTGTGCTAAGGTCATTGTTCACAGACATCCAAAATGCCCTTCTTATTCTTATTTTCCTCTTCTTTTACACCTTCCATCTTTTTTTCCTTCAAAATAACATCTCTTTTACATAAGCATCCAACAGCCTAGATTTTTTGTTTCCTCTGGAGTCTTTGTTTCCCTTGGTTTTTGCTTCAGATGTTAGAATGTCAGTTAGGTTAAGTCTTGTTTTGCTCTACTGCATCTTATACTTTAAATTAAAATACATGTAAGATAAACATTTGGCTACATGAATATAGATTATATCTCTTCGTGTTATTCTGATCCCTTTGTTATATTTTGTGGAGGGTCTTGAATCACCTGAACTTCCAACATTTAAGTGGAATGATTGAGAAACAGGTAAAGAAGAAAACCCTGGACTCATAATTGTCTTCTTCCCATGAACTACCAGCGGTCCTGTATCATGGTAACTTCGCAGAATAACGCAACTTCACTGGACACAACAGCTATAGGCTCAAATGGTGAAGGGCAATACTTTCTATTTTGTTATAAGATCTTCCTAAAATGCCAGAATAATAAATGATAACTCAATGAAAATGTGCTTAAATTACAAAAATTTGAATTGTATACGTTTTGTATTAATAAGTAAGCCTAAGTTAAAATAATATACCCTGTACCAGCCTTAAAATCTGGTAATTTAGAAGTGTTCATTAAAGGGAAACTAATTTTTCAAAAAGAAGCACACACCAAATTCAAATTAAACAATTTTCTCATTTCTTTTTGCTATTTCCTGCTATCCACTTTAATTACTCTTTAGCTATCTACATTTATTCAGAACTCTTAGAAATAATAGAATCAAGAGGAGTAAAGCAAATCTATCATTTTATACTCCAAAGTAAAAAAAAAAAAATAACATGGTAAATCTACTTTGCAAATTCTCCTCAAAATGACTCAATAAGTTATGCTAAAAAAATTAGCCCAGGAATAAAGCTCAAAGAAAATGGTTTTAATTTTCAGCTTTGCCCACAGCATTGAGGATGCTGAAAAATAGCTCACTGGAGTAGAGAGTAGGAAAGAAAACAAAAATTGAATGAAGAATATTTCTAAGCATACTCATCTATTGAGGTCCCATTGAGAGAGTCACAGAAAATTGATGATATACCATAAAAAAAGGGTTGGGGTGCCAGGGAGATAGCTCAGTAGAATAAGTGCTTCCCTGGTAAGTGCAAGTTCAATACTTGGTTCTGAAAAAAAAAAAAAAGAAAGAGAGAAAGAGAGAAAGAAAGAAAGAAAGAAAGAAAGAAAGAAAGAAAGAAAGAAAGAAGAAAGAAAAGAAAAGAAAAGAAAAGAAAAGAAAGAAAAGAA
>NW_004524817.1:702574-704816 GCF_000260255.1 Octodon degus | reverse complement strand
AAAAGAAAAGAAAAGAAAAGTCCCCTGCCCCTGGGACATGCTGAGACAAGACTGAGACTGGGCGTGGTGGCACACCATGTAATCCCAGCTCTTAGGAGGCTGAAAACAAAAGGATCACTAGGAGTCCTGTCAGTGTAGTGAGACTCTGTAGACCTTGTACTAAATACATAAAATTTTAAAATGAATAAACAAACAAACAAATAAATAAATGTTCGTATTGGTAGTTTAATCAGTTGAAGCAAAACCACTTTCCAAAAACCTAGCCAGTGTTTAAAATTTAGAATTACACAAAATGTGTTCACTGACTGTTAATTCCACATTGCGCATTATTTAACATTGACTTTTTCTCAAATATGAGAAACAGTAATAACTTTAAATGATTCACATAATGAAACCACTAATATAAACCAATAAATGAGAATCAATATTTTGGAAATAAATTCATAAAAAAGTTATATACAGGTTGAAAATTCTTTACCCAAATACTTCAGAGCAGAATGTTAGCATTAGAGATATTATGGTATTTTCATACACAAATGATTTATTAGGGAGCTAAAACCCAAGTCTAAGCTTGGATTCATTTTGATGACATACCATATCATAGAGGCAATTTTGTAGATATGTTAATATGCTTATATTTTGACTGTGACTTGTCATGGGAGGTCAGGTGAGGAATTTTTCAATGTGACACATCAGCATGTACAGAATTCTGGATTTTGGACACTTTAGATTTCGTGATTGTCCATTTAAGGTTGCTCAAAGTTTGTTACAAAAGACTTGTGTACCTCTGGACGCTTCCTCTGTAGTCACATCAACTACTTCGCATAACCTCTCCCTCTGCACTGCCGCTCCAGCATTGCCTGTTTGGTGTACTTGGTGCTCTCTAAATACTTCATGTGTAGATGTATTAAACTCCACAAAAATCCTAGTATCAGTTATTATTATGGTCAGGATTTTAGATATAAAGAAACTGGCAAAACTAGTCAAAAGTCAGGTCCATGATTTTCAATGATAGATCCTACTCTAGCACTAACTCCCTTATGCTTACTCTTAGTATTCCATTGAGACTGGAGCCATGACTGAGTGGCAACAATAAATGGAATCCCAGAAGCCATTAGAAGGATCCTGCGAGTCGTATAAGAGATGATAGTGTTGGAGACGAGGCTGAGAGCCAATTACAACTGTATGTAAGTGGTGTCGTTTGAAAGACAAAAGCTGAAACCAGCAATAGATTGCATGTTTCAAAATGAACATTTTGGAGTTAATTTGCTATTCTCGGAATACAGCACGTTTATTTAAATTCACTCATTATAATTTTCAGCTTTTTCATAACTTTGCTTTAATGCATTTGAAATGTTACGTATTTATTGAAATTATATACACACATTTAGTCAACAAATATGTTAGTGTGTACGTGTGGAGACAATATATGTATTTATATGCATATGAGAGATACATACACATAGAAAGACACACACATATTCTTTGTGTATGGATAGGATATATGGATATATATCATATAATTGGAGACAGTAAAAGAGAAGAGATGTTGAACATGGTATCATTTCTTTTTTGTTTTTTATGTATTTTATTAGTACGTGTTTGCAATATATACTAATTGCATCTATCACAGGGATTTTGTTCATGTACATAATGCATCTTAATTCTTTTTGGCCCTTTACTTCCCATCTTTCCATCTTGTTTCCAATTTTTAATTCCTTTTCCATTTGATAAATATGTATTTCCTTTGTATATTTGATTCTCTTTTGTTAATCCTTTGTCTTAGTTACTTTTCTTTTATTTCTAGGACAAAAATACTCAACGCTCAAAATTAAGGAAGGAAAGATTTATTTAACTCACATTTTGTGGAGGTTTCAGTCCATACTTGGCTGGCTCCAAGGTAGACTGGTACATGGCAGAGGACAGCCATTCATGGTGGGGACAAATAGCAAATAGTGAAGGGAGGAGCAGCTGCTGGCTGTGGATGTTAGCAAGCCTCTTTCCTTTCCTTATACTGTATTCAGGCTGTGTGCCCCAGGACGTGTGTAGCACTCATACCCATAATCCCAGCATTGGGTCATCAATTAATCACAAACTCTAGAAGCCTGCCCTAATGACTGTATAAGGCTTTGAGGGGACAACTAGACACAAACTGTAGCTTTTTTTCCTACCATCCCTCCTTCCTGTATCCATTTTTTCACTTCCTAGTTGAAAAACATCTCCTTAATTATTATATATAGTA
>NW_004524817.1:700551-702474 GCF_000260255.1 Octodon degus | reverse complement strand
ATACTCAGTTTGATCTAAATGACACAGGACACTTTCAAACAGCAACAAAAAGTACATGTGACTTTGAAATTTACATGGAATATTCACTAAGATATCCTATATTTCAATCCATGAAACTAACTTAAATAAATTTAAAGCTATTATAATCATATGTATAACATTAGCCAGCCATAATCAGAGTAGAAATCAGAGGAAGATATCTGTATGCTTATAAGTTTCAAAATATAATGCTGAATATATCATCGGTAGAAAAGTGTATTGCAATATTTTTAAATATGTTGAATCACATGAAAGTCAAAATTTATTGCTTATATGAAGAGTAAAGGGAAATTATTGGTAGTAAATGTTTGTATTAAAAAAGAAAAAAGATCTTGTACAGCAATTAATCACTAGGAAGAATGTATGCAATGTGTTAATTATTGAAATTGTCCTACCAATTTGGTTTGAAACTGTCTCATTGCTATTTGTTTCTCAATAAAATTATGGGGAAAAAAAGACAAAAGATGTCGAATCAATACTGGAAGCTCACATGTAAGAAACTAAAAAGCAAGGAAAAATTAGACATACAATAAGAGGAAGAAAATAAGCTACAATGATGAGAATACTAATGTAGAAAATAGCCAGAAGCAACAGAGAAAAGTAATTGAAAGAAAAAGTTGGTTCTTGGAAAACATCAGTAAAATTGAGATACAGCTAGTCAGATTGACTAAGAGAAAAGAATGACCCAAATTAGCATCATTAGGGAAGAAGAGGGGGTGGGTAGTACACCCACGCCATTGAAAAACTGGTACAATGTACCATAAATGTCTCCATGCCTGTGGATTCCAACAGACTTTAAAGGACAGATACTAACCATGTACTTTTCAGAAAGAGTAGTGTGGGGAGAAACTTAATTACTATTTAAGGCTTTCCTACAGATAATTCTGAGCATCCAATAATGTAAGCAGATTTTCTTTTTAAAAATAGACAATTGGATCACATGTGCAAAATAAAGGGGAAGAAGAACATCAATTATCATCCATATTTCTCATCATAAATAAATATCAATCTTTCTGTATCATATTCCTAAATGTAACAGTAAAATTTAAATTTCTAATACAAAATGACATGACACATCTTTGCATCTTTCAATCATTAGATTAAAGCTTTCTTAAGTCACAAAAACATGAACACAAGAGAAACTTGACTAACTGCTTTGATTTCATGAATTTTTCTTATATGCTTTTCAAACATACTAGAGAGAAACAAAGCAGAGACTGGGAGAAAATGACTGCACATTATGTATCTAATAAAGAATACTTAATGAATTCTTATATCTCAATATTAAAAAGACAATCAATATAATGCTAAAATATAGAGTTGAACAGATAATTTATGAAACAAGACATGTAAGTAACACGTGACTGCATGAAAAGGTATTTCACATCATTAATATAAGTTAAAACTGAAATGTGGTACAACTGTAATACAATAAAATATAGGTAATATAACATAGAATATTAAAGTTAAGTAGAATAACATTACTAACCCTTAAGAAATGCATTAGTCCAGAGAAATAAAAACAAAAGGAATATATAAATATACAGATACAGTTTTATTGTGAATAATTAGATTATGAGATCATGGTAGTTAAAAAACATCTCACAATTTGCCATCTATTTGCCAAGCTAAGACCAGCTAAGCCAGCAACGGCATTCCTGGCCAAGCACAAAACCAGAAGAGTCACTAGGGCAAGTCCAGTCTGAGTTCAAAGGCAGTTACCAGGAGCACTGATGCCCACGAGAGGAGAAGATGGATATTACAGATCAGTGAGATCTCCCTTCCTCTGCTTTTTTTTCTACTCAGGCTCTCAGTAAGTTGGATGATGTGACGACATACTGAAGAGTGTGGTCTTCTCTACTTAGCCTACCAACTCAATGCTTC
>NW_004524817.1:692228-700451 GCF_000260255.1 Octodon degus | reverse complement strand
AATTATAATTGAAGAGTATCATTTCTTAAAGGTAGACAAGAAGAGGGGAAAGTTCAGACATGGATAGAATCAAAAGAACAAATAATGAAGTATTCATTTTTGAACATTTTAAGTAAGAAAATCTTTAAATTCGTAAGCAGAGACCTGACTTTGTATAAGATCCCAGAGTCCAGCAGAAATTATAGTGTGAGACAAAGAAATTGGGTCTTGCAATTTTATGGATAATATTTAAAATTGTGTAACTAGAATTCATAATACCTTAGTTGCACTGTTGTAACTTCTTTGATAGCCTGAATTGATTCCAGATGTTTATTTCTTATTTCGAATCTAGACAATAGCCAGAAGTTACATGGCACCAGATCCAATGAATCAGGTGGCTAAGAATACATCCTAATGTCTCATGAGTCTGTCTTTCCATTGGATGGCACTTAACAGCAGCATTCATCAAATTCTCATCACACCTCATAAAGACACTCCTGAAAGAGAACTTGCAGAACTGCATCAGAAAGTGAGCAGCAATGATGGGACAAATGTGTTGCAACTGAAAAAGAGTATTTTGAGGGAGATTGATGGTAATGTGACTTTTTATTTAGATGCAAACTACAATTTTTGATCAATCTTAATATAATTCTCCTTTCATTCTACACTGGCTATATCTGAAATCTCTTAAACTACATTAGATCACAGGAGGACACCTAGGACTGAGCATACAGTCACACTCATGGCTATGATTTATTAAAATTGAAAGATGCAAAATCTTATCAGCAAAGAAAAAGGCACAGGCTGGAGAGGACCAGGTACAAGATTGCAGCAGTCTTATCCCAGTGGAGTCACATGATGTGCTTAATTCCTGTAGCATTGAATCCTGAAAACATACGTGAAACATTGTAAATGAAGAAAGTATATAAGAAACTTGGGGGGCCGGGGAGATGGCTCAGTGGGATAAACACTTGCCTGACAAGCACAGTGTCCTGAGTTCAATCCCCAGTTCTGCAGAAAAAAAACAAACAAAAAAAAAAAAAGAAAGGAAGAAACTTGGTGTTCTGAGTTGTGATGGGGCTCATTATACAGGCATCTTCTATCCAGCACATCCAAAATTTCAGACTCCCTGAAGAAAAGCAACTGTTCAGCAAAAAAATCTGATTGTAAAACAGTTTAGGCATTGTGAACCCTATTCATTAGGGAAGAGTGAAAGAACACATTCAAAATCTAAATTCCTAAACATCAGTCAGAGGCCAAGCATGCAAAAAGGCATCTCTAAAGATGTCAGGCTCAGACTTACTATATTGATCCTTTTCTTAAGAACTATGAAAGTCAATCAATTTCTTGACCATCTTAACATTTTTAAACAGTTTCCTGACTTTAGTATATACTCATCAGAAAGACTGACAAAGGCACATTATATGGTTTCATCCAGACTTTCATGACATCTATAGGCATTAAATAGGCCTAGACCCTGACTTGAAGAGCAGAATTACGGCTCAGACCTCTAAACTGGTAAGGGCATGAAAGGACAGAGCTTAAGTAGAATATAAAAAAGTAGCATGATTTTACAGAAGAGATTGACCTACCATCTCATCTCCTACCTTTTATCTGTATTCCAATGAATAAATCCAGATATTAATATTTGTGAATTATTGGGACTAAGTCCTGCCACAACCACAGATGGAAAATCAATACAACAAGCTTGCAGAGATTTGTTTGATTCAAGAGCCAATTGTACTTTCTGGTTGACCTTTCTAGTTACATATTACTGCATAATAATATATTTCCACAACTTAATCAATATTTCATTATGAATGTTCCAGGTCAGAAACTTGAGGAGGACATTGGCTGAGTGAATTTTTACTCCAGCTCATTTTATATAAATAAGTCTTTTACTTCTTTTGCTAGGTTGATTCCTATTATTAATTTTTTTCTTGAAGCTATTTTGAGTGATGTTATTTTTCTAATTTCTTTAATACTGGGTTCATTATTGGTGTGTGGAGACCAATACTACCGATTGTTATGAGGTTTCTTATCCTTCTACCTTGCTGAAGTTTTTTTCTTAGTTCTAGGTGTCTTTCGTGGAATTATTGGGTCTTCTATGTAAGTAATCGTGTCATCTGTGAAGATGGATATTTTGATGTTTTCTTTTCTGATATGTATGTATCTTCTTTTCTTTCTCTTGCCTGCCTATTTAGCTAAAGCTTAAAGTACTCTAGTGAACAGAAATGGCAATAGAAGATGCCCCTTGTCTTGTTCCTAATTTTAGAGGAAAAGCTTTCATTTTTTCCCATTGAATATAATATTGAGTAATAAGTTTGTCATAGGAAGTTTTTATCAGATTGAGATAAGGTCTTTCCATACTTGTTTTCTTCAGTGTTTAGGTCAGGAATTTTGTTAAATGATCTAAAGATACTTAACTTTCTCAAAGACTTTTTATTTGTCAAGCTAATCATGCAATTTTTGTCCTCATTCCTGCTTATGTGATGAATTACATTTATTGATTCATATGTATCAAACCATCCTTGCCTTCTGGGGATGAAGCCTACTTGGTTGGGACATACTTTTTTTAATGATTTGATGCATTCTTTTTGTCTGTATCTTATTGAGAATGTTTGTATCTCTGCTCATTTATGAGATTGGTCTAATAGACTTAAAAGCACTGCTTGGAAGCATTCAGCTGATGGAGGCCGGCAAGGTCTAATCTGTGTATATTTGTATATCAGGCATGTTGATAGAAATGACTGGAAAATTAAGCTCAGCCAGGAATTTCAGCTGAGGTCCTATGCATGACCTCTTCAGAGAGATGATTTTTAAGTCTTTGGACTTCTTACATACAGCCCCAAACTTCCACAGAAAAAGTTCCAAGATCAAGGTGGAGCTCTAGGGTTCTCTCACACAGTCACAAAGGTTCAAGAACACTACTTCTGCTACATTGTATTTATCAGAGACCTCACTACAGCTAGCTCAAAGTCAGCATGAAGACAATTAGGCTTCAGTTTTCAATGGTAAAGTAGCAAAGAATTTGTAGTGATGTTTAACTGACTACATACAATATTTCCTAATTTCTTCTCAATTATGGTTCCTTCTTGTCTTATTTTTTACATTCTATTTATAAAAAGATGGGGTTGGAGCAAGTGGTAATATGCAGTCATATGTTCAATATTACATAACTATATCTGTTAATCTGAGCAAAAGATTTGATGACAAAAATAGATATTATATCAACCATTATTAATCAGCTCTTCTTGTTTTGAAAATATGTAACATATATTGTTGCATGCTACCCTGTTTCTGTCTTTGTTTCTGATTTTTGTTCTTGCTTTTGTTTTTATTTTTCAAAATAAAATAGTATTTAAAAAAATATGGGCCTGGGGGATAGCTGGGTAGTCTAAGTGCCTGCCTGGCAAGCACAAGTACCAGGGTTCAATCCCCAGTACCACATGCTGTGCTGGCCCAGGAAACCGGGGTGTGCCATGCCACCCATGGAAACCAAGTGTAGTGGTACATATTATAATCCAGTGCTGGGGAGGCTGAGATAGGAGGATCACTATGAGTCCCAGCTACATAGTGAGACCTTGTACTAAATAAATAATTGAATAAATAAATGATTATATTATTCATTTTTTCAATAAATGGGTATATATTCCAGCTCTCTAGAAACTTGGTGAACTGCTGTAGTTGTACTTCATACCTATAATTTACTGATATTTATTTTGAAAATCAAAGGGCCTCTAAAATGTCCTCTTGAGTCTATATGAGCGATAATGGCAAACTTGTCTGATATAAACAGTGAGATATGATGAAGCTCCAATATAAATTCTATAAATGGAATGACGCTTTTTTGTTAAACTTTATATTCTATGCCGAGAGTTTTAAGTTATTATAGTGTCACATGTTAAGTCAGGACCAAGTCTGATTCTGTGTGTGTGTGTGTGTGTGTGTTTGTGTGTGTGCGTGTGTGTGTGTAACCGGGGATTGAACTCAGGCCTTTGCGCTTGCCAGGGAAGCACTTATTCCACTAAGCCATCTCCCTGGCCGCCAAGCCTGATTCTTATAAGGGCAAAGAAAATGCCAAAAATAGTGAAGGAAGTTGTTTAAGGTGATTCAAAATATGAAAATGTGTTCAGTTGATCAACTAAACAAATATTTGCTATCACACACACGAGTGGTTGGATTTTTTTTTAGCATAATGATGCAGTCGCTGCAGCATCTCTCATATTTTAAAACTTACATTTTTCTTCATAGTAATTATAACTTTACAGTTTTATGCATTATAACTATAAATATTTAAATACAATTTACATATGAAAATATAACTATACATGTTTTCAAATAAAAGGACTTCTCTTTTTTTGACTTCTCTGTTTTTAGAAGACAGAGTAAAGCAAGAAGTGTTCTCTCAATATAATTTGCAAATGAGCAGGTGGTGTACACAGAGGGGCATTATCTAAAAGTTAATGTGATGTAGTCAGCGACAGAGTTTTAAGCATTACCTTAATATGCTTTGCATAGACACTTTAATAATTGGAGCATTACAGCAATTAAAAATGCGTCTTATTTCTCAGAGCAAATGTACCTCACAGACTTTACTTGAAACTACAGAAGGAAGAAAACAATTTGCCCTCTTATGAAGGACTCATTTCTTCAGCCTTCTGGAAGTGGGAGCAATGGCTTCCTCATATTTAAAGCACAGCCGTGGAAACATGACACTGACTTGTGCCTTTTCATTTTTAACTGTAAACCTTCCCTGAGACTGATCATTCCCCTGGGTTTTGTTCCACAATACTTAGGTACTGGTCTGTGTAAAAGGAATGCACTCTGAGCTAAGACTGTATGTTCCGGCTAAACTTTAACAGCTGACACTGAAATGCTCTCTTCCTTTGACTCCTCATCACCAGTAAGTCTCACTGGCAGTCACTGCATCTATGAGTGATTATTCACTGGAAAGTCAAAAGTAAGATCCACAGTACTCCATCTTTCCTAGGCCCAGAAAAGGTAAGCATGAAAACTTCATTTGCAGCGCCTTGCTGCAGAGCTGCCTCAGGACGCAGATGCCAGTGGGCTCCATCCCCGGGGCATCTGCGTTTCAGGGCCAGGCCCTCCTGCCAGTCCTCCAGAGCCTGTGCCATGCAGCTGCAGTCAATTTTCTATGGCTGCCAGAGGCACCTGTCACTGTAATAAAGTGACCCTGCTCACGTTCATCTGACAGCCTCCAGCCTTCAGCAATATCTTCTCATAAATCTATGTAGAGCAAAATGTACACAAACAGGGAAAGACAAAAATAAGCCTTTGAATTTGACTCTTACTTTAGATTTTTATACTTTGAACATCACACACCTTTCTCCTAATTGGAATTTAATGACCCACTTAATGAAGACTTCAGCCTCTCTCAGGGAAATCAACCAGCCTCTGAAATAGTGAAATGCCAAATATGTCTAAACATCTCAGCCACAGTATCACTCTTCATTCATTTTGTCCTTTAGTTTAAAATCTATACTAAGGACTTATGGTTTTCTGCCAACAGTCTTCGAGATCAGATTTGTAGAAGTACTAGAAAAAGGAAATAAAAATTTTGAAAAACTAAACGGCCCAAAAGAACAGAAGTTTTGGTAAACAAAGTAATTGTTAGTGTAAGTGTGTATTAATACATGAGACATATGGTTTTATCTGACAATCATTGTATCTGTCTTTGGATGTGTGTTGTGTCTTTATAGTTAGACTTGGAAACATGCCTTTAGAATAAAGTAGGAAAAAAATTTCAAATAGAGAATTTTTTTAAAAAATTAAGAGTTGCTATATAAAAGTCTTACTAGTTATACTAAAATTATAAACATCATGCTGTTTTTAAGTATTCTTTATGTCCTCAATTAACAACTATAGAATTGATTTGGATGTGAATGGCAGCTCAGTACGCTGAATATAATATATAATGTAGTCAGAGATAAAACAATAACTTTGCAAGAAATTTGTAAGACTCTTGCAAGAATTTTTTTTTTTTTTAGGACCAGGGATTGAACTCAGGACCCTGTGCTTCCCAGGCAATCACTTATTCTACTGAGCCATCTCCCCAGGCCCTTGTTTTGTTGATAAAACATTTATTTTAAATTGAGAAGAGGCTGTTTCGAACATAAGATAAGAGATAGAGGACGGGAAGAATCTATGGGTTTCTAGGTGCTGTTCCAGACAGCAAAGAGAAGGGACACTCTGAAAACGTGTTCAGCATTTCAGAATTGTCACAGAATACTGGATAGATCAATCCCAACTACAGTTCCAGTATCTATACTATCTCGCATTAAAATTCATGTTTTAATGAATCAAGAAGGGCATGGTAAGGGACTTAGTAACACTGTCTCAAAGTAATTTTTTTTTAATTTATAACTACACAGAAGCATAGTTCTAGTGCTTGCCCCTTATGTCTGAGCCCATAAATTCAATGTCCACTGCCTACAATTAAAACTGATGGTTTTATTTCTTATGATGAATGGTTAACTGAACCAGTTGTAAGGTTTTTATATTTATATTTTATATGTATGTATGTATATGTATATATGTATATGTCAATGTATTTATGTTTGTATACATATGTGTAAATATTCATGTGAGTAGATACATGTGTATGTATTTACACACACACACACACACACACACACACACACACACACACAATATTTTTCCAGATTAAGAATGGCAGCATTTAATGATAAATTGTATATGTGGACCTACACTTAACTTTAACAAATGCAGTAGAAGCAATGCAATATCCTGGTTAGATTCGTTTGAAGGAACCCCAAGTCCACACACATGCCAGTCCTCTACATTTTGGCATTTCCTATTAGCATTAGCAATTTTATATTCAAATCACTAAATCTACCTACCCACACAAGAAGAAGTTGGTGGCGCTTCTTTTCCCTTCCTTTTCACTCCTGATTATTTTATTGGCCATTACTTTTCTTTCTTTTACCAAACCTAAACCCTTTTTGTTCTTTTCTGGGAAAGTAAATCACAGTATTATAAAAAAGAAAATTGTATAAAAGTTTGTAAAAAAACGTTTATTGTTGTTATTGTGGAAATGGTTAAAAGAATTCATGTGAAGGAAGTGCCATTCACACTCTTAGGATGCGTTTGTGGAATAGAAAACACGTTATATAAATGAATGTTATTATAGTGCAAGAAAAACATTAACTTTTAAACAATAAAATAAAGGAATATATGATCTTAGGAGTAGCTGTTTGAGAACAAAAGTTTTCCACTGAGTGTTCAGAGGTCTATTATAACATTAAGTGAATTTGCATTCTTGCTATTCAATTAAATTAGCAAATCCTATTTGATATGAGAATACTGTAATTATGATTTCATGAACTCAGTCTGGCTTTTGCCATTCTGCAACAAGAATGCATTAATAAGCCTGATTTTTGTGTATGTGTGTGTGTGTGTAATACTATTTCACATCTGTAAATCAGAAATGTGATTGTATATTTGACAGAGGAGACTTGTGTTCTACAAATCTTTTCATTATTAATATAATTAAGCTTGCTGTCTGTTGTTGGGGGAGCAACCACTTTGAATTACCTCTGCACTGAAAAGGATAAATGCCCTTACTTCTGGTACCCTCATGCTACAGCTCTGAGGCGGCAAGTTATTTTATATACACAGACTCTTGAGATAAACACTAAGCAGTTAGGTGTTCTCTCATGTATTACGGTTTTAGGAAAATTACCACTAAACTGTTAAAGATTGAGTATATGAGCAAGTGATAAGAAGTGATACATTATTTTGTTAAAAATCCAAAATCTTTAAAAAAAAATCCAAAATCTCATTAGAGACTTCCACTAAGCTTCATACTCTTAATTCCAACTTTCTAAACTGAAGGACAAGTTCCTTGAGGTATTTGAAACAGAGCTGAAAGGTCATTTGTCAGGAGGGTCACTGAGCTGCCAGCCTTGTTAGGAGAGCTTAATACTCCTTAACCACACATCGTTCCTGTCTCCAATCCCACAGGCAGCTGGCAAGAGCAATTAGGCAAATTCTGGCTGAGCTGAGACTGACCCTTTTAAATAGTTTGAAACATGCCTAAGTGCCCATCAGAGTCTAGTATTTAAAAATAAGAAGGATGCTACTGGCAAGGCATCTTCCTCCTGACAATGGAGACTCGAGGTCAGCTTGCCCTTCTGTTAAGTTTTGTTAGGAGAAAGGTTAAAGAGGTGGCACACCGACATCAAAAGGCTGGTGTTCTGC
>NW_004524817.1:680046-686305 GCF_000260255.1 Octodon degus | reverse complement strand
CTCTTCTAGAAACATCCTACAGAAGTATCCAGAAATAGTCATGTAAGAAAGAGAGAGAGAGAGAGAGAGAGACAGAGACAGAGAGACAGAGACAGAGACAGAGACAGAGACAGAGAAAAAGAGAGAGAGACAGAGAACAATACCAGCCACGTAGACATAACTTACCCGTCATGTTGACGCATAACATTAATCGTCGGAACAAACACAGAAAAATTCAAATGGAGTCCTGTCAATTGAGGAGAAAATTCTATATACATTTTGGGAAATGATGTGGCAGTGATTCTCAAAGCAATAAATATCAATTTATTACAAATGTTAGCTTTTCATCCTTAGATATTTCTCAAAGAGATATGGCCTTAAAATTACATTTGAGTTTTAATAGCAGTTTTAATCATGATAATCCCAAATTGGAACTGAACAAATGTTCACTTATTTGTGAAGAGATGAAAAACACCTCAATGAAATATGACTCAGCAGTTTAAAAAACAAAAGCTATGAAAATGTACATTAGTAGGCTTAAAAAACATTTTAAGCAGCAAAAAACAAGAAAAAAAAGATGCATAGTGCCACATGTATGATTTCACATATATGGAATTGTGAAACAATGTAAAATTGTAATTATGGAAAGTAAATAAGACACAAAGGGTTGGAGAAGGTCAATTGGGCAGAAATATAATTTTAGATGATGGGAATTTACCATGAATTATTACAGTTTTGGTTACATGATATATGATTTTGCTAACATTTCCTTGCATATTTTAATTTGCATATTTGGCTACATGTATATTATTTCTTATCACATTTGTTTTTTTAAAAAAAGAAAAAAAATTCTGGTATTCACAATATTTTAAAATTATTCCCTACAGCCGGGGAGATAGCTCAGTAGAATAAGCGCATGCCAAGCAAGCACAAAGGCCTGAATTCAATCCCCAGTTCTACAAAACAAAACAAAACAAAAATTATTCTCTAGGAATTAAAATACATACTATGGAGAGTAAGGGAACAATGCTTCCTTTATGACATTGATGGGATGATATGACTTTGTAAAATAAAATAGTATTATAAAACTTGTTTAAGATAAACGGTTCTTAAGGTTATCGTTTATCTACTTAATCAGTCAAATATAACTTGCCAAAGCAGGACAATTTCACATTTAAACAAATGCAACCTCTAAAAGCTCACATTTTTTCAGAAACAAATTTCACTTCATTTAAAAATTATTTCTTGCATGACAGAAAATGAAGAAGTAATGAAAATATAAATGGAGACAAAAAAGAAGCTGAAGAAAAATGTGATTGAAATATGCTCAAACTCTACTGAGAAAACACTAAAGCCACATGAATCTAATTTAAAAAATAGAAAATTTCTGTTTGAAGTCTATATTATTTCACCAGAGGGATGATCCAACAGTTGATCATTTGCAGTAACCTCTCCATCATATTGGGCTTTGTAAATAAGAAGTTCACAGCATTATCAGTTACATTTTGATAAAAACAGAAATATTATTACTTGCTCTCTCCTTGCTCTCTATGACAGGGGAGAGAGTTCAATGGCATAAGCACCTGCCTGGCAAGCACAAGGTCTTGGGGGGGGGGAGAAAAAGAGAGAGAGAGAGAGAGAGAGAGAGAGAGAGAGAGAGAGAGAGACAGAGACAGAGACAGAGACAGAGACAGAGAGATACAGCGAGACAGAGAGAGACAGAAAGAGAAAAGAAATCCCAGTCATTTTCTCCAGAAGTTTAGAAAAATAAATTTCAGCTGTCTTTATTTCAAAGGACAAACATCTGGTAAATTCTCCCCTCCATTACTTTTTAGATGAAAATGATCATCATTAAATACAGTTATTTTAAAGTCTTTATAATAAGTTTTATTCTGTACTCTTAAGACTTTTTCTGGAAGAAAATTTGAAAAATGAACAGTGTGTTAGCTTGGTAGCAAAACAATCTTTGCTCTTTTGCTGTTCTACTAATTTCTATTTATAACATTAGGCATTAATTATAAATTCAATAATAGATGCTTCTGAAAGTTGGGGGAAAGAATTTTTATTTTCCAAACTTCTTGAAATCAAAGATAATATATGTGACATTTAAACTGATAAATATTATATTTGCCTCTCATTTAACTCAGATATTTATGTAACTCTCATCACCTCTGGCAGGTTAGAGCACAAAATAAGGAAAGAAATATAGACACCAAAGTAGAAAAACCTGCTGGCCCTGCTCCCCGGGCACAGAGATAGGGATTGAGATTGAACATGGTAGCTTGTGCCTGTAATCCCAGCACTTGGGGGGTTGTAAACAGGAGCATCACTACGAGTCTGATCTAGCAGTAGGACCCTGCAGAACCTGTAGAACCTGTCCTTAAAAAAAAAAAAATGTAGAGAAATTGCATAATGACAACATGAGAAAAGTGATAATGAGCCCAAATCCAGGAATATCTGAGAAAATGTCACAACTAAGAGGAGCCAAATGAGACAGGATGATCAACATGTGGAATTCTGGATGAGATCTTCAACACCAAAGCAAGTAAATATAAATAAAGGACACAAATATTTTGGAAAATGAGTGTTAGATACTTGAAAAATCTTTGTATGATTTTTTTAACCTTTCCATCTACAACTATCCTAAAATTAATTCATCATTGAAATAAGAGAATTATCACATTTATAAATATATGTATAATATATATGAAAATCTTGAATATTTGAATATTTAATATGTGCTTTGGAAGAGTAATTCATCTAAAGAAGACAATTTTATTCTTGTCATCAAAGAAACACAATCCAGTGTATTAATTGTTCTCAAAAGCCATGATCCTCGCCAGCTATGATCCAGCTACCAGTCATTTCAGAATCTTTAAAACTCACACAGTGACAGTATTTCAGAATTAATGAGATCATGCACTTTTCTTGTTATTGTTCTGGTGCATGATTAATGCCTAATCTATGGTAGTTTTGTAATGAAGTTTTATTTTTATTATTGCTATGAAGCCTTTTATTGTTAGATAAGATACTATGTCATATCAGTAAACTAAATTCAGGAGACAGATTTTTCTCCTAGAATGATAGAGTCATTCAATTAATGCTATCTTGTTACAGATGTTACATATCAATGTGTGAGATAACAAGAATATATGAAACAACCAAAATATTTGACATTTTACCTATTGAGCATCATATTAGACATAATGTATACAACAGTGAAATGAAAATCTTTACCTAGCCTAACATTTGACCAGAGAACATTGCAAAATGAATAACTCCTTATACTTAAGAATATCATTAGGGCCAGGGATATAGCTCAGTAGCATAAGTGCCTGCATGGCAGGCACAAGGTCCTGAGTTCAATTCCTGGTACCTAAAAAAAAAAAAGAAAAAAAGAAAAACAGAACATTCTTTCATTGACATTTAAAAAAAAAACAACAAAAAACTCTTGGCTGGTTTTAGTTACCCAATATATTCCCACCTGGGAGTGTTAGAAAAAAAATAGTCTTCTCTGTAGTGAAACAATAGAGAACAAGTTAGGGATCATGAGAAAATTATTTTTATAAAAATAATTGAACTTTCTTATGTCTTTCATGATATGTACTTGTTCTTTCAAAAATTGCAAAAGAAATACGATTACAGCATTCTTTTTATCAAATAAGATGTTTTTATATTCAGTGGTGATATGTGTAGCAAAGACGCAAAGATTGTTGCACACAGTTTTAGGAGACAGCTTTTCCTAAACACGTGAAGGTAAAGGCTCTGATCTTTAGACTCGCATGATTACGGTGACTCAACACTGGCCTGAGACAGTGTTGTCCATTCTCAAGCATGAAGCTCTGTTCCTTGAAGCACTCATTCCCTGCTGTCTGTCTCAGGAGAGGAAAGCATTATGGGTCCAACGACAGAGAGAAAAGCATTATGGGCCCAAGGACAGAGCACGGTGGTGTCTCTAATGCCAGTATTTCCAAGGCTGAGCGTATCTCATTTCCTGTGCTTGATTGACCAGTACGACTCATATTTTGGAGCTTTTAGGGAGTGCAGCCTTTCTAAGCCTGATCACTAAGTCAGCCCATGGAGACTGGCTACTGGAGGAGCTTCCTGAATGTTCAATAGCCTTTGCTTCATTAGAGATAAATTTAAATTTTTAAGCTGCTTAAAAATTTTTTTTGGTATTAATGCTATTTGGCTTTGTTTTATTGATTCATTTTAATTGCCCCACACTAATACAGCATTGTCTTCCTAAAAGAACATCAGCAATATAGCAAATGAGGTGTTAGTCATTAGGGGATTATGCACTAGCAAGGGCAGAGACTTATCTTGAGAAAGCCATTGTGTATCTGGGGCAGGATGCCATAACTCAACAAAGTGACAACACTTGAAGAGTATGTGGTCAGAGTACCCACTTTTCAAAATTGATGGGGCTAGCCAAGTAGCTCAGCAGATTAAAGTGCTTGCTTAGGCAGACACAGCGGCAGGGTTTCAATCCCCAGTCTGCTCTGCTGGACCTGCCACACCACTGGGGTGAGCTGAGATTGCAATTGAGACTGGGTGTGGTGGCGCAAGCCTTTAATCCCAGCTCTTGGGAGGCTGACCACAGGTGGATCACTATGAGTCTGATCCATGTAGTGAGACCCTGTGGACCCTTACTAAAATACAAAAAAAAAAAAAAAAAAAAAAAAAAAAAAAAAAAAAAAAAAAACAGTGATCAAATTCATCATATTAGTCAGTTTCCCTGATGCTGAGCAAAAATACCTGCCATCCACAATTTAAAGCAAAAGAGGTCTGTTTTGGCTAACAGTTTCAGAGGTTGAAGTCCATGGTTGACTAGCTCAAGGCAGAAGCATCCTGAATTTAGTAAAACAAAGTGGCTTCCTTCATTGCAGCTGGATGCAGAGCACAAGAAGTAGCCTAGGACCAGATAGGTACAGGCCACAGGTCATGATCCAGGTCAAGGAGTCTACTAACTCAAACCTCCTGCTAATCCCCCAGAGGCTTTCAAGCCAAGCAAGTGAACAATCAACATTAAAAGTACCAAGAAGATTACCCAACCACGTCCTCTGGTAGGTAAGACTTATTCCTTTATTTAAAAGCAAGCTAAATTAAATGGAAATTTTTCATTGTGAAACATAAAGTCAGAGTACAGAGATGTGGTTGCATGTTTCTAGTGAGTAGATCTACCAGGGAAAGGAGTCTACTAACTCAAACCTCCTGCTAGCAGCATTTCTTAGTTGCTGGGAAATAAAATAATGTCACTAAGGGTTAACAGCCTACAGGCTGTGTTTTCTTGAGGTCTCTGTAATCACAGCTTTTACTTGAAGTCTAATATCACTAACAAAGTCACAGATTCCTTTTAAGGATTTAAGGTTTTATTTTCCTTATACTAACTTAGAATTCTAAAGACATCTAGATAGATTTCTGCAGGATATTTCCACAATCTACAAAATATTTACTCTTCTAGCTCTTAAAGATTAAATAATGCCTCTGTTTCCTCATTTAGTAAATATTGAGTATGGTTCTTTCAAAAAGATCATGGTTCTAGATGATGGAAAACAAGTTGAAGAATCTACTTATGGGACTTACAAGGAGAGAGAGACAACAGCAGCAAGGACACTTGTAATAACCCACTTTCTTAACAAATCCTTCACTTCACAAATATATTAATTCTGAAAGATATTTAATTATTTGCTATACTTCTTTAAAGAAACACCACAAGTGTTTAACTGCAATGTATATTCTTTATTATAAATCCTTGATAAAAATGAAAGATACAAAAAAAGAAAGATACATTTATTATCACATTTAAGGAAAACAGTAGATACTAATTATACTATAAAACAATATATTGTGTAGCATTTATGACAAATGTAATTTGTGAGTGTGTGTGTATATAACAAAGAATGTATCTTTTTTCCCCAATAGATGTGAGATGAGAAATATTCTATAAATAGAGTATAATTAGCACATTGCACACATTTTAAATTCAAAACACTTACAGAAGTGATTTCACAGACCCAAAGCTGTTCCTGTGGATGAAACACCTACAGAAAATGCTCCAGAGTAAAACCTGACTGCCTATTTCCTGGTTTTACTGAGCTATAGATTTAAAAGGTGCTCACAAATAACAAACCTTTTAAGATTCTTTCAGACAGGGAGAGTCAGGATAGCAAGAAACCATAACATGAAAGTATTTGTTAGAAATCAAGTAAATAAGTAGTCCCTTACTGATGTGAATGCTGTATCTCAAATGACAATGAAAAAAAAAAAAAAAAAAAAA
>NW_004524817.1:678691-679946 GCF_000260255.1 Octodon degus | reverse complement strand
GTTTTAGGAAAATTACCACTAAACTGTTAAAGATTGAGTATATGAGCAAGTGATAAGAAGTGATACATTATTTTGTTAAAAATCCAAAATCTTTAAAAAAAAATCCAAAATCTCATTAGAGACTTCCACTAAGCTTCATACTCTTAATTCCAACTTTCTAAACTGAAGGACAAGTTCCTTGAGGTATTTGAAACAGAGCTGAAAGGTCATTTGTCAGGAGGGTCACTGAGCTGCCAGCCTTGTTAGGAGAGCTTAATACTCCTTAACCACACATCGTTCCTGTCTCCAATCCCACAGGCAGCTGGCAAGAGCAATTAGGCAAATTCTGGCTGAGCTGAGACTGACCCTTTTAAATAGTTTGAAACATGCCTAAGTGCCCATCAGAGTCTAGTATTTAAAAATAAGAAGGATGCTACTGGCAAGGCATCTTCCTCCTGACAATGGAGACTCGAGGTCAGCTTGCCCTTCTGTTAAGTTTTGTTAGGAGAAAGGTTAAAGAGGTGGCACACCGACATCAAAAGGCTGGTGTTCTGCGGCACATTCTGTACCTCTCTGCATTCACTGTGCCTGTGTGTTCTATGTTCACTAGAGGTAGGCCATATAGCACACTAATGCCCCTTCCAGGGCTGGTGAGATAGCTCAGCAGTCTAAAGCACCTGCCTCGGCAAGCTTAGGCAGGTGCAGGAGACCTTAGTTGGGTCTCTGGCACTACCTACTGCACCAGCCCCACACTCAAGGCAGGCTGAGCCGGCAAAAACAAAAACAAACAAACAAACAACAACAACAACAACAACAAAACCCTAATACCCCTTCCACAGCTTAGCTACTTCAGCTGTTTCAGCATATATTGAGTTCAAATTAAAATCAACATTAGTTACATAGAGTAGTCTCAGAAAGTGAGTTGCTTCCCACGACTCTGTTGTGTATTGTCAGGTATTTGGTGTGATGAGAGAAGGAGCATGTGGACAAGCAATGTACACACACACACACACACACACACACAAACGCATCCAAGCATGAGCAGATTGTTGTAGTACATTTCAGATGAAGAGGTGACCAGATATTTGTAGCATGTATCAGATTATTTAGTAAGCCAATCTTAGTTTTTTATTAAATTTGAAAATGCTATACAATAATTAAAGATTTATGAATCAGATGGCTATCCCTATCCATTTATGTTTATTGTTTCATTCCATCTTTTTATTATTTTATCCCTATTCCTTTCTTTCCTTTGCCCCTCACCCTTCCTTATTCT
>NW_004524817.1:669408-678591 GCF_000260255.1 Octodon degus | reverse complement strand
TTCAAGAAGAAATAATCAAAAAAGGCCAGGCTAACCCATGTCTGATTGAAAATGGAATCTGGCTATATGCTGGAGGTCTTTTTTTTTTTTTTTTTTTTTGAACCGAGGATTGAACTCAGGCCCTTGTACTTGCTAGGGCAGCACTTATTCCACTGAGCCACCTCCTCAACCCCTGGAGGTCCTTAAAAGCAAATGGAAATCTCTCTCTCCCTGCTCCCCTCTTCTCTTCCTCCCCATCTCTCTCTCCTCCACAATACATTATATTTTTCTGTTTTCAATGACAAACCAAAGAATTATAATGACCAACTAGATGATAAGGGATATTTTGCCTAAGAGGAAAATATAAGCTTATCAAGGAGAAGAAAAACCAGCATAGAAAAAGTGGCACCCAAATTGGACTTCAAGTGGAGAAAGTGAGTTTATGGTGCAAAATGAAGACTGAGAGTCAGTTATAAATTAAGGAATCCACTATTTCAGGGGTCAGTAGACATTTGCTGGAAAGGGCAAGTTGCAAATATTTCAGGCTTTGTGAGCCATATGTTCCCTGCTATAACTACTCAGCTCCAATTATAGTACAAAGGGATATATACAGGCAGTACCTAAATAAATGAGCAGAAATGTAGTCAATAAAACTTTATTTGTACACTAAATATGAATTTTGTACATCTTTGTGTGTAATTCAGTACTTTTCTTTGCATGTAATGAAGTACTTTAAAAATGTAAACTATTCTTAGCTGGAAAGCCATCCAAAACCATGTTGTAGAAGTAAATAGGTCTATAAACCATGAGTTGCTAAATTCTATAGCCCTAAAAACTCAACTGGGTAAAGGGCTACATGAAAATTTAATTTAAATTTAATGATAAATCCAACTTGACATTTGTTATTGTGACTATGTTATCATAGTCAGATTCCTAAAAATATAAGATTAGAAAACAAAAGGTGTATTTCCTTTAAAAATTATAGTTTATGTGAAATGTGGTGGCACACAGCTGCAATCCCAGCACTGGAATGTCTGAGACAGGAAGAGCCCTGCTAGTTTGAGGATAGCCTGGGCTACAAAGCTAGTTCAAAACCAGCCATCTCAAACAAGACAAAAGAAAAAAATTGTACTTTATTTTTAATTAATATATAGTACCATAAAACAGTATAATAATTCAGTAAAGATAGATAATGTGCAATAGTCGAATAGGATAATTGGCATTTTCTTATCCTTAAACATCTGTTATTTTTTGTGGTGGGAACCTCCAAACTTACTAGTTCTTCTAAAACAATCAATATATTATTACATGGAACATTGTATCTTTTTCCTCCCCCTGTGTTTGGTCACCAGTTATCCCTTCTTGTATCTGGTCTCTAGTGATCCTGATACACGGAGAAAAACTGATCTTGGGTGGGTGACCTCCAAATGATATAGGGAACCTCCAAATGAGATAGGGAAATAATGATCTCCTGATCTGACCTGGATGAGTTCGTGTTCTCTAAAACCAAAGAATGAATTTTAGGAACAAATGGAGGTTATAAGCAGAATATATTTATTGAGAGAAAAAAAGCTCCTGTCCAAGAGAGGGACAGAAGAGGGGCCTGAGTGGGTAATTCTCTGAGAAGCTGTCTCTTCCAGGGACTTTTATAGTGTGAAACCATGTGAGGCTAAGATGGAGAAAGGGGAAACTAGCTTAGATGGATGTAGGGTGGGACAAAACTATGGTCAACCAATGGGATTACAAGCACCACTGCTCAGGTAAAATTGATTAAGTCCAGGACCAAATGGGGATGAATATAGGACAGGGTCTCTTTCTCTTGGGAGGTTGCATTAGTGAGTCATTTGGGCTCTTTCAAGGTGATTGATACCTATTTAGAATACCAATTCCTGATGCCCATCCCTAGGGAAGAACGTAGATGTGGTTCCTCTTTTCTTCTTGGTCTTGAGATGTGGTCCATAGGGGAGTGTCTGTCTCTTCCAAGTTGCAAAGTCATCTTGTCCTCCATTTTGCCTCCTCAAGGACCTGGCCTTATCTGACTGCCTGTAATATTTCTATCTAACTTGACTGCCTACAACAATCCCACTCCTTCCTTCTGTGAAATCAGCTCTTCAAGCTAACATGTGAGTGAGAGGCCATGATCAAGTCTGTGTGACTTGCACAGCCAAATCTTTCTTCACTATGATGCTAGTTTCAAAATGGAAGCCCAGGACTGAAGCAAGAACTGAAAATCTAGGTCACTGAAATAAAATCTTCAAGGCACTGGCAAGCACACCAATAAGGGAAAATGGTCACTGTAGAAGTATTTTGATTATATTTGACATTTAACCACATACTCAAAATGTGGGAAGGAAAGAATCTTTAAGCCCTAGTTCATCGTCAGTTCCTGCATGTACAAATAAGTTTATTCATCTCAAATTTCCTGCCTTTCTATCTCTAAATAATCAATTCTTCCAGAAATGACAGTACTGAAAAAGGAGAGCTTTGTTCTCAGGGGTGAATCCTGTCCATGCATAATCTAGGGACTTGGAGTCTTTGTGCTACTTTCCAAACTCTGAATCTGTCCATAATTGGAAAGGGGACTAAATGGGGATGGCTTCTGTCAGAAACCTGATGGCTCTTTATTTTATAAAAAGTTGTACATAGTTAGTATCCTGAACTGGCAATGGAGGAAAGCATATCTAGAAGTTTTACTACGGACAAAATAAGCAGCACCAAAATTAGCAAAACAGAAACCTCATCTTTAAGAAATACTAAATGTCTGAGGCATAGAGTACACTCCCATAATTCTAGCAAGCTGGGAGGCTGAAGCATTGGTTTAGAAACTGAGCCAAGCCTGGATTATATCAAAAAGATATACTAGCTGCTTTGTTGGAAGACTCAGAAGTACTTGAAAAGTAACATATTTGCATTATTCTTTCACTGTGTATAGGTAAAACTAGAGTCATATTGAATGGACTTTTTTTTAAAGGTGACAGGTTTATTTAGCTCACAATTTGTGGATGTTTCAGTCCACAATCAGTCTGCTCCAAAGCAGGGTGATGTGGCAGAGGGGCAACAAATCATGGTGGCAGAAAACAGTAAAAGCAACAAGAAAGAGAAAATGTTCAGTGATTTTTGAAATGGTTGTTTCTTTTTTTAGGTCTCAATAAGATTAAGAATAAAATGGAAAATCTCAGGATGTGAATCACGTTACTCACATTGGCTCTTCATGGCAAAGCACTGACTGAATCGCCTTATCTAGTTTAGTGACCCTGCAAGATCTTGGAATATAATTTGAAGACTATTGAGTTTACTACTTTCCTATTTTACTTTTACTTAGTTGGTTTTCTCCAGTCATAAGATTTCAATCTGTTAAATTTTTCTAAAAATCAAATTCTACTCAAATTGCTAATAAAATTATGTTCAAGTCCCTCCATGCTCTCCAATCACAAATAAGAATTCTGTCATTCATTATCTGTAACTATGATGTATGTTTTCCTTTCTCTTTGGTTATTTTTGTACATTTCAAGTTATAGAAATTAAGTTTGCCTTGAATTCAACTATTCAATTTTGAGGTAATTCACATAGTATATTCTTCTTGCATTAGTATTCAGAAATACTTTTACAAACAAGAGGAACTTAATGATGAGTAGAAAAGGAGAAGAAAGAAGAAAAAAGAGGAGAGGAAGGGGAGGGGAGGCCTAGAGTGAAGGGAAGGGATGTGGAGGAGACAGAAGGACAGGGGATGGGAGGGGAGAGGAGGAGAAGAGAGGAGAGGGGGAAGTTTGCTAGCAGGAAGCCTCCCAATGACTCAGTTGTAAAGACTTCTCAGAAGGCAGTGAAACCAGGGATAGAGAACCAACCCCCAGCTGTGAACAGTCATGGGAAATTGAAAGATAGAAGGACATGCATAATTTAGCCTGGCTGACAAATTAGCATTCATTCCAGTCTATGAATACACTGCTTTGGCCTGACCACAATTAAAGTGCCAGCTTAGCTTTTAATTCAAAGGGCATTATAAAGATCAGAAGAAAAAAATAACAGTCTCTAAAGTCTTTTATTTAGAGTACTGAAAACATCTTGAATTAAACTGAAAGAGTAGCTCATTTACTTTCAACTACTTTTGCCACTTATTTCTCATAGAACAAGAGAAATGCAATATGGAGAATGTTTGGGACATTTTTTAGACTTCACAAATATTAGTATCTGCCACTGAAGATTGGTATTTGGACTAAAGTTTTAAAATATTAAGACTCCAATTGTAATTGGACCTCATCACTGCTAATTATCTTTGAATTGAAGTTATTTGAAAAAGAAAAAATAAACCTAGTATTTAAGAAATGTATGTGAAATATGATTTAGCAGCCCTTGATATTAAAACAAGCAGCTTTTAAAATTATAAACCTGGTGGAGTGTGGGCTCAAAAGTGGGAGAGAGGGCACATCTGGAGATGAAGTTCTATGTTAATTTGTTCCCTGAACTCAAATAACTTCCTCAAGAAAGTAAGAATTTAATTTATTATAGATTATTTGGAGTTCTTGCCAGGCTTTGTTTTCTCAACATGGGAGGTCAGTCCTGAAGGAGATGAACAATTGCATCAGCCAGGGAATCAATTTTTTCAAATAGGAAACTTCTGGGCATATATTTTTATCCTACGAGTGTGTGTGTGTGTGTGTGTGTGTGTATGTGTATAATGTAAACTCACACTCTTGGGGTATATGTTTCTTTTAAAACTAGATAGCTGAATATCCTGAGTATAGAAAACAGGAGGAAAGTTTATTGAAATCTCTTCAGCAAATCTCATTTACATTTTATAAATTTTCAATAAATTGAAAGCACATTTTATGTTGAGTATCTTAATAAATATGATATTTGTCTATAAATTTGTGTGTGCACATATCCTGATGTGTTTTAACATTGCACAAAATCCATACACCTTTCCAAAATCAGTTCTGTATTCAGGTCACTGAGACCATATTGGCTTTTTCTGTAGCCTATGGAACAATAAAGTGTTCAGGATCATGAACTAAAAGTGTGTTTGAAAAAAAAACAAAGTGTTTGGCTATAGCTGAACTTGCTGAAGGGTAACTAAATGGAATTGACTCTGAAATGAAAGTAGAATCTTTATGAAAATAAAGACAGACACAAAGCAAAAACTCAAGGCAATCACAAATGTTTTCTGACAAGGCTTATTTTTCCAAAGTGCCAGCAGGCACCAGCATTTGACAATTTGCATGTCAAAGGAAGGGGGACTTTTTGCAAGTAAACAAAAATTATAATGATCCTCTAGAGGGCTGATACTTGCTTTAACATAATGTGTATATTTTAAAAATCAAGGGAACAAGTACATCAATAACCAAAAAACAATGTGCTAGAGAAGAGATAGAATGCTGCTCTGGACAATAGATTTTCTTTCTTTTTTTCTTTCTTTCTTTCACAATTTAATTAAAATTTAGCTAGAAAATGGTGATTTTGGATCTTCAAAAATACTTCTTGGGAGGGGCCAGGGAGATAGCTCAGTAGAATAAGGGCCTGCCTGGCAAGCTCAAGGTCCTGAGTTCAATCCCTGGTACCACTAAAAAAAAAAAAAAAAAAAAAAAAAAATACTTCTTGGGGCCGGGGAGATGTCTCAGTGGAATAAGCACTTCCCTGGCAAGCGCAAGGACCTGAGTTCAATCCCTGGTTCCACCAAAAAAAAAAAAAAAAAAAAAAAAAAATGCTTATTTTTCTCCCCTACATCTCCAAGAATCCTAAAGTCAGGAGCAGAAGAGTTGATAGGAAAGATTGTCCTGGGGGAAAAGAACGTGCTAATCTCACCTTTAACCCTCCCAAATAATTGTGTAGTAAGCATGTCATGGTCCTACACCAGGAATTGAACTCAGGCCCTTGCACTTGTCAGGGAAGCGCTTATTCTACTGAGCTATCTCCCTGGCCTCCATATGGTCCTGTTTTCAGCCTCAAGAGAGAAGCTACTGCTAAGGCTAAGACATGTTTTCGGTTATGAGGGTCCTGCATTCTAGGGTCAAGTTTTCCATTGGCCAAACCACTGGCATGCGGTGGAAAGGCTCCTGAGTGCTTTGACTCACTGCACTTCTCAGCTGGGCACAGCCACTCACAGTTCAGAGAGATGAGAGGAGGGGCCCAGAGGTCAGCTCTAAGCAGTTACTGGGAGAATACACTAAGCTGAGTGAGAAGGCTTCTTGTAGGTCCCATGCCCTGCTGAATGACACTAAAGAAGTTCTCCACCAGTTGTTACTTATGAAGTCAGCAAGAGGTTTTGGGAAGAGTTGACAAATAGTCATTCTTCTTAAACTTTCTGCTAGAGTGCAATTATTTCTATTTTCAAAGTTCAATAGAATTTTGCACTGAAGATATTGTATCAGAAAATGTCTTAATATGGCTTTACTTTGTATACCTCATTTTTATACTTTTCTGCTGGATGGTTAAGACCAAGATAAAGCAAGACCTGTATAACAGGAAATGTAATTTTTGTATCTGATAATGTCAATCAAGTACCCTCAGGATTTATCTTGTAACCCTGCACCGCAGTTCACAGATCCTTTGTCAGTGTCAGCCATGTGGATGAGTCACGGGCATTGCTTGACCCATTTGCTCTCTTTAAAAGCCTGAGAGAAGGTTTTCTCTCCATGTGACTCTCCTTAGGCACACTCCACATCATTGATCACTTTTCTCTGTGGCCCCATAATCTCCTTGATCAGAAAATTTGGGACACAACTGAGTTACATGATGTTACAGGACTTACATCTGGAAAAACATGAAACTTCTCTTACTCAGAGTCTGTTTTCCAAGATCTGAGAGGCTCTCTGAAGCTCTGGATTGTACTTTACTATGCTCTATCTTACACATGCATGCTTACAATGAAATTTAATTTTAAATGGGCACACAAGAGATGAAAGCATCACAAACAATCAAATGGAAAAATCATGACAATAAATCGTGATAAAAGTCACACAAATGTGATCTCTCTCTTAAAAATATCTCAATTCCTCACATGGGGTAATAAAAGACTGCCATTTGCCATGGGTAACTAAAGCTGCAGCAAGCAGAAGTGTGAACTAGTTTTAGTCTGTTGGAAGAAAAGTTGTCCATAATTAGTAAACTAAGAGAAGTGTATTACAAGGGAGTCTTAACAGGGTTATGTGATTGATATATTCTTCTTCTTTGATAGCATTATAGATCCATGCATATATAAAACTTCATCAAGTTATATACATCATAGACTTGTGGTTTATTATATATTGTTTGTACCATGATAAAACTGGAGATAAGTACTTTACTTAAATGTTTTCAAGTATATTGAACTTGAGGTCTGTTATGTTTTTTAAAAGGTTTTTAAAATTCAACATTACCAAATAAAACAGGTTTATATTCTTTAAATGTAATTCTAATCATAAAATATTTAATAATTTTAATAAATGATGTTATATTAATTATAAACCCATGGTGTGGACACTATGTTTGTAATTGTGCTCATGATATATGGGAGGACTGCACTAGACATTTGTGACATTGTGGTCAGCAATCAAATATGATCCTTCCCTAAAGAAGATAACAGTTCTGATGAAGGAAATTAATATAAAACAAATATTTACACTGATGACCACTATAAAAGTGATGTAGAGTGGGTACGAGAGTTTACAGTATGGTTCTGGGGTTGTAACTGCACATCAGAGAAGACAACCCAGAGGGAGTGAGGCTTGATTGGACACCTGATGGATAAATGAGAATTTGTTTCTTTTTGGTCAGAGAGGAACTTCTGTATCTATGTCTTGTACTTTGGATAATGATGCATAGTGTATTAACTATTGCTATTCTCTTACTGTTTTTTGTCAAATTCTACTTTTTCATAAGATAGAAAAGATAATCTAAGTGATAAGTAGGAAGTAAATCTCATATGTGGAATAAATGTGAAAAGGAATGAGGACAGGAGGAACATGAAAACCATGAGGAAAGAAAGGAGTTCTAGAGTAGCTAGGGCACCAAGTGTGCAAGCTGTGTCTGGTGGAAAACCTAAAAGGGTCCAACTTCTCACTCTCAGTAGACTCCGTAAGGAGGGAGAACTTTGGTTACAATACAAAGGATGGATTGGAGAAGGATGATAGATGCTGAGAACAGTGCACTAGGGGAAAGTGGAGAGAAGGTATATACGTGAGAAATTTCAAAAGTTGGCAATGGATCAGGCACAGAGCAGAAAGGACAGAGAAGGGTCAAGTGTGAGCTCTGTGCTTCTGATTTGTAGAGCTCAGGTGACTTCTCAGCAAGGGTTCTGCCATCAGTGTGTCAGCACAGTAGATTGACTAAATGCACCAAATATAAATTTCCTTGGTGCCCAATGTCCTTTACATCTTTAAATAAATTAGGAAGAAGAGCCCCACTTGGGTGGATGTGTTCCATAAGGAGATGGATTCTATCTCTTAGTCTTTGGCTATGCATCTGTGTTTAGCTGCAACTGTTCAACCCCTGTACCCTCCCAAACCTGGACCGAGGACTTCTTCATCATCTACATTATACTCCATTTATGTACCTCCACAAAACAGGAAAGTGTTCTTATACCTTTGAATTTTAGGAATCTGTTCCTGTGTATCCTTGCTTTTAATCTAAAACTTTATTTACGCTTTAGGGCATTTCTTTCTTGTAGCCCTCTCCTCTCCCACTGTGCTTGGTTCTTTTCTCCTGTCCACATGCCTGAGAGTCGGGACTCTGTTTGCCTCTTTTAGATCACTACCTCTCCGTAATCTTCGCTTCACCATTCATGATGTGCTTTTCAAGATTACTGGATACAGACACGAATGCTGACATCTGACTCTGCATTCAGGTCCAGACTCTCTGCCTCTTTTCTCCATCAAGTTACTAAACCTCTCTGTGCCTCTGTTTTTATTTTAATTGAATAAATAATGCTACCTAATTCATAGAATTATTAAGAAAGTTAATTACATAGTGTTCATTTTTAAAATTAATTTTATTGAGAAACAAATAGCAATGAGACAGTTTTGAAACCGATTAGTAGGACAGTTTCAATAATTAATGGCCGTGACTCATCCACATGGCTGACACTGACAAAGGTTCTACAATCTGAGGTACAGGATCTCAGGATAAATCCTGAGGGGATTTCACTGACCTTCTCAGACCCAGAAGCTACAACTCTTGTTGCACAGGTCCTGCTTTACCTTGGTCTTAACCAACCAGTAGAAAAGTATGAAG
>NW_004524817.1:616679-669109 GCF_000260255.1 Octodon degus | reverse complement strand
CTAGTGATTTGATTTGAAACTGTCTCATTGTTATTTGTTTATCAATAAAATTATGAAAAAAATACATTGTATATTGTTGTCTTCACAGTGGTTATTCATAGTACAAGATGCAGACAGGATATCCTGTCCAAACACTATTAGTACAAATCTTTCTTTTTTCTCATTAAATTAAGAGAAAGTAGCTGTATATCTATCCTATTTTTTATACACAGATACAAAAAGGTCCTTCATTTATATCCCCTTATTTTGTTTAGTTTTGTCAGAGATGGGCATTCCACTGCCGTTTAAATATTGTAGGTGCAGGAATTCAGCAAAATAATCCAATATAGCCCAGAAGTCCATAATAGTAGTGGATTATCTGCAGGACTAGCAATGTCAGAAGTTGTTGACTTGAGCCTTTTACAGCTCAGAATATTAATATGGCTTTACATTTTATATCTTGTTTTTATACTTTTCTGCTGGATGGTTAAGACCAAGATAAAGCAGGATCTATATAACAAGAAATGTAACTTCTGTATCTGACAAGGTCAGTTAAAGCCCCTCAGATTTTACTCTGAAACCCGGTACCACAGTTTGTAGATCCTTTGTCAGTGTCAGTCATGTGGAAAATTAGTTACATAGTGTTTAAGAGATACTTAATCCAGTGTATCACATTTTATAAACTATAGGACATTTGCTACTAGTTTTCTGCAAATTGTCTTGCTTTGATTGTTCACCAAAACTCAAGAAATATCCTGACTCACTAGATATGCTGTGCTGCGTCTGAACTATGCCTTCCGCCTTGCAGGCTGATGCTAAGACCACATTACCAGGCATTCCAGAACCAGAACCTAAAATACTTTATTTCTATAGCCACACATCTGACCATATCAGTAGTATCAAAATTAAGTTTCCAAAATCACAAATTCAAGCCTCCCATTTTCTAAATATGGTTTCCATTCAACAGATTTTAAATTGTTCTTCCTCTATTTTATGACTACCTGGGAAAATTCCCATGTAGTGACACTTTAAAGGCTGCCCAAAGTGTTTGTCTTATCCTCTCTTCATTTAGATATTGTATCAGGCTCAGATTTTAGGTACTATTAGTTCACACACATTCCCAGTTTTAATTTAGATTCTTTTTTATACTATTCCCTTTTTTTGGAAATAGGTCTCAGAATAACCACATTCTTTGACCAATAGATTAATCTGCTTTCTCAGTGCTTGTCAGAGTTATGAGAATTAGAAGTTTTGCTAAAATTTATCAAGAACAAAGTCAAATAGATCTTCAATAATAATTCTAATTTACTGTATTATTTTAAAGTAGTTCTTTCTGACTCTACCCAGAGTTACCTTCTATAACTTATAGTTTGTTATATAGTTTTATTAGAAAATGAAAGAATTTTTTATATGGATTATAGTGTATTCTGAGCACTAATTTTCACTGATGTTCTAATCACTAATCATCAAATACACAAATATTTATGTAAAACATTTTACAAGGTAAAAATATTACTGCACACACTAGTAAGTGAATTATTCTCATTATACTTTTTGCTGGTTTGTGGATTGAGAGGATTGTGTAGCTATTCATAAAGCCAAGGAATACTAAACAAGATTGAATTTGGGAGAAAACGTAGAACTATATACTCTAAACAAATTCTGCGAGTATATTAAAGTTCTCTTTCAAATATTTAACAAATTTTATCTCCAAACTTTATTTAGTTAACAGCAAAATATTAAAGACTAATCTGGAAGATGCATGGACAATAGCTCTAGCAGAATCTCTGATTAAATTTACCAAGTGCATCACTTAGAGCAAAAGATTCTTGGACCACTGTAAGTTTGAATATATTTAACTTCTGCTACATATCAATATCATTTTCCTTCATAGTGAAAAGGAGCACTTTATCTTCTCATACGATATGTGGAAGCAAACAGGTAATGATTCATGCATACATAACACTCAAACAGTAATCCTCTTGGAAGATACTCAAAGTACTTCATGTACTTTAAAAAAAAAAGAGTTGAGAAAGAGCAAACACTGTGGACTGCATTTAAAGTATAAAGAAATCTAATGACAAAAATCATCTGAGTCATCTAAATATGCACAAGAAACAACCAGTGGACTCAGAAGAGACTCCCATTTCCCACATTCCCAGACTTTTCTACTCATAGTTTTTCCAATAATTACATTACTTCTCACTAGATTTGCCCTTAAAGGGATTACTTGTTTAAAAAATTCATTTTCTGTTAAATGACATTTAAGAACCTATTGTATTTTTTAATCTTTTGCTCCTGACAATAAGAGAAAGTCCATAAGAGAAATTCTTCCATCAGAGAAATTCATCATTTATGTTGCAAAACAATTATTATCACATTAATTAATATACTATTATTAACTGATCATCCATTATGAAATATGTTTGCCTGTTTCCAATACATTTCCTTTATATGCTTATCAGTAGGCTTAATTCATAACTTCCATACTAAATAGAAATATATATCACAACATCTTTTTCCCAAAATTTTGACTACCAGTCAGTTTCTTACCCATATATTGTAGTTAGTTTCAAATAATGAGAAACTGCTTAAGAAGGACTCCAACACATGCGGTATAGTCCTTTCAGGGAAGAGGTCCAGGCATAGACATACATAGGGTGCTTCTTATTTTTCTGCTATGTCATTTTTAGAATGACTGTTTTCAATTATTTTTTTCACTCTACACACAAAGAAAGAAGAAAGAAAGGAATCAGCAGACATTAGACAAAACAGTCTCTCTTGGACAATATTAGCTATTAATTTGGTGCTT
This sequence comes from Octodon degus, assembly GCF_000260255.1. Classification (NCBI taxonomy): domain Eukaryota; kingdom Metazoa; phylum Chordata; class Mammalia; order Rodentia; family Octodontidae; genus Octodon; species Octodon degus. The sequence continues at coordinate 666,318 of NW_004524817.1, read as the reverse complement.
TTAAAAAAACACAAGAGCCAATCAAATAGCTCAGTGGATTAAAGCTCCTGCTTAGGTGGGGAGTTTGATCATGGGCCTGCAGTGCCCGCCCCACCCCCAGGGCACACTGGCAATGGATTGAGATTGGGCATGGCCACTGCCTGTAATCCCAGCACTTGGGAGGCTATAAACAGGAGGGTCACTATGAGTTCGATCTATGCAATGAGACACTGTAGGCCCTGTACTAAATGCAATAAATAAATAAACAAACACTACAAGTAGTCAAAGTGTTGTAGGCAACTGAATTAGATAGAAATATTATAGTCAAACAGGGCCAGGCCCTCAAGGGGACAATATGGAAGACAAGGTGACATTGCAAGTTCAGAAGAGGCAGACACTCCAGCTTTGGGCCACACCTCGAGACAAAATAAAAACATGCAGCCACGTGTTTCCCTGGGATGGGCATCAGGGATTGATATTCTAATGGGTATCAATCACTTTGAAAGAGCACTAGCGAGTCACTAACCCAACCCCCAACAGGAAGAGACCCTGCCCTGCATTCATGCCCACTTGCTCTGTGACTCTTGACTCCTTTTCCCAGTGAGTTCTGGATTTAACCAATTTTTCCTGAGCAATGGTGCTAGTAATATTGTTGTAGGCAACTGAATTAGATAGAAATAGGCAGTCAGGCATTGCCAGGCCCTCAAGGAAACAAGATGGAAGACAAGGTGACTTTACAACTTGGAAGAGACAGACCCTCCTGTAGATAGACACTAACATATGGGGCAGACCTCAAGACCAAGATGAAAGAGGAAACGCAGCTACATACCTCCCTAGGAATGGGCATCAGAGATTGATATGCTAAATATGTATCAATCATCTTGAAAGAGCCCAAATGAGTCACTAGCCCAACCCCTCAACAGGAGGAGACCCTGTCCCATATTCATGTCCACTTGCTACACGACGTGCTTCCCCATTTGGTACTGGATTTAATCAATTTTACCTGAGCAATGGTGCTTATATTCTCATTGGTCGATCATAGCTTTGTCCCACCTCATGCCCACCTAAGCGAGTTCCCATGTCTTCTCCACCTTAGACCCGCCTCACCACATGGCTTTCCTCTATAAAAGTTTCTGGAAGAGACAGCTTCTAGGAACAACCCGCTTGGGTTCCCCTCCTGTCCCTCTCTCAGACAGGAGCTTTCTTTCCCTCATTAAATCTATTCTGCTCATAACCTCTGTTTGTTCCTAAAATTCATTCATTCAATTTGCCAGATTTAGCTCAGGAAAGAGGCCTTGCAGGCTTTAAATCTCACACAGTGTGCCCTGGATTCTGGGTGTGGAGCTGCAGGACATGTTTACACTCCTAGATTTCAGTCTTATTTTGACAATATTATTTTTTAATTCTCCTATTTCCCCTTCTTGAATGGGAATGCTTACCTGGTGCTGTTATACTTGGGATTATGTAATTGGTGGAGGGTTTTTATTTGCTTGTTTCTTTGTTTTAGGTTTCTGCTTTGAATTTTTGTTTGTTTTTGTTTTATTTTGTTTACAAAGATTCACAGCTAAGAGTGTTTGTATTAGGTCTCAGAAGAGAATTTCACTTGGACTTTCCAGAAGTGCTGACACTGTTGAGGCTTCAGGAAAGAGGCTGTTGCATGTTCAGCTGCACTCCAAACATTTGTGTCATATTAGGTAGGATGATTAACTTAGTGTTATGTTTATTTGGAATGTAATTATAGTGAAAGAGATGTGTTAAGGTGTCAAGCTTTGTTTTTGCTTTTTTTTTTTTGTATTTTTAGGGAAGAGTCTACAGTGTGTTCAGGGTCTCACTACTAGATCAGATTTGTAGTGATTCTCCTGTTTACAGCCTCCCAAGTACTGGGATTACAGGCACGTGCCACCATGCCCAGTCTCAATTGCCATCTCAGCATGCCCCGGGGGGGGAGGGGTTCCAGCATGGCAGGCTAGATTCCTGAACCCTGAGCCTGCTTGCAGGCACTTTAATCTGCTGAGCTATTTGGCTGGCCCTAGGTGTCAAGTTGACAAGTGCTGGATTAAATTTACTCCCAATTTCAATCCCCAATTTAAAAAAAAAAAAATTGGGAGCAGGAAAAGGATTGTGTGATTACCAGCTCAATATTTAGATTCTATAGTAGATGCACGATGGGCCTCAGAACTGAGGTGTCAATACCCTGCTCACAGTTTCAGTCTCTGTTTTAGTCACTCTTCCTCATTCATATGTGACATCTGACCCCCACAACTTCACAGCCCCCATGATCCAACTATCTGACCAGACCCTACCTCCTAAGAGCAAGTCATCTATCAACTCCCATACTCCTCTCCTTCCCAACACCCCACCTATGAGTGCATGAGGATTATGGAAAGTACCTAGATGTAAACCCTAACAACCCTTCACCCTCAACAGTGAAAAATACATAACCTTGACTTCTAACTGCTGAAACACTGCACTTCTTGGCCTAAAAGTGCTTCTTTACTGCCACAGTATGGCAGTTCAGAAATCTAGAGAGTAAATGCCTTCTAACAGTATGCCTCAGTTTGTGACTTACTGGACTTTCTGCACAAATATTTCAGCCAATTTTCTGCAAATGGAAAATGTTTGAGGATGTACTATTCACCATCCTTTAGAGCTCCCCAGAGGTTGTAGCTCAAATTGTGCAAGGTGACTGCTGACTTGGAAAAGCATCCTGGATTCCAGTGTTTTCTCTTCCAGTCTCATACTTCTTTCCTTACCCGTTGTTAAAGAGTGAATGCCTGTAAGCCCACATATTCCAGAAGCTGAGGCAACCTACTGACATCTTGTTGCAAAATAAATGTAGATTTAGTGCAGCAGTACAGTATGCTGAACATAGAGGTTCATTTCTGTTTTCATTTCCCAGTACCAAATTAAGTTTGGTATTATTTTTCTAAATATTAGATAAACACATTCCAGGAGCTCTTGACATTTACTGTTGATTAATGGAGCCTAACCAAGGACAGTAATGCAAGCTCTTAGAACTTTGATTTCAACAGCTCTATAATTCTTGCATAGTTAGTTAAAACTGATTGAGGTCATGAGGCAAAATGATTTCATTGCTTATTTGAGTTAAATCTTGTATATGGCCATAAGTTTACACTGATACACTTGAAACATAAAAAATGTAAAGATAATTCTTAATTGAAAGTAAATTTCAATAATCCCTGTACTATATGTCTTATAGACTCTTTGTCATCCCCATACAAGAAATTTTAGCTAGATCTTCATTTAAAACAAAGAGGGGGCCAGGGAGATGGCTCAGTGGAATAAGCACTTCTCTGGCAAGCACAAGAGCCTGAATTCAATCCCTGGTTCCGCTAAGAAATAAAAAAAAATAATAAAACAAAGAGAAACATGTACCTCTAGTATTTTTTACTTCCATAAATTTTGTGTACTTCTAACATTAAAAATAGATGTAACAATAATAGGGTTTTTTAAACTCAAAAACCAAGTAAATATACAATTTTAAATGTCTACTTTAATTTATACTTCAATGGTAATGTTTCTGAACAAATTATATTCTTGTGATTTTTCAGCTGTTCCAAGAAAGTGATCAGGCTCCAAGGACAAGCAGAAAGTATACTATCCACTGACATCTGGATTCCTGCATAGGCCATACTATATGGCTAGAAGAAATAAAACAACTCACTTGAAAAGGCTAAGCCTAATGTCACTATAGTACAAGATGCAAAAATGGCCTTGGCAAAAAAGGCTGAAAGTTTACATTTTGGTAGTCATGGATACTATTCAGAGAACTGACTTATTAGTAACTTAATATCAGTGATTGGAAAAAAAATGTGCATGAATTCCCGTTGTGTCAATTGAAATAAAAAGTAACACATTAGCAAATCTCTCTATATGCTATAAATGTTGTTGATATTATAACTGTATAATTACATTTAGTTAACTTTTACAAAAAAAAAACAAATCAGAAGTATTACTAGATTCTAGACTGATGGATGTGTGTATATCCTGCAAGGTTATTTCTGAGCTGCTCATAATGGAAGTCACACCAATCACCTTCTGGTACAGGCATGAGCATAACAGGCTCACTCTTATTCCATTTTCTGCCATGACCATCAAATTCATTAAGATGCACTTTCTGTGAGCTGTGCAACTCCAATTCAACAATCTGGGTTACAGTTTAAAGTACGATCAGGGGCTGAGTTAACATTAAGCTGATTTGAACACTAAAGACTGGCAATTGTCTCAGCAACGTCTACTGAATTGTAGCTTGAAAACTAATCCTTTCTAGAACAGAAAATTTTCATGTAAAACATCTCTTCCTATTATGTATTTCTAAATCATCTTGTATACAAAAAGAAATTGAACCATTCCTTCAATCCCCCAGCACTCCATGAACATTATTTGTCTCTGTGTCTTAGAGATGATTGAATATGACAATGCTTAAGGTAAACAAATTTCCATCCTTCCACACTTCTACACATTTTTGGAAAATGATATTTTAAAGAGATTAAGCACTGAAATAGTAATTCAATTCAGGCTTGCCTTAAGATTTATACATTAATAGTCCTTTCTGAATACTTGTGGAACAATTCAGAGAGGATTTGATCAGAAATTTTAATCATTCTTCCTTTTTCATTATGTTTTTGCTAATACGTGGAAAGTAAGTTACAATAAAACAGTATCATAGGAAATGTTATTTGCTTTAAATCTATGATCCCTCCCTATACTTTTTTTATTCACTGCACTACTTTAAATGCAGTATCATTTCTCACTCATTGTGAAGTAATCAAATCCAAATGAAATAACAGAAATCTATTATTTCCATAAAACAAAAGCTGTTCTACTAAAATACTAAGTTTAAAGTTAGTATTCTGTGCAATATAATGTAAAATCAAAATTAAAATATTTTGCTTTACTATTATACATCAGAAATAAGAATATTGCATATTTCAAGCAACTCAAAATAACATTCAGGGCCAGGGAGATAGCTCATCAGTCTAAGCTCCTGCCTGGCACATGCAAGTACTTGGGTTTGATCCTTGGTACCACATGCCATGCCGCCCCCTCCCCTGCCAGCCACCAAAGCTGGGCATGGTGGTACATACCTATAATCCCAGCACTGGGGAGGCTGAGACAGGAGGGTCACTATGAGTATGAGCTGCGTAGCAAGAACCTGTGCCAAAAAAATAAACAAAAGAGTAATAATAATAATATTCAGACATCTCATTTTCCATTCTTCCTATTATTAGGCTCCTGTTACTAATAGTGATAAGTCATGTGGCAGGTTTAGTATGAAAACATCCCTGAAAGAAAGTATTGATGCACGGTATTTTTAAACTGTTTATTATAATTGTACCAAGAAAACATAGTTCAACAAAGTAATACGAACACTGTGCCTTGGAACTAAGTATAATGTAATAATTATAGACGATGGAAGTGAAGCATAACTGGAAATACATAAAGCAAACATACAAAGCAAATATTTAATTATCAAAGATGTCTGCAGTTCAGTCTTCCCACTTCAATATTTCACACCATTTAGGCTAATCATTTTAAATTAAGTAGATTTTGTAATTTACATAGAGATATTTTGTACCACAATGTTAAAAAATGTGCAGGACAAAATACTAAATCAACTTTTGAATCAAAGTAATTTTGAAAACATAGATCTCAAAATGTCAGTTTCTTTTGAAAACAGAAGAAATGAGTATTGATGAGTTTTGCTTCTTGATTATAAATCACAACAAAGTACGTGTGTAGAAAAATAGGGCAAAAAATTTAAAATATGCTTGGTTCTATTTAAATTTGATTTTTCTGAAATTCTTGTTTACATCTGAATGCTAGGGTCATGTAGTCATAACTTTTAATTAAAGCTGCTACAGGGAAAACTTCCAGAGCTTTTGTCATATCTTTTCTCTTGTACATGCTTGAATCAGCATCTCATGACTAGATAATAAGCTGATAAGCAAATGTAAGTTTCCTGCAAACTTTGTTATTCTTTTTTTTTTAAACATTTATTTATTTGTGTGTGTGTGTGTGTGTGTGTGTGTGTGTGTGTGTGTGTGGCCAGCTCAGCCCACCAGGGGGCGGGGCTGGCTGGCATGTGGTGCTGGGGGATTGAACCGCGGTCCCTGTGCATTGCCAAGCTTGTTTCAAGTAGGTGCTTTAGACCACTGAGCCATCTCTCCAGCCCCAAACTTTGTTATTCTTATTCATTAATATTGAGAAGTAAAATTCAGGTAGTAAAAGAAAAATATTATCTTTTTGCACTTTGCAATACTCAAGTGAATTCATGAGTATAATCATATGTGCACTTTAACTGGTTTCAGGTAGAAAGATAATTTTGTTTCCAGAGTTATTCAAAAAATCAATATAGATTTTCATGCCCATAAATAATTACCTAACTACAAGACATTATTGAGAGTCAAATATGCTAGTTACTTTGCTACTTTTAGTTTATGTTTTGGCTCTGATCTACCTTACTATTCTCATAACCTTCTATACTGTAAGGATAAAAAGTATTTGTCAAGATTAGGAAAGCTGAAATAAAGTTCCGGTATCACGTTTGTAGACTGTTGTTCAGAACCAAATGAAGCACATTCACATTCGATAGTCCTTATTTACAAAATACTCTTTAATTCATGCCTCCAGTTCAGAACCATGTCAATACCCAGGATGACAAATCCTCATGTTGTGATAGAAAGAGGAAGTTTGAGAGTGGCGCTTCAGGTTATTTTTCAAGAACCATCGTCTCCCACCTTCCTTTCAATTCTCTTCTCAAAGTAGCATCCTCACCACCTCTCCTTCTAGAAGTGTTTTACGTAATGCATAAGACCAAGAATGGGGATAGTTCTTTTTCCTTCTCTTCCCTTCCAGTTCTCCTTATTCTCTTTTCACCATCCCTACCAAAAAATTAAAAAAAAATTCTCTGGATTACATTTGAAGGAGGAAGAAGGGTATTTATTGAAGCTCATCAAAAATGAAATCAGGTCGTGCTGGAATGCAACTTCAGTGTCTCATAATCTAGGCAGAAGAGATGCATTCCTGCTCATTACGCCTCAGAATTCTGGTGAGATGTAGTGTCCTGAAAAACCATGGCAGGAGCATTGAGCAGAAAAGTTAAAATCACATATTTCTCAGTGTTCTAGGAAAGCCACTCAAAGCAGTGTTTCCTGTTCACTAATTTGGGCTTACATACAGCATAACACAAATAGATGTAAAAATGTTAGTATAATTTGATAAGACTTTGGGCATTTACCATATAGCAGTGCAAGGAAACTCACATGTTATCTGATAGCTGTGCTCTCCTATATGTATACAACCTCCTTACCTCAGATATGGCATTCATTACACAAAAGTATATCAGTTGGTTGAGTCTGTTGGCCATTCCCTAAGTCACATGGAGCAGGAACACATTTGCTGTAGAAATGATGAACTAGGGATGATGTAGTGTCTGGTGCTTTCGGGCTTCATGTCATCAAATCATTCATGTAATGAAGCATGAATAAACCCAGAAAAATCAGATTTGTCAGTAACCTATGGGGATTCCTTTGCACTTTATCAGGTTTGGAGAGCCTGTGAAGGTTTCTTATAAGGAGTTTCTCTAGGCTGTACTTAAATGTTTAGCATTTGTTTAATTATTATTGTACAGGTTATTCTGTCATTCCCTCAATCCAGAGTATGCTTCTCTTTGGTGGTACCTTTTTCTCTAGTTACCTGCTTCTCTTTAAAATAGATTTTTTTTTTTTGGTATTTTTTCCTAAGTGTCTTGTTGAAGGGCTCCTCTCAACTTCCTGTGTTTTTCTCTGAATAAATATGTGCTAGATGTATATCTTACAAGCAACTTAAATTGATTTTTGTTAAGACTGAGTCTTTAAAATATCTAAGTATTTAAAGCAATTAAGCAATGTTATTTGACACCTATGCCTAGCATACTGACTTTGAGATGAAAAAATAAAAATTACCTGTTTGATCTATTGCTTTGGCAAAAAATACCAACCATCTGATATTCATTTTAACAGTGTATAAATCATGGCAGCATATATAAATCAAAGCAATGTTTTTAATTTAAGACTCCTAGAGCCAAGAAAGATAAGCTGATCTTAAAAGATCCAAGTGAATGAGGGAAACAGATGGCAGAGCCTTTGTGTTTCATAGTTTATTCTGCCTAAGAATGTTAATTTCTCCATTGGTCTTAAAACCCTAAGAGAGCAAAAGGTTACATGCCATGCCTTGTCATATCAAGTGTTCCTACCACCTGGAATTAAAGCACAAAGAAGCAGAGATGAAATGAGAAAAGCACTTGTTGAGTGAGTGATCTGAAGTACTACCTTTCATTGCCTCATTCAAAATACCAAACAATATAGAACGGCTTCCTGTCAGCTTCCCTTGATAACTATTTAATCCTATGCATATATATATATATATATATATATATGCACATAATGTGTTATAAATTACTTTCCAGTGCTGTGTCACAAATGCACTAGTATGTCTTCAACTTGAGGTGTCAATAAGCATGTACATTAAAACAAAAAAAGTACTAACATATAAGTGAGGCAATCTTGGTCCTAATGCTTATTTTTCCACAGTATTTCCCATTGTCTTCAGACAAGACACTTAGCACCTCTCTTTAATTCATTTATCTCCTAAATTAGGATAATAATGCCCTGCTGACTAACTCTCAGTTCTTGTAACAGGCAAGTATTCAAGTGTCTTAAGAAAGTAAAATATATGCAACAGTTTTATTTTTCCTATGGAAACATCTGACCAGCTGTGTGGTCTGGAGCTCAGGAGAAAAGACTACATGAAGTAGAGGTTCTTAGGTCCCTAAGTCCCTTCAGTAGTTCAGGTCATTAGAATAGGTGCACTATTGAAGTGAAAATGTACTTTGAAAATTCTAGCATATTCATCACACAAAGAAGATAGTTTATTAAACTACTTTTGTGTGAGGTGGGGTACAGGGGATTGAACTCAGGACCTTGCACTTGCCAGGCAGGTGCTTATTCTACTGAGCTCTCTCCCCAGCTAAACTATTTATTTTGAAATATAGTTTCACAGACAGTTGGATAGAAAGTACAGAGAAGTTCTATATGCAGTTCTCTTAGTTTCTCCAAGTGATTATGTTTTTCTAACTGTAGTGCAATATCTAAAGTAGGCCTCTGACATAAATACAATAAATATGCCCAGGTCTGTATCAGTTTATCACTCATGTGTATTTGAGTATCTATATCACAGTCAAACTAGCAATTCTATCTCCATGAATATTCCTCTTATACTTTTACTTGTTAGTCATAGGGCCGTACCTACCATCATCATGTCATAGCCAGAAATCATTAAATTTTCAAGGAATACAGGTGGAGATTAACATAGAATGTAAAGAAACAAAAAACTTAACAAGAAACCAAATTACTCAATTGATAAATGGTCAAATAAACTGAAATGATGCTCCTCAAAAGAAGCACAAAGGGCCAATAAATACATGAAAAAATGTTCAACATCTTTAACCACCAGGGAAATGCAATCAAAGCTATACTGATAGAGTATCGCACTACAGTCAGATGGCTATCTTGGGGAATACGAGAACACACTAAATGCTGGTAAGAATGTAGGGTAGAAAGGAAGCCTTCTACACCACTATTTAGAATGTATATTGGTAGAGTCACTACAGAAATCACTATGGAGGCTCCTCAAGAACCTAGAAGTTGAACCATCGCATGATCCAACCATACCTCTCCTTGTTATATATTCAAAGTGATTAAAGTGAGCATACCAGAGTTGAATGTCCATGTGTATTGCAGCACATTTTGCAAAATTCAAGATACGTCCTATACTTTCATAGGTTTTTGTTTGTTTGTTTGTTTGTTTCTTTTCTGAGGAGGCTGAATCTAGAGTGTGTGAATGATTCATAGTGCATTCTTGGCATTAAGGATGCTGAGATTAGGGGTTGGTGATTGCTGATCAGTCCACTGATTGTTGTGCATTGCTGTAATCAAACTCACATAGATTAGATCTCACATATACTATGTATTTAACACAATGTTTTCACTTTGAAAAAGTGGGGGAAATTAAAATTGATATTTCTAGACCAATGTGACTGTTGATTTCTGTACAATGTCAATCAACAGGGTGAAAGGGGTGAATTTTTCCAAAGTTGACAGCACAAAGTTTTATTTATATGAAATATAAATAAAATGAAATAAATATGTGAATACATATTCTGCAATCACCTGAATAAAATTATAGAGCCATCTAACACACTTCTCAAAAAGTTTCACTAAGAAAAGCCAGAAAATAAAAAAATCCTGTTATTGTTGTGGTGCCTGGCATATTTTTCAAAATTTCTTTTCAGTCACCGTCTAGAAAGAAAACATTCTAGAATAACGCCCTTTAAAACAGCTCTGATAAAGCAGAAACCATGGCATAATCTCCAGTTTTAATGTTATAAGTAATATAATAGCAGAGTCAGTAAAAATGCACACACACACACACACACACACACACACACACACACCTGACCACACACCTACTTTAAATTAAGTGTACTACAGTCTCTTCTAAGTGTATTTTAAATAGTGAACATTTGAGTTCAGTTCATTAAATTTTACTCACATATTTAAAATTCTTTTGGAGTTACTGGACTCTTTCAAAGGCTTTATAGCCATCTTAAAATCCATTTAGTATAAGAACATTATTTTTCCTGGTTGTGCTATTATGGAAAACAGGCATCCTTCAATAAGCAGAAGCCAGATGTTTCCACCCAGTTTTCTAGCATGAAGGAATTATGCAAGCAAATGACAGATAAGCATGACCTCTGACCCACAAAGAATGCGATAACCCTGGAGAGGCAGAATACATTAAATATGTTGTAGAACAAAATAGGTAAGGAGCTCCAAACATTCACATATGAATTCACTTATAGAAATTGTTCTTTTGATGAATAAGAGCAATCACTCTGAGACGGACATATTTCAAGTGAAAAATAGAGCCTGTCCATAAATTCTATAGATCGTGCATCTTAACACTTTCCCGAGGCCTAGACCAATAGCAAATAACTACCTTTAGACTGACTATAGCTATATTTTGCTATAAGGAATCTAATACCCAAATGCACTTTGAAGTTCCTCAGACTCACTTGTGTCTTTAACCTTCTACCACACTTTTGTGCATGCCAACACCAGACTCCAGCAAAAATCCCCACAGAACCCACAAATATTGCTCGAAGCAATTCTATGCCGTCAGTGATGAGCACAGCCGGCTTTGCCAATGTATATTTCAGCTACGCTACTCCAGGCTTGAATGCCACTAACTCAATAAATTATCCCAAGCTCTATATACTAACATCCTTCAATCTCACTAATCTATTTTGCAACAGAAGAATCTTTCTGAATAGAAGGCATTTTTTAATAGAAAATAAATTCTCTCTACTCACCTATTTATGAAGTGTGAATGTTAGTTATATTGGAATTTGGTAGAAAACTTTAATGATCTTGGTGATCTATTTTTAATCATAGAAGCACAATACTATTTAATTTTTTTTACTTTATTCTATTTCTTCCTTGTCAATTTTTCTAATAATGATGAGATTTTTTAATGAAATTCAAATGTAGAAAGAGCTGCTATTATATTTAAAAATCCACAAATTATAATTAAAATTCAAATTATTAGATTTAGTGCTATTAGCATGGTGTCTAAGTTTTGTATCAAAGTATCATGTAATTTTTATGCTTAAATTATGAAGTCAATATTTTTTCATATAGTTGGAAAAGATTTGCTATTTCAATTCTGTGCCAAATAGACACATGCTCATAACTAATAGTACACCATTTTTAAAAAATGCTCATTGCATAATAAGAGGAAAATTATATGCTATCAAAATTTTCAAAAACTAAAATGTTGTCTTGCCAAAGATTTTTATGGTAATAAATAATGCAATAGTCACAAAAAGATAAACAACATCATGAATAAAAGTTAATTCTTTCTACTTTTCTCCAAGTTTTAATTAGTGCCTTCTACAAGCAGAAATCATTGCCTATTTTTTTATTTTTTTTTGTATTTAGTACAGGGTCTACAGGGTCTCTACATAGATCAGACTCATAGTGGTCCTCCTGTTTTCAGCCTCCCATGCACTGGGATTACCACCATGCCCAGTCTCAGTTGCTGTCTCAGTGCACCCCATGGGTGGGCCTGGCACAGCAAGCCTGGGATCGAACCCTGGCCCCTGCGTCTGCCTAAGCAGGCATTTTAACCCCCTGAGCTATCTGACCAGGCTGAGCCTGACTGTCTTTTACATATGTCTAGTCTCTAATGGTCAATGTTACATACTAGTTTATGTTTCATAAGAGGACTGTAGACTGAACAAGGATGTGAACAAGGAAAAGGATACAGAAACATACTCTTCCATCTAATACTTACTGAGTGATAACCACAGTAATACAAAACTAAAGAGACCAACCTAGGCTATCCAGGGAGCTCAAGGCCTCAGCTTCATGGCAAGAATCTGTCTCAAAAAGACAAAAAAAATTTTTTTACATATATCTATATGTCTCTTGTCAAACAGTAATATAAAAATTTGTTGTTAAAAATAGTATTTCCAAATTTCATTAAACAATGAAAGATGACATAAAATTGTGTAAATATTAATGAAAATACTACATGCACCATAGAGTGCTTGCAGATTATCTGTATTCATACTTGTCTTTCACAGTTATTTTATAACTTATTCAACAGAGAAATTGTAATTTAATTTCATGGGGGCAGAAGCAGTGTTATCTTTCCTGGAAAAGTTAAATTTGAGTTTTGTTTCACACCTACCTTTTTAAAAATAACTGCTTGTCACTGAAAATGTTAACTTTGAAATTGAATTTGCAAATACACTTGATGTTAAGGCTATTATTGCTTGCACTCTTATTTACTACTTATTAACATGTTTAATTATTTGAACAATCAAAAAGAAAAATCAAATAAAAAAAGAAAAATTAATAGTATATGTAGAAAAAGAGCAATACCCATACACAGAAAATGTTTAAGAGACTGTCATTTCCTAACCTATAGTGAGTACCAAGGAAATACATAATTGCACCATTATGGTCCCTTAGAGTTTATAAGCTAGGAATAAAATTTAAATTCTAATTATATAAACTATGCTCAAAACTTGATTTCCAGATTCTGTTGTGATGGTTCTAAGTGATTTGTTTGATCTCTGACAACAACAGTAACTACTTAACTTGTTATACAAAAAGTAAGATGGGCTGCTCTATTGCTTAAGAGAGGGGAAACCTGGAGCTATCCTAGATGTTAGGATATATGATAAGCCTATTGATTGGAATAAATCAGAGAATTATCAGGAAGTCTTGTTCATTTCTGGGCAATTAGGTTCTAGTTTAAAGAACAGATATACCCATTCATATAGTGAGTAATCATTTCTAGTAAAATAAAAATAATACTTGCATTAGGATACTAAAGTGGTCCTGATTTATAGGGCATAAATGACATTGCTAGGTGTCAAAAGTCATTCCTCCCTTTCTCCATAATGCAGGTTATACTTGAGAAATGTCTCACTCCCATTTCCCAGATAGGATAGTAATCATTTGCAGGTAACTATAGTGATGGTCATGGACTCTCTCATATACTAAAGGTGAATGAAAACAAGTGTGCAATTTCTGAATGACTTGCCACAAAGATTCTTTTTCAGTAGGTGGAAAAATAATGACTGCAACAGGCTTACGAACTGTTGCTGAAGACAATCCATATCAAGTTGGACTGAATTTCTGAATTACTACATGGGACCAGTAATCAGCCATCTGACAAATTCACTCCAGTCCTATTATATGACATAAAAGGAAACTTCAAGGTTCTTAAACCATAGTATTGGTTCTGTCTCCTTATTTGTCAGTACTACCTTTAACCCCAACTCAGATGAGAAGAGAAGTCACATTGATTGACTTCTACCGCTCTTTGATGAGGAGCAACTCAATCAAGGCCAAATAGATGGAAGACAAGAAAGTTTCTCTTGAACCAGTAAACATATACTCAATTTATTTGAGAGTCAGAGGGTTCTGACCAAAAATGACATTGCACTTCAGTCAGTGATTGTGCCCACCCAATATTGGAGCCTAGAAGTAATCAGCGTTCTTCTCTAGCTCTTTCAGCTGTCATGTGATTCAGAAGGTGGTGGGGGAACAGAAACCACAGTCCCTCAATGCCCCCTCAGCATAGCACTACGCACTAACTAGCAGTGGAAATTGTGATGTTCCCTTCCAGCCGTGTACATGGTACAGTGTCTAGTCAGATTTTCAGTGAGAATCCTACTGATCCTATAAGGTTAGGGAGGCTTACATGTAGATTGCAATGGGAATCCAAGTAAGGAGCCCTTGAGAGGAAGGTACATGAAGTTGTGGGACTGAAACTGAAACTGCACTGGAATTTGCAGATGCTAGAAACATGTACTGTCAGCTCAGTAAACCTGCAGACTACAATGGAGCCACCCCAAGGGGGAAGTGTGGTGGGTTGTGTTAGGGCTTATAGTTAGAAGTCCCCACAAAGCCTCTTGTGCTCATAGGTGAGCTTTCTGAGGTGAATGAATCATGGGGCTTTGCAACTCACCAGTAGAATGTTCTTCACTGATGAATTTATAGTTAATTGTGAAGTCTGAAAGTCAAGCCAGGTTGGAGGATGTGGGCCACTGGTGCTGTGGCCTGGAAGGGCATATTTCTCCCATTACTCTCTCTGTCTGTTTCCCACTGCCATGCCATAAGTTGCCTGTCCTCTGCTATGTCTATGTACCATGCCATCCCACCTCACAGGCACCTGACTAGGCACTGAAACCTCTAAAATCTGTGAGTCAAAAAAGTAACATAAAAATTCTTTCCTTTAAACTGAGAAGTATCAGGTACTGTGTCTCAACGATTGAGAAAGTAGCTAAGACAGGCTGCAAGGAGCAAGGCCATAGGAGTGGAACATCAAGTTTTCTAGAACTCACATTTTTACCACTGTGTGTCAAGATGCCAGACAGACAGGGAGCTACTGGCCTTAATTTCTGCCCTTCTAAGATTCATTCTTGCTTTGGTCTTATTCTCTGTATTCACTCTTTGGAATGGGAATATAAACCCATATTATTGCACTTTGAGATTATGTAGTTTATTTTAGATTTTTGCAGTTTCATGGCTAAACATTTTCACTGAGTCTCAGAAGACACTTTGACTTGAAACAGAAAGATGTTATAACTGTTGAGACTTTGGAGAAGGCATTGTTTTGTTTCCAGCTCTATGTAGAATAGTTGCATTGTGTTAGGTAAAACTATGAATGTGCTGTCTTCTTTATTTGGAGATTAAATGTGGTTTAAAATGTTCTGGGTATGCAGTTGACAGAACAGGAACGTGGTCCTTAGCAGAGTGCCTGCTTTGCTGTTTGCAAACCACCCAGGAAATTGGTGTATCACACTTTGGAGTGTACCTGGGTGAGTCACAGGATTGCATACTGTCTCTATTCGTTTGGCTCTACCTCTATGATGCTCTTTCACTGCTCTGTTTCTTTGTCACCATAAACTAAGCTACTTTGCTCCCCCACTTCTTTCTGCCATGCTGCTTCTTCTTTGTTTCTTCTTGAAGCCCTCTGACAATGTACAAAATGCTCTTAAAACATGAGTCAAATTAATCGTCCTTTTCTAAAGTTGTAGGTGTGTAGTGTCCTGCAATTGGAAAGCTGACTAATACACAAAACTATCATAGAGTTTGCAGATTACTTAATAACAGAAGTGGATATGAAATTGCTGGATCTGCACCCATATGAAAGTCAGCTGGGTCATCATGACAGCCAGTCAGTATGGTGCAGGGATCCAAGACTACGGAGGAGCCGCTCCTAGACTAATTTCTGTCCTCTTCCCCATGGCTAAACTGCACTTCCTCTTTTGTTTTCCCTGCAGTGTGCGAAGCCTTCCCTAATCAGCACCTGTCAGTACACCTTATCACCTTATTGCCCATATAAGCTCCACCCCCAAACCAGCCTCATAAATTCTTTGTCTCCCTGTCTCCTCCCTGAGCGTTCCTGCTTCTCTTTGGCAGCCCTCCCACTCCAAGCAATAAAGGATTTCTTTACTTCTTTCCCACTTCTCTTTCACACCAGAGGAAAGAACCTTAGAGAAATCTCTGAGGATCAATCATTTGATAGACTTCTTTTTCTCATTTGTTCTGTAAATTGGAGACTCCTTCTTAGCCATGGATCTAAGTTGGAAAATATTGTGTTTCTCTGTCTCTACTGCAGTTCAGGTTGCTAAATCTTAAAAGATTTCAGATTCTTTCTTGCTGAATTTCAGTGCTTCCCATATTCATTGATTTCAAAATGCAGCTAAGCACCTGTTAATTTGGTATTTCTTTGTGGAACATAAGGTAAGCCCTGGGTGCCTCTATCCTGCTATCCTGAATAATGGAGTATCTGTTAATAAGTGTTCTTTTGAAGTTATATAGGGCAGCACTGTCTGAAGAGTGAGGTAACCCTAGTGAATGATTTTTCCTATTTATTATAGAAGTGATCTCAAGCCACTAAAAAATAAAAGCCTGAAGCATAGACCATGACTGGTAGTCATGAGTACATAAAAAGAAGCAAATGAGGATTTTTTGTTCTTAAAATTCATATTAATCAAAATATATTGTTATACTATAAAGTATGTTATTAGACTACAAAACATTAAAGAAATTTTAAAAAAATAAAGCAACTGTACCTACAGATTTAGTCAGAAAAATAATATTTGAACTAATTTCCTATGACTTTTTAGGCATAAAACTATAATTACAGTATTTGGAAAACTACTGAAGCAGTCATTAGTTTCAGAGCTAGATGATGTGGCTCAGTAGCACATCATGGCTGAATGATGTAGCTCAGTGCTTTCCTATCATGGGTGAGGCTCTGGATTACGCTCCCAGTATTTTAAATATATTTATGAGGACTTTTAGTGTTTCCATTGGGGTGCCATTTTTTTTAGTATATTTACCAAATAGTAAAGAAAGTATAGGATTCAGACAAGTGTGAAAATATAGTATTACAATGAAGAACACTATGTTCTTCTATATACATAATACACACACACACACACACACACACACACACACACACACACCAGATCTGAGAAGCTCTGAACCAAATAAACCAGACTTTCTTTGCATCACAACTAAACCAGTTCCAAAATAATAGAGTGCATTGGGAGAGTTGGCAACTAAAGAGGAAATAGGAACAAAAGAGGTGCATTGGGGATCACTTCAAGTGAGCATAAATCAAAACAGCTCCAACTGGAGAAATGCCTTTCAAGCAAAGCCAGTGGGGAGAGCCAAGAGCAGACCTACCGAAAAGGATCCTTCTGTACTTCTTAATCCTCTCTTTCAAGAAAAACTAATGACTAATGCCATTTTGTTTTAAATAATAGTAACTTTAAAGTGACTTATAAAATTTTATTCATGGTATAATTTTACCACATTACAAAAAGTGTTATATTTAGAAGAAGTCTTTTTCTCATCTGGGCTAGTGGCAGATGTGAAAAGGTTCATAGATTGCTCATGTCACCCCAATACCAGACCAGAGTTCAGAAAATCAGGCTCATTAATTTAATCTTGAACCAGTTGAAGTTACAAGAAAAGCTTTCTTTAATGTATCTGCTGTTGTTGCAAAGCTTTTCAACCAATGCCAATTCTGAGAATAAAGAAAACTTCAACACATATCTTAGTCTTGCCAAAGATGATTGTGGGATGCTATTTTGATCATTTCTTTGGCTTTTAAGTGGAATCCAAAAGAAGATTTTTTTTTCTAACAAAGTCTTGTTTTGAGGCTTTTATCCTCAAATGCAAACACCAAAACAAGAACCTCAGACAGCTCTCTCCCAGTCGTCACACACACACATTCAAATACACAAAAGGCATCTGCCTTCATGAAGGAAAAGGAACCCCTGAGAAATCCTTACGAAAGTAAGCTAAATGGTGCCGTGAATTCTAAATCCTAGCAGCTTGGTTACAAGGACTTTCTGATCGAGGTGAGGAAATTGTTCGGTGAGAGATGTTAACTCTAAAGGAAGCCTCAGGACACATGTCAGGAAGTCCTGTGCTCACAGACAAGTACTACGTACCTATTGAACCTTGAGACAATACTGTTCAGTGAAATAAATTAGACACTCAAGTGTAAATGTTGCATAATTTCTTTTATATGAGGACCCCAAAAGTATAAATTATTTAAACAGTGAAATGCAAGCAGATAATAAGTAACAACAAGGTAAATTTCTGTAAATGGGAAGGAACCAAGAGGTGGAGGGAGGGGAGAGGGAGAACAGGGAAAGGGGAAGTAAAATGAATAAGGCTGTGTTACATGTGTTTACCAACTCCCCATGCTGAGTACAACCATGATACAGCTCAAACATGTAGTAATAAAAATGTTCAGACTATACTTTTAATAATTATTTGGATACTATAAATAAAATTTAAAAAGTTGAAAATCAAACCAAGCATAATAAAATGAAATTTTTAACTAAGTCCAAGTGTTTCTGTTGGCAACGTTTTGTTTTGTTTTGTTTTTACAAAGTTTTACATCACTCAATAAAGACTGAATTCCAATTTGTATTTGAAATGCAAATACTTGCAATTTTCTAGAATGTAGTTATGAAATGGCCCCAAAGGCCAGTGTGTGAAAGGCTGGCTCCTTGGAGTGTGACACTGTGGGAAATGATAAGAACTTCAAGAGAGGAGGCCTAGTATAAAGTTTTAGGTTATTAAAGGGATGTTCTCAAACACAATTTTGGGACCCCATCATATTTTTGTCTTTCTTTTTCCCACCCAGTGATGAGGTGAATGGGCCTGCTTTTCTGTGAACTTTCTCTATGATACACTATGTCAGTATAAGCACAAGGCATTTGGACAAATGGTCAAGGGCTGAAACTTTGAAAATATGACCTGGATTCAGCCTTCTCTCTAAGGTTGTTTACATCTAAAAATGTGATACAGTAATGGAAAGTTAATAAATGCAATACTGTCAGGGTAATTTCTTCTGTCAATTTTATAATTATTTTGAAATAATATTTCAATAGATATATAGTATTCCATTTTACTGTTCAAGTTGATGTGCTACATAATTTCCCAAAATACAATAAGTAATTTCTACTTATTGTTTTTTATTATAGACAATGCACTAAATACTTTAATCGTGTTCATAGCACATATTTCTCAAATGTATTTTCACATCGAGATTTACTATTCATATTTGAATATTCATATGATTTTATGATTTTTCTAGTGACTTTTAGCTATTATGTCCCTCTACACTTAAGAATAGAGCCCTTGGGGCTGGCCAGATAGCTCAGCAGATTAAAATGCCTGCTTAGGCGGATGCAAGGACCATGGTTCAATCCCAGGAATGCTGTGCCAGCCTTGCCCTTGGAGGGCACAGGGACAGGGATTGAGACCAGGCATGGAGGCTGTAATCACAGCACTTGGGAGGATGAAAACAGGAGGATCACTATGAGTCCAATCTGTAAGGATAGCAAGACTCTGTAGAACCTGCACTAAATACATAAAAAAAGACAAAAGAGCCCTCACAAAAAATCTTTTCAACAAATATGAGCATGCTAAACAAATAAACTGTCTTATAAATAACAAAATTTTTCTTGGGCATAGGTTATTTTGCTAATTTTCGGGAAAGATTTAATTTTTCAAATTTTATGGAAATTATGTAATAATGAATATAATAAGATTATTGGGATTATGATTGTTTTTAAAATCGCATTTCTTTTTTTATACTACAAAGCTATTGTGATAAAAATCAGCATGGTATTGGAAACAAAATAGACCTGAGGATCAGTGGAATAGATTAGAAGATGCAGAGGCCTCTATGAACACACTCAACTACCTTATCTTTGACAAAGGGGCCAAACATGCTTAATGGAAGAAAGATAGCCTCTTTAACAAGTGGTGCTGGAAAAACTGGCTCTCTACATGACAAAAACTAAATTTGATGTAAGTCTATCACCATGCAGTAATCTAAAGTAAAAATGGATTAAAGAGGACCAAGCCCAGGCCCACTGCATGAGAGAGACCTTTCCCAAGTTTCTGTAGACCTCCCCTGCCCCTCCAGAGCCAGCCCAAACCTGTCCTGTGAGTGAAAATTTCCACTGCGCTCTCAGGACCGCTCCAGATCCACCCAACACCAAGCCCTGCAGGTGTGTGGGAGAACTTCTGCACTGTCCTGCAGCCACCGGACCAAGCCCAGGCTTGCCACAAGAGAGAGGCCTTTCCCCACATTATCCAAAGCTCCCCCGCCCCACCAGAGCCAGTACAGCCTGCCCTGCCCACTGCATATTACTCAGCTATAAAGAATGATGAACTCGAAGCCCTTGTATTTAAGTGGATGCCACTTGAAGATATACTTATAAATGAAATAAATCAGACCCACAGGTGTAAATATTGTATTGTCTCCCTAGTATAAGTACTCAAAAGAAGAATTACAAACAGAAAAGTATACCACAATTAAAAGGAAATCAAGAACTTGAGGATTGGACAATGAGGGGAGGGCAAGGAGAAAAGCTGAGAAACATGACAGAGGCAAAGCCATACATTTATATGCACAAGATGGGTAAGGCAATGATCCTGAGAAACATCAGCAGGTTTTTGAAACTAGCAGTTAATTGATAGGATTCTCACCCTGACTAATTATATATGCTGATACCAGTGAACCAAGCAACTGCACAGAAGATAGCAATGTGTAATAGAAGGATCACGCTTGGAATGCCTGTCATTCTGGTCTTCTAAATACAAACTTCTTGTCATGACATACCAATTATTACTATACAGTCTCTAAAGTAAAAGGTTTTTTTCTTTAAAGAAAGGGTAATAACTGAAAAAAATATAAGAAAAAGAAAAATAATGTCACAGGACTGTCATGCTATAATGCTGTATATGGTTAGATTTCTGAATTTCTGTGTAAAAATATGTAAGTGTTTTTTCATATTTTTTAAAATTATTTTTTCTTCATATTCTGTAAGGACTTAAAGTTCAACACATCAATACTTGATGGAAAATACCTGTTCCACGTTATGCCTATGATGTTTGATATTCAGCCTGTTAGGGTAAATCGAACTGCATATGTTAAAGGGTAAAATAAGCTTCTCTTCTGGAGGGTTAACAACCTAAGTTTACAGATTAAAACTTGGAGAAAAATAAGGGCTGCGAGGTCAGCCAATATTTTGGCCCTAGCCTTTCAAGGTCAGTGAAGACTCAGGACATAGGAGAACCTGTGCTGTAACATTATGTAACTCAGTTGTGCCCCAAATTTTCTGATCAAGGAGATTATGGAGCCACAGAGGAATGTGATCAATGTCATATAGTGTACCTAAGGAGAGACACATGGAGAGAAAACATTTTCTCAGGCTTTCACAAAGAGGAAATTGGTCAAGCAATGGCTGTGACTCTTCCACATGGCTTCAAGCAACTAAAGATCTGCAAACTGCTGTACAGGGTTTCAGGGTAAATCCTAGGGGATGTGACTGACTTTGTCAGATACAAATGTTACATTTTTTGTTGTATAAGTCTTGCTTTATCTTGGTCTTAACCATCCAGCAGAAAATTATAAAAACGAAGTATAAAAATTAAAGCCATATTAATATGCTGAGCTATAAATGGCTCAAGTCAATAACTTCTGACACTGCCAGTCTTGTGGATAATCCACTAGTATTATAGACTACAGTACTATATTGGTTTACTTTGCTTAATTCATGCAAGTACAATATATGAATGACAAAGGAATACACATCTCTGACAAAAGTAAACCAAAAAGTGGATATAAGTGAATCATTTTGTAGTGAAAAAAAATATATATTATATATTTGTATATACAAAATAGCATAGATATACAACTATTTACTCTTATTTCAATGATAAGAAAGTTTTGATCAAATAGTGTTTAGACAAGATATCATTTATGCATCTTGTACAAGGAATAACTACTACAAAGACAACAATATGCAGTGTATTAAATTATGTAGCTATACTACTAACCTGTTTTGAAACTATCTCATTGCTATTTCTTTCTCAATAAAATTATTTAAAAAGTAAAAAAGAAAATCACATTTCCTTTTATGCATTTTTTGTTAATGTTAAGTTTATTTTCTGTTTTTTTTTGTATTTACCCTTTAATCTGACTTATTTGATATATCATGATAGTTTTTATCTGCTATCTGACACTTGAAAATATTTTCCCTAATCCTTTGTTTCACAGATCCCTTCCAGCCAGAGCCCAAGCCAGGCATTTTTGTGGGACCCTCCGCACACTTGCAGGAACCTCCTCCATCTGAAAGGCCTAGTGTGGAACACTGTTGCAGAACTCCCTGCAGAGAGGTTAGGGGCCTAACTCACCCAGCTAATCCAGGAGCTGAACGTCTTACCAGAGGGGCACAGCAGGTTCACTTCCACAGGTTGCAGCAAGAAGAAGCAGAACACAGCAACCACCCCAAGCCAGGTACCTCTGGACAAGTCTGAACTTCATAGATCCAGACCCAGTAAGCTGAGGCACTTTGCTAGACCCAGATCTATAAAAGCATCCTCTCTTTCTCTCTCTTGATTGAGAGAGGGAGCAACAGCTATCAGGGGTGAACTAGTCTTCCAGGAAGACCCCATGAACATCAAAGAGAAGTGATCAGACAAAATTTAGGGGAACCAATTTAAATATAAATTCCCAATTTAATATCTGCTTAGCTACACAGATGCAATGTTTGCTCTTATGGTCTAAAATACAAACCCATTAGTTAAAAAAGTTTGTCAGCTGCTAAATATTACTACCCATTATGAGTGTTCCTAATTGTAGTTCTGTAAATACAAAACTGTAACTGCCTTTACCACATAATCTCTCTTGGGTAAG
Organism: Octodon degus; assembly: GCF_000260255.1. Taxonomy (NCBI): domain Eukaryota; kingdom Metazoa; phylum Chordata; class Mammalia; order Rodentia; family Octodontidae; genus Octodon; species Octodon degus. Next base: position 643,455 of record NW_004524817.1, on the reverse strand, counting down.
AATTTTGGTAGGTGCTAAGGTAATAACTGCACCAAAGCTCTACACCTAAGGTCAGAGGACAGTGCTATACAAAATGACAAAGAGAAGGAGCAAAATGCATTCTCAGTTCCTGAGCTCACCTAGAACAAATGCAGGAGACACTAGCATAGAAGATATTGGAAATCACATACTTGAAATCTCTGAATTAAAAGCACATTTGGGGAGAAAACTCCCCAAATATGGAGAAACAATCTGATAGCATCTGATGTAAAGAAACAACTACAGAAAGGTATACAGGAACTCAATCAGAAATAATCTCTGAAGTAAAAAAAGAAATGATAACTATAATGACGGAATTACTACGTGCTTCTAAAATAGACACTGATTAAAAAAAGATGAGAATAGAAAAATGATGGACTCCTTGAATGAGCAATATAGGAAAGAAATAGAATGCATGAAGCAGATTCAAAGAGATATATAGAAAATTAAAACCTCAATCACAAACTGGCAAAACCATTTCAATGAAAGTGAAGATAGAGTTTCAGACCTTAAAAACACTGTTGCAGCTAGTGAAAAGGCAAGAAAAGATCTTTTAAAAGCAAGTAGGATGAAGGAAAAATAATTCAACATCTATAAGACGATGCAGAGATGAACAACATGACACTAATAGGCATCAATGAGAAAAAAGGAGTCAATACACATGATATAAAAATATAGGCAGAAGTAACAGCAGAAAACTCCCCAAATATGGAGAAACAATCTGACATTCAGTAACTGAAGCATATAGAACTCCGAATAACATCAACCCAATTAAAAACACACCCAGACATATAATAGTCAAGATCCCAGAAATCCAGTACAAGAACAGTATACTAAAAGCCACTAGAGAAAAGATCACATTTAAAGGCAAACCCAGCAGAATAGCAGCAGATTTTTCTTCACAAACCATTAAGTCAAGAAAGGCAAGGAGCTAACTACTTCAAGTCCTCCAAGAAAACAAATTCCAGCCCAGACTGCTATGCCCTGCAAAACTCTTTCGAGTTTGATGGAGAAGTGAAATACTTCCATGACAAAGAACAACTAAAGAATTTCATGATGAAAAAGCCTAATCTTTTGCTTTGTAAATTTTGAAAAACATTTAATTTTTTATCTGTGAAATGTAAAAATACCTCTGAATTATATTTTATTAAGCTACTCCACAGAGAACATTTTCAAAATGTAAAATAAATAAAACAATGCCGTGCCCACCCTGTCATTGGAGCGTGCTAAGACAGCAATTGAGATTGGGCACAGTGGCACACTCCTGTAATCCCAGTCCTTGGGAGGCAGTAAAGAGGTGGATCACTACAAGACTGATCTAGTAGTGAGACCCTGAATACCTTGTAGACTCTTACCTAAAATACACACAAAAAAAATAGAAAGAAAACAAAATACTCCACATACCAAAACAACTTAAAAGGTAAACAAAAATATGGATGTACCATTTACCAGAAATTGCTTGATAATATCTTTTCCGTATCAAATGCAGAAACAAATTGAAAATGAAAACATAAAACCCACAGTGTTTTTAAAAAAAAATATCCCAAGAGCAAAATAAATGCAAGGCAAGCAATAGAATTACTTTCCTTTTTACCAGTATCCAACTTCGAGCAGAGGTAGCCATAATTAGTTGTCTGCACACCACTTAGTTGCCACACCTACAGAATTCTCCATCTCTGCAGTTGCCTCTTCCCTCCCCAGGCTTCAGACTTCCTGCCTGAGACCATAGTACAGTGGTGGCCAGAGCCACAAGGCAGAGCAAATGGGGTAAGCACAGGGCACTGTAATAACCACTACACATGAACGTTGTGAAATGAAACTAGAAACCAGAGAGGCAAAAGCAGAGGAACATATAGCAAAAAATAAGAAAGTGCTGAGGCAGAGGCTTAAGGTTAAAAAGCAAATGATAACTGAACTGGATCAAAATTTGCTCAACTGTTTTCAGTCTCCAGATTGTATTAAACGAAGTTTTTCCACATTTTGGAAGGAATGAAGTTTTGTCAAGAAATATCACCTATTACAAGAATAAAACAGGATTAGAACATTGAAACCTATGTGGTGCTTTCTGATTATGTCCAACCTTAAGTGTGTGAGCAGGGCTTCTGTTTTGTTTTTTCTCATTGTAAGCAGTCATCTCTGCCAAGGTGTAGCAAAGTAGCAACACACACTCTGGTTGGGGAGTGAGATATAGTTGTTCTAAGCATCCCAAGGTTCCTCCCTGGCTTCCTTGGCCCCTGACTTTTTCATTCACTGTGACAAGGGTACTTTTTCTTCCTACGTAGGTTTGTTCACTATGTTCATCACCATCGCTGTGATGGTAGCGTGGCTACCTTCTCCCATTCAGACTGCCCCACTGCATCTCTCTCCTACCTGAAGCTCAGTCTTGACATTCATGTTTCCCTTCAAAGTTATGTTTTTCTATTTTCTCCATGACTTCCATCCTTTTAGAATTATTGCTGATGAAACTGTCTAGTGCTTTTGTGTAACTATCTTATCTCTATATTTTGAAAGATGAATTTTCCTTGGGTTTCACCTTACAAGCTACCCTAACACAATATAGTAACTGAAGTTTTTTTTTTTTTTCTAAAACAACTGTATTTTTAATTTTTTTTTTTTTTTTTGGTGGAACTGGGATTGGACTCAGGCCCTTGTGCTTGCCAGGGAAGCACTTATTCCACTGAGCCATCTCCCAGGCTATAGTTTTTAATTTTAAAATATTCATTAGTACATATTTGTGGTATGTGATGTTTGCATCCCTTGTGTGGAGTTGGTACAAGTACCTAATGTATCTTTATTTTTTCCCTTTTTTAAAATTTATGTAGTTAGTACAAAGTCTCACTACGCAGCTCAGACTCATAGTGATTCTCATGTTTTTAGCCTCCCAAGTACTGGGATTATTAGTGTGCACCCCCATGCCCAGTCTTGGTGGCTGGCTCAGCATGCCTGGGGATGGGTCCAATATGGCATGCAGTACTGAGCAAAGCACTCTGGTCCCTGCACTTCCTAGCAGCTGCTTAGTCCACTGAGTGCTGGCCCTTAAATAACACCTTAATTCCAATTTTCCTTTTTTTTCTCTCAGCTCTTTCCACCTTTTGATCATCTTCTTCTTTGTACCATCCTCAAATTTTTTCAGAGACAACAGGTAGATACTACTACTATTTTTAAGTCAGCATAACTATTTAATAGTGCCAGAGAGAGTTTCCTCCCAAAAAGCACTCATGTCTTTTCATAGAAATTAAACTGCTTGGAACTTTATTAGATGATCAGCTCATTGTTTGTAATTATAAAGGCTCAGTGTCATTCAGAAAATCCATTATATAATTCATTGTTTTACAACAGGAAAGATTCAATGATTTAAAAATATAGTTATACCTTTCACTACATAAGAATAGAGTTTTAAGAAAAAAATCATATTATCATATTTTAACTTCATAAAAAAATAAAAAAGCTTATTTACATTTCACAATGCAAACTTATAAGGCTGTGAGGAGAAAGTAATTAGTTTTAAAGGATTTGGAGTTACCAACACCTAAACAGTAAGTAGTCCAACTGGAATGTAACTGATCTAACTGCAATGCATGCTTTTCTTTTCTGTCTATGTCAAGGCATTCTTTAAAGAAAGACTGTTTTTGTCTACAATCATACCATCCTGAATGCACCTGTTCTTGCCTGATCTCAGAAGAAGGATTTTGTTTTGGTATTTTCCTTGGGGATAATGCTTTGAAAGAAAAATCAGTCAGGTTTCATCGATTTTATTGATGATTGACTTTATTTAATTTAGTTTTTAAAACTAGGACAGCAAAGGAATTTCCAGATTATGTTCTTACTGTAGCAGGAGAAGCTACAGAGAATGTTTTATTGCAAATGTAAGTTATTTTGCCGTCAGCATAATGGACTCCAACCTAAAGTTAAATGTGTTTCGATTTTTCCTAAGTGAAATAGATCTTTCAGCATCTAGACATGTAGACTATGCTGCCTTTTCTAGAATTTCTTTCTTTTTGATCATTTCTACTTTGTAAACACAATTTCTGCTTGAAATTAGTTATTTTGCTTTGCACTAGAATTCCATGATCATATTCCTCAGTCTTCATGATGCTTAAAATATGCAATAAGCAAAGAAACAAATTCTGAATAAATAGCCTACTGCGCTGCTTTCCAGAATACTGGATCCTAATTAGCTATTTGTTTGTTTGTGTGTTTATTTGTTTCTGTGCTTGCTCCTTGGAAGACAGCCCAATACAAACATGGGTTAATACAAACCCTTCAAATTTTCCCTTGTAAAGGAGCTTTCTTCCTTGGATGTGAGTGACAGCATATCTGGCCTGCAAAATAAAACACTCAACTGTCTCAGATATTTGGAAATGAATGCCTGTCCCACTAATTGGCTTCAGCTGTTTCTTTCCTTCATTATTTGAACAGAGAAAACAGCTGTTTGGCAAATGGTTAAGCTCTAAGTCACATGGTTTGTGATTTATGCACTTCGATGTGCTAATGGATGCCTTTTAGAGCATTTTTTGTTGTTTATTTAATTGTTAAAGGCCATAGTTAATGAATCACAAATTTGTTTAATACATAGTGAATCTAATCCCATGGAATGGTTCTTAATTTGATTCATTTTCAGATCATTTTTTGCCAGCTTTTTGTTACTTGCTTGGTTTGACCTCTTAAGAATAACTAAACAAGAAGAAATTGAAGATAAGGGCATAAAGATAGTTGTTTTTGTGAATCTGAGAAGTTTATGAGTGAAAAGACAGTTATCACAGAACTAAAACCTAGTGGAGACAAGAAAATGAAAACTATTCTTCTTCTGAATTATTTGAGCTTACCACACTTATAATCTTTTGCTTTGAACAAGCTTGTTAACATCAAGAATACCAACCTTCTATTACATTGACCTCATAGCCAAAGTCTTATGCCATGAACTGACCCATGCTGGGATGAAGTCATTACCAAAGTTATTAAAGAGTATTTTTCTACTAGGTTCATAAGAAAAGATAAAATCACATATGTTATTGTACTTCTAGACTTAAAATAGTGTATCAACCCCCAAATAATGATGTGTGGATTTGACCAGATTCTACCAGCTATTGAAAGTTTGAACATGTTAGAAAGTTTTCTTCATGTTCCAATATGAAGTTAGAAAAGTGAGTAAAGTAGTAACACTAAAATCAGAAACTTGATCTTAAAATATATCTTTGGGTGGGATTTACATTAAATCAAACATAGAGGAGGTAATAGAGACCTGGTAAAATTTCAGACTCCTCCAGTAATCTGTCTAAGCTTTTATACCATTCCTTATAAGAAATTATTTTAACAACCATAATTCAGCTGGGTTTTTTTTTTATCAATTTTGCTCCATAGAATTATGAAATGAGATTCTTTTAAGTAACATTAGATTTCTAGCAACTCTGTTACTTTACAAAGAGAGAAACAAAACCTAAGAGAGGTTAAAGCTATTTTTGAGAATCTGATAGTAGGCAAATTCAAATGAATAGTTTGAAAATATTCCTTTCACTCTGTGGGTTGTCAGTCTTGTTTAATTTCTTGGAAAGAGAGCTTTTGATTTTTTTAAAAAATTTTATTAATTTAACAAGGCAAAACAGCAATGAGACAGTTTCAAAAGAGGTTATTAGGACAGTTATAATAATAAATACATTGTATATTGTTGTCTGCATAATAGTTATTCACGGTATAAGATGCATACATGATCTGTTGTATAAACAATATTGCTACAAATCTTTCTTCTCATTGAACTAAGAGAAAGTAGCTGCATATCTATCCTAACTATTTTGTATATGCATATATTTTTTTCACTGCAAAATGCTCTTTCATTTATATTCCTCTTTTTTGTTTTGTTTTGTCAGAGATAGGGGTTCCATTGCTGTTAAAGAAGCTGTATTTGGAAAGGTCTTTAAAGGACCTTTTCATACATGGTGCCAGTTCAAATGCTGCAGGTATGTGAATTCAGCAAAATAACCCAATATAATCCAATAGTTCATAATAGTTGTAGGTTACCAGCAAAGCTGGCAATTGTCAGAAGTTGTTGACTTGAGCCTTTTACAGCTCAGCATAGTAATATGGCTTTACTGTTCATACTTCTTGGATATACTTTTCTTCTGGATGGTTAAGATCAAATTAAAGGAAGACCTTTATAAAAATGTAACTTTTGTATCTCACAAGCTCAGTCAAATCTCCTCAGGATTTACCTTGAAACCATGTAGAGCAGCTTCTAGATCTTTTGTCGGTCTCAGCCTTCTGGATGAGTCACAGCCATTGCTTGACCAATTTGTACTCTGTGAAAGCCTGAGAAATTCTTTTCTCTCTAGGTGACTCTCCTTAGGTACACTATACATCACCAGTCACTTTCCTCTGTGACCCCACAATCTCCTTGAACAGAAAATTTGGGACACCACTGAGTTACTGGATGTCACAGCACAGGTTCTCTTATGTCCTGAGTCCTCACTGACCTTGAAGGGCTAGGGCCAAGACATGGGCTATCCTTATAGTTCTTCCTTTTCTCTGATTTTTGGTCTGTAAACTTAAGTTGTTAACTATCCAGAAGAGAAGTTTAATGATACTATTACCCTGTAACAGAAGCAGTTGAGTTTAATATCACTATCTGAATATCAAAAACCGTAGACATAACAAGGAACTGGTATTTTCCAACAAGCATGGATATTCTAAACTTTAAATCCCTATAGAATGTGACAAAAAAGTTACACCTTTTTACACAGAAATTTAAAAATCAAAGAATATATAACATTGTAGCAGGATACTCCTGACACTCCTCTGACATTTTTTTTCTTGTCTCATGTTTTCTTTCATTAACATTTTTTATTAATTTTATTGAGAAAGAAATAGCAATGACACAGTTTTAAAACAGATTAGTAGGACAGTTTCAATAATTAATACATTGCATATTGTTGTCTTCGTAGTGGTTATTCATAGTACAAGATGCAGACACAATATCCTGTCCAAACACTATTAGTACAAATCTTTCTTCTCATTGAATTAAGAGAGAGTAGCTGTATATCTATCCTATTTTGTATAAACAGATACAAAATAGTCTTTTTTTTTTTTTTTTTTTTTTTTCTGGAACCGGGGATTGAACTCAGACCCTTGCGCTTGCCAGGCAAGTGCTTATTCTACTGAGCCATCTCCCCGGCCCTAGTCTTTCATTTTTATCCCCCATATTTGTTTAGTTTTGTTAGAGAAGGGTATTCCATTGTCATTTAAATATTGTAGGTGTGTGAATTCAGCAAAATAATCCAAGATAGTCCAGAAGACAATAATAGTAGTGGATTATCTGTAGGACTATCAATGTCAGAAGTTGTTGACTTGAGCCTCTTGTAGCTCAGCACATTAATATGGCTCTATTCTATACCTTGTTTTTATACTTGTCTGCTGGATGGTTAAGATCAAGATAAAACAAAACCTATATAACAAGAAATATAACTTTTGCATCCACCAAGGTCCATCAAATCCCCTCAGTATTTATCATGAAACCCTGTACCGCAGTTTGTAGATCCTTTGTCAGTGTCAGCCATGTGGATGAGTCATGGCCTTAGCTTGACCAATGTGTTCTCTGTGAAAGCCTGAGAGAATGTTTTCTCTCCATGTGACTCTCCTTAGGCACACTCGACATCATCAATCATTTTCCTCTGTGGCCCCATAATCTCTTTGATCAGAAAGTTGACAACACAACTGAGTTACATGATGTTACAGTACAGGTTTTCCTATGTCCTGAGTCTTCACTGACCTTGAAAGGCTACAGCCAAAATGTTGGCTGGCCTTGCAGCCCTTCTTTTTCTCTAATTTTTGGTCTGTAAACTTAGGCTGTTAACCCTCCAGAAGAGAAGCTTAATGATATTATTACCCTATAACATAAGCAGTTGAGCTTAACCTCACTGTCTGAATATTAAACATTCTAGACATTACATGGAACAAGTATTTTCATCAAATGTGGGTATGTTAAACTTTAAATCACTGCAGAATGTGAAAACAGGAAAAATATATTTTAAAAAATAGGAATTAACTATTACTTATTTTTACACAGAAATTTAGAAATCTAACCATATACAGCATTGCAGTCCTATGATTTTTCCCCTTCTCTCTTGTTTTCATTTATTACCCTTTTTTTAAAACAAACATTTACTTGAGAGACAGTATGGCAGAAATTGGCATGACATGACAAGCAGTACATATTTAGAAGACCAGAATGACAGACATTCCAAGCATGACCCTACTATTATACATTGCTATCATCAATTCAGTTGCTTATTTCACAGGTATCAGCATATTTAGTTAGTCAGGGTGAGAATCCTACCAATTAACTGCTAGTTTCAAAAACCTACTAAAGATTCTCAGGATCAATGCATTAATCATCTTGTGCATATAAATGTATGGCTTCTCCCCTGTCATATTTCCTAGCTATTCTCCTTGCCCTCTCTTCATTATTTAATTCTTAAGTTCTCACATTCTTTTAATTGTGTTATACCTTTCTATTTTTATTTCTTCTTTTGAGTTCTTACATGAGGGAAACTATATAATATTTACACGTTTGGGTCTGGTTTACTTCACTTATGAGTATAACTTCAGGTGGCTTCCACATAAATATAAAGGCTTCGAATTTATCATTCTTTATAATTGCATAATACTCCATTGCATAAAAATACCACATCTTTTTCATCCATTCCTCAGGTGATGGACACCTTGTTTGTTTCAAAGATTTGGCTATCAAAAATTGTGCTGCTATAAACATAGGTACACATATATCACTATGATATGATGTTTCGGTTCCTCTGGGAAAATTCCCAATAGGGGGATTGCTGGTTTGAATGGGATTTCCAGTCCTAGTTTTCTAAGTAGTTTACACACTGATTTCCATAAGGGTTGCAACAGTGTACATTCCCTCCAGCAGTAAAGGAGGATTCCTTTTTCCCCACAGCCTCTCCAACATTTGTTGTTGGTTGATTTCTTTATGATAGCCATTCTTTCTAGGGTGAGATGGTATCTCAGTGTTGTTTTAATTTGCATTTCATGGATGGCTAGTGATGTGGAGCATTTATTCATATATTTATTCACTTCTATAATTTCATCCTCTGAGAAAAATGTGTTCATTTCAAATGCCCAGTGCTGGATTGGGTCCTTAAACTTTGGGGCCCTAACATTTTTTATTTCTTTATAAATTCTAGAGAGAAGACCTTTGTCTGAGTGCTTTTTAGTTAAGACTATTTCCAAATTTGTGTATTGTCTTTTCACTTTGTTCGTAATTTCTTTGATGTGTAAAAACTTCTCAGTAAGAAGAGGTCCCTGTTGTTAATATTTTCAAATACAATCCATGTTATTTGATTTTTGTTTATGAACGCTTTACCTATCCCTATGTCTTCAAGAGTTCGTCCTACTTTCTGTTCCAGGAGATTTAGTGTTTCTGCTTTAATGTTTAGATCTTTAATCCATTTTGACTTTACCTTAGTGCATGGTGATAGACCTGGCTAAAATTATTTTTTTTTTGGCATGTAGAGAGCCAGTTTCTCCAAGAACCATTTGTTAAAGAGGCTATCTTTCTTCCAGTAAGCATGTATGGGCCCTTTGTCGAAGATAAGGTGGCTATGTCTGTTTACCGATGCTTCTGTATCTTCTAATCTATTCTATTGATCTTCAGGTCTGTTTTGTTGCCAATACCATGCTGATTTCATCATAGTAGTTTTGCAGTATAATTTTAAGTCAGGAATTGTAATGCTTCCTGCCTTGTCTTTGTTGCCCAGGATTGCTTTTGCTATTCTAAGTCTTTTCTGATTCCAAATAAATTTCAAGAATGATTTTTCTAGGTCTGTGAGGTATATTGTTTTTAGATAGATAAAAATTGCATTAAATCTGTATAACAATTTTGGGAGTATGGCCATCTTCACATTGTTGGTTCTTCCTATCCAGGAGCAGGGAATATCTCCTTTTTCTGAAATCCTCTATGATCTCTTTTTTTCAGAGTACTGTAATTTTCCTTGAAAATATCTCTGACTTCTTTAGTTAGATGAATTCCAAGGTATTTCTTTTTCCTCAGTGCTACTGTAAAAGGTAATGTTTCTATAATTTCCCTGTTAGTGTGTTTGTTATCTGTGTAGAGAAATGCTATTGACTTTTGAGTACTGAATTTGCATCCTGCTATACTACTGAATTTGTGCAACAATTCTAGTAGCTTCTTGGTGGAGTTTTTTGGGTCTTCCAAGTAAAGTATCATGTCATCTGCAAATAATGATAATTTAATTTCTTCTTTATCTATTCTTATTCCTTTTATTTCACTCTTTTGTTTAATGGCTCTAGCTAATGATTCTAGAACTATACTGAATAGGCGTGGTGGTAGAGGACATCCTCGTCTTGTACAGATCTGAGAGTAAAAGATTTCAGTCTTTCCCCATTTAGAATTATCTTAGCTGTTGGGTTGTCATAGATGACTTTTATCAGATTAAAGTAAAGCCCAGCTATTCCAGTTTTCTGTAGGACTTTGAACGTGAGTGAGCGTAGGACTTTGTCAAAAGTGTTTTCTATATCAATTGAGATGAACATGTGGTTTTTGGATTTGGATCATGTGTTTTTGATAGAGTGTATTACATTTATAGATTTGCATATATTGAACCATCATTGCATCCCTGGGATGATTCCTACCTGGTCATGGTGTATAATCTTCTTGATGTTTTGCTGTATTCTATTTTCTAGGATTTTATTGAGGGTTTTGGCATCTATGTTCATGAGGGAGACTGGCCTATAGTTCTCTCTTTTAGTTGTGCCTTTCCCTGGTTTTGGTATCAGTATAATACTTGCCTCCAGGAACAATATAATTGAAGAGTTTGAGGAGTATAGGGATTATATCTTCTCTAAATTTCTTATAGAATTCACCTGTGAATCCATCATGACCTGGACTTTTGTCAGTAGGTTTTTTATTATATTTCATATTTCATTGACTGTTATTCAGTTATTGAGAGTTGTTATATCTTTGTGATTTACTTTTGGTAATTTGTACCTTTCTAGGAATCTGTCCATTTCATGTGTGTCTTCAATTCTGTGAGAGTAAAGATTCTCAATGTAGCTATTGATAATCTTCTGACTTTCCAATGTGGTAATTACACCCTTTCCATTCCTTACTGCTTGTGTTTGAATTTTATCTTTCTTCTCTATGATGAGGTTAGCTAGGGCCTTATCAATTTTATTTAATCTTTCAAAGAAGCAGCTTTTTTTTTGGCAGAACCAGGGATTGAACTCAGGCCCTTGTGCTTGCCAGGGAAGTGCTTATTCCACTGAGCTGTCTCCCCAGAATGAGCTTTTTGATTCATTAATTTTTTGAACTGCTTTCATTACCTTGATTGAATTAATTACTGCTCTAATCTTTATGATTTCTTCACATCTTTTGGCTTTGGATTTGCTTTGCTCTTCCTTTTTTAGCTTTTGGAGGTGCAACATTATGGTGTTTATTTGTTCCCATTCTGTTTTCCTAATGTGTGACTTCAGAGCTATAAATTTCCCTCTAAGAATAGCTTTCATCACATCTCATAAATTCTAACAAGTTGTGGTTGAATTTTCATTGAATTGTAGATATTGTTCATTTCCTTGTGCGATTTCATCTATGACCCATTGGTTGCTGAGTAGGGTGTTGTTTAATTTCCATGTATTTATGGGTATTTTCTGGTTTCTTTTCTCATTCATTTCCAGTTTCATTGCACTGTGGTGAGATAATATGCATGGAATAATTTCTGTTTTCTTGCATATACTTAAGCATGACCTATGGACTAGTATGTGGTCTATCTTAGAAAATGACCCTTGTGCAGCTGAAAAAAATGTGTATTCAGCTGTGTTTGGGTGGAACACTCTGTATATGTCCACCAAGGCAATTTGTTCCAAGCTCTGGTTCAGTTCTGCTACTTCTTTGGTAATCTTTGTCTGCCTGACTTATCTTTTAAGGATAAGAGGGGTGTTAAAGTCTCCTGTTAAGACTGTAGTATTGGATCTTAGATTTTTCATGTCCATTAAGATTTGTCTTATATAGCTGGGTGCTCCTATGTTTCTCATAAGTATCTAATTTATGAGTGTTACCTATTCCTCTTGAATTTTTCCCCTAACCAGTATATAGTGGCCTTTTCTATTTCATTTGATCATTCTTGGTTGGGAGTTGAGATTGTCTGAGAACAGGATTGCTACCCCTCTTTTTCTCTGAGTTGCTAGCATGTGTAGTCTTGTTTTCCATCCTTTGACTTTCAGCCTAAGAATTTCTTTATGACTTAAGTGTGTTTCTTGTATATAGTATATTGTTGCATTTTGTTTCCTAATCCCCTGTCAGTCTACTTCATTTAATTGGTGAATTGAGTCTGTTTACATTAATGGTTATAATTGAGTTGTATTGATTTATGATAGACATGTTATTTTCCTGCTGTTTTTTACTCCTTTTTCTCCTGTGTTTAATTGTTTGCCCTATTTAGTGGGTTCCTATTGTTCTCGTTGGTGGAGTTCTGATAATTTTTGTCCATCTCTAGAACATCTTTTAGTAGTCTGTGTAAGGTTGGCTTTGTTGTCGTGAAATTCTTTAGGTGTTCTTCCTCATGGAAGTGTTTTACTTCTCCATCAAACTTGAAAGAGAGTTTTGCAGGATATAGTGGTCTGGGCTGGAATTTGTTTTCATAGAGGACTTGAAGCGCTCTGCTCCATGGTTTATGGAGTGCTCTTGCATTCATGATTTGTGAAGAGAAGTCAGCCCTAACTCTGATGGGTTTTCCTTTAAATGTGACCTGTTTCTTTTCTCTAGAGGCTTTCAGTATTGTTCTTGTGCTGGATTTATGGGATCTTGACTATTATATGTCTTGGTGTGTTCTTACCATATTCTTTTTATATCATTTGTGTTGACCTCTCCTTTCTCATTGATCCCTATTAGTCTCAAGTTGTTCACCTTTGCATCATCTTGCAGGTAATGAATTATTTTTTCCTTCATCCTAGTTGTTTTTAAGAGATCTTTTCTTACATTTTCACTAACAGAGACGGTGTCTTCAAGATGTGAAACTCTATCTTCACTTTCACTCAAACAGTTTTGCAAGCTTGTGATTGAGATTTTAAGTTCCTTTGTATCTCTTTGACTCTGCTTCACGCGATCTATTGCTTTCCTGTATTCCTCATTGAAGGATTCAATCGTTTTTCTAATCTCTTTTTTTTAAATCAGTGTCTTCTTGAGAAGCAGTTATTAATTCTTTCATTACATTTATCCTTTCTTTTTTCCTTCAGAGATTATTTCTGATGTGGTTTCCTCTATATGTTGCTGCAGTTGATTCTTTACTTCAGACGCTATTAATTCAGAGATTTCTTTTTTTATTTCAGAGGTTATTGCTGATCTGAGTTCCTCAATACCTGTCTGCAGTTGTTTCTTTATTTCAGAAAGAAATAATTCAGATATTTCAGATATTTCAGTTACTGATTCAGATATTTCAGTTATGTGATTCCCCATTTCTTCTGTGGTAGTGTCTTCTGCACTTGTTCTGGGTGGGCTCGGGGCCTGAGATTGCATTTTGCTCCTTCTCTTTTTCATTTTGTATAGCATTGTCCTCTGATTTTTGGTGTAGAACTTTGGTGCAGTTATAACCTTACCATCTACTGAAATTTGGGTGCTGATGTACAAAGTTTGAAGTCATCCAGTAGTGCCTGGCTTGGGTCTGGCTATAGTGCTCAGCTTCTTCTTGCTGCAGTGCTTGGAAGTGAACCTGTTGTGCCCCTCTGGCAAGATGTTCTGCTCCTGCATTAGCTGGGTGATTTTGGCCCCTAGTCTCTCTGCAGGGACTTCAGCTGCCGAGTTTTACCCCAGGCCTGTATGTCAGGCCTGGACTTGATGTGGAGGCGTCAGAGAGCAGGACTGAAAGACTCACTCACAAATGGGCCTGGGCTATGTCTGGAGGGCTCCAAAGGTGCAGAGGAGTGAAGAAGCTCCCACACACTCTCACTGCGCCTGGGCCTGGGCTGGGTCCACCTTTTTTTTTTTTTTAAACATTTACTTTAAAGAGAGTATAGTAATAATTGATACAACATTAGCAGTAGTAAGCATTTAGAAGACCTAAATGATATGTGTTTCAAGCATGTTTTTAGTGTTGCATATGTGAGCTTTTGATTTGGTGAGATTTCATTTGTCCGGTTTTGCTTTTCTGGCCTGCATTTGGAGTTCATATAGAAAATCATTACCCTGGCAAATGTTATAGAGCTTTTCCCTACATTTTCCTTGGATGGCTCTATAACTTTAGGTCTTATATGTAAGTAGTTAATTGTTTTGAGTTGATTTTTGTGTGCAATGTGTGATAAAAATCTAATTTCCCTCTTCTGCATGAGCATAGCCAATTTTATTAAAAGTAGTTATTGAAGAGACAATTTGTCCATGGCACGTTCTTAATACATTTGCTAAAAATCATTTGAATTTAAATGTGTGGGTTTATTTATGATCTCTCCTGTTCTTTTGGTTGATATGCTTGTTTTTATGCCAAAGTCATGCTGTTTTTGTTACAGTAGTCAAGCTCACTTAAAACAGAATGTTTCAAAAAAATTTAAGGTTTTAGATTTGAATATGTGTCACAGCTCTGTCCTGCTCTCCCCACCTGTACCCTGTGTTTGGGGTCAATCTGTTTCAAAATAGGACAGCAGCTGCAAGTAGTAAAAGCCCAGAATTGAGTTTTGGAGTTCATAGAAAGAGTTGAGAAGCAATGTATATAAAGAACCCTAGAAATACAGATGGCTGAAATGTTTTATGTTCATATTAGTGGCATGATGAATCTTAAAAGCTGAAGGAGTAAGGGACACAATTATATGACAACAGTACAGCAGAAAAAGACAAAAGAAGAATGACCATTTCAAATCATGGACTACATTTTATTCATGTCTTTTTTGGTGAATGCCAAGCTTTCTTTTGGATTATTGATTTATTTTGTCTCACGTGTGGTATTGTACATAGATAGACTTTACCAGATATCTGTAAAGATCCTACCTCCTAAGGCAGATGTTCACTGACTAAAAGAAACAAAACACAATAAGTAAGAAAATGTCTGTATGGCTTGTGTCTGGAGCCAACACCCCCCACCAAAGGCCTCATGTGATCCTAGGTGAGGGTTATCAGAGGTAACTGACTCTAGAGTATGTGATGTTGGGATTAAGTGTGTGATTACTAAATTAGTCCTCTGATTGGTTTGGTACAGTTCTGGGTTTGCATAATGGGAAGGACCTCCTTGGGTATGAGCGGATAGGATATAAGGGACAGAAAAAGGGTTTCTGTAGCCATTTGTTGATTGTTGCTTATTACCTGCTGCTTGCTGCTCCACTGCTGGCTGCTGGCGGCTGGCTGGCTGCCCTGATGTCATGAACTGTTTCCCCTCTCTGATGCCCCTCTGCCATGCCACCCTGCCTTGGAGCCAGCTGACTGTGAGCTAAAACCTCTACAAACTGTGAGCTAAAATAAACCTTTCCTCATCCTTTCAGTGTCAAGTACCTTTGCCTCAACAACACAAAAGGTAACTAACATTTTTTAAAATAAACATCAAGTAGATTAGGCCTTTGAATACTTAATGAAAAGAGGAAAACACCTTTGGAAATAAGGGAGGCATAAGCTCACTGAATGCTATAGATATTGGTGATTTTGTGTTACAGTATCCCTCCCCTAACTCATAGCTTCTCAATCCTCAAATGGGAACTTTACAGATGGGATTAATTCAATCTTAATTGATTGTAGTCAGCCCTAAATATCCTTTACCTGATATCCTTAAAAAAGAAGATTTAAGTACTGGCTCAACAACAGTGACTTAGTAAAATCGTGTCTCAAAAGGAAAAAAAAAAAAAAAAAGAAAGAAAGAAAGAAAGAAAGAAAGCAGAAGATACAGCTCAGTACATCTAGCTTCATTCTCTAGTTCCACAAGGAAAGGAAAAAGGAGACTCAGAGAGCCAGAGACACAGAAGATTAAAGTGATTATCCACAAGCTAGAAAACACCAGATTTTGCAGGCAAACAATTAGTAGAAAGCAGAAGAATCAAAGTTGCATCATCCCGCAGAACACTGAAACAGAGTATGGCACCATGGGCATCTTTACTTCAGAATTCTGACTTGTAGAACTATGAGAAAATAAGCTGTGTTGTTCTTAATCCTTTGTTTTATACTCCATTTTTTACAGCACCCCTAGGAAATTAACTTCCTCAGAACAGTAAAGTGTGTAAACCTTCATCAATAATATTTAAATAAATGAAAATAGAACAATTTATTTTTTAGACAGAAAATCCAAAAGCATGAAGAGAGAATGAGAAATAGTTATGATATCAGCCCTGTTACTGTACATCATATTCCTAAATTCAGAGGGATTTCACAAAGATAATTTTAATGGACAAAATGGGCATAACATATACAATAAATAGGGAGGCAATATTCTAAAAATGTAAGTATATCACAATGAAAAAAGTGTTTTCTCTATTAGAAAATTATGGAAAAAGTTAAATTCAAAGTGCAATATGTTTTACCCAAATTAACCAGCAAAGATGACAAAGACTGTTGAACTTTTCACTAGTAAGAACTAAAGAAATGGATATTCTCCAGTGCGACTCAAACTATAACCAATAGACCAGTATTAATCCTCAAGTTTTCTGGTTGTAATTCTTAACAAGGAATGCCAAAGGAAGAAAAAAATAATAAATAAAGAAAAGAAAGCTCTGTTTTCACTAGCTTCTAATGCATCTTGATTTTGTTAGGAAAACTGAACAAATAACTGATAGTGTATTTATTTTTTTTATGTACTCTGAGAATTCAATTTTACTTTTAAAAAAACTCTAATTACAACCATAGATTGACAAACATGTTCTTTGCCATATGTATTTTTCTGCACAATTTCCCATTTCATATCTTTTATCTCCATTTTTTTAAAGGAGAAAAGGTTTATTTAGCTCACAGTTTGTAGAGGTTTCAGTTAGTAGCTGGCTCTTCCAAGGCATGGTGGCATGGCAGAGGTACATCACAGAGAAGAGACAGTTCATGGAAGGCAGAAGACAACAAGCTACAGGTGATAAACAGTGACTCTCCGGCCCTTGTATATTTCAGATTACCCACTCCTTGAGCAGGTAGCACTCACACCCACAGTGGGGCAGCCTTAATCCTAGCAGCACATACCCTACATCCAGCCACCTAGAGGAAAAGCCCCACCCATGATCAAATAATGCTTTGGGGATCCTTCTCAACAAAAGGAATAACACTATATATATTCCTTTGTGTCAATTTTTCTTTAACAGAATATTTATGAATTTTTTTTCATCGCTATGTAGCATCCCTATGTAAATCCTTTGCTTTATTGATGGATTTAGATTGTTTCTAGGTTTGGGATATTATGAACAAATGTGCATTAGATATTTTTTAACCATACTTTTGGCAGATATAGCCAGTCTTTTTTTAAAGATAAAACCTAAGAGGAAAATTGTTAGGGTATGTACAATAACAAAGACCATAATGTTTCACTTTGGAAAGTCTTAATGAAGAAACTGATGTCTGAGTATCATATAAGCAAACTCACTTCATGAAGAGTCACATATGAAGATGAAATTTGGCCTGTGTTTTGTTTAACAGGTTCAGATTTCCTGCCTGTCAGATATTAGAGAATGTTTTTACTTTAGTCCATTGGCTAAGTCTTTTGTGCTTGTGGGTAGATATTTATTTTCCTGCACATCATAGATAAGGAGACTTTTAATTGCCAGCTCTATCTTTCTTTTTTTATTTGTTTGTTTTTTCTATAATTTTATTGAGAAACAAATAGCAATGAGACAGTTTCAAACCAAATTGGTAGAATAGTTTCAATAATTAACACATTGCATACATTCTTCCTAGTGGTTAATTCCTGTACAAGATGCGGACTTGATATCTATTTACAAATACCATTAGAACAAATGCCTCTATTCATTAAGAGAATGCAACTATATATCTATCCTAACCACTTTGAATACACAGATACAAAATGGACATTCGTCTGTATACCTTTTTTTTGTTGTTACATTCCATCATTTAAATATTATAGGTGTGTAAACACAGCAAAATATTCTAAAAGAGTTCAGTAGTTCATAATAGTATTGGGTCTTCTGCTTGACTGGCAATGTCAGAAATTGTTGACCTGAGTCCCCTACAGCTCAACATAACAACATGGCTTTACTTCTTATACTTCAGTTTTACACTTTTCTGCTGGATGGTTAAGACCAAGTTAAAGCAGGACTTATGCAACAAAAGTTGTAGCTTTTGGGTCTGATAAGGTCAGTGAAATCCCCTCAGGATTTATCCTGAGATCCTGTACCTCAGATTGTAGAAACTTTGTCAGTGTCAGCCATGTGGATGAGTTGATAGTGTATTTAGACAGAGTGTAAACTAACTGGGCTATTTAACTCACTTCCATGTCATTGTTTCATGTCTTTTGAGCTATACATTGATCATGAAACATAGATGTTTCAATGGGCTATATTTTAAGTTCAGCTTCTCAACTATTAACAAAAATATTAAAAATGTGGTCATTTATATGCTGTCAAATGATCATTTTAATTTAAACTTGCTTTTTTACTTTATAATTCAACATGATTAGATTAGCAAAGCTATGGAAATGATATCTGTGGTATTAAGTTTTATATAATTTGGCTCATTTTTAGAAAAGCCAGAGTGGGAACCTCTTCGGTGTTGCCCAGATCAGACACTAACAATGGACACTCAGCAGGACGTTCAACCCCCAAAGCAGCACTCAGTGATATATATATATATATATATATATATATATATATATATCTGTGGAGAATGTCACACAGAAAATGAAATAAAATCCAGGGATCCAATCAGATGTAGAGAATATGGATACCGAATAATGTACAAGAAAAGAACTAAAAGATTGGTGGGTTTTAATGCTTGGTAAAACATGGGAATTCAGAAAAGTGTCTTTGTTGGTACCTGGATTTGCCCCTTCAGGAGTCTTGTTGTATAGCTTTGGATTCAACACACTTAGGAATACAACTATATATATTTGATTTCATTTTCAAAACCAGATTGTATTTAGGTATCTAAATATACTTTGTATAAAGACTTTTATTGTTCAGTTATATGCCTTGTAATGTAATTTTATCATGTATGTAATGTGACAACAATAAAGATTAAAATTGTTTTCCCAAGTCATACTTTTAATAAAATTTATTAAAAATTCGATTCCTGAAGCTCTCCAAAGATCTAATTAAATATGTTCCTTAGAAAGTACCAAGTATAAGAAGTAAAGCCATGTTGTTGTGTTGAGCTATAGGGGACTCAGGTCAACAACTTCTGACATTGCCAGTGAAGCGGAAGACCCAATACTATTATGGACTACTGGACTATTTTGGAATATTTTGCTGAGTTCACACACCTATAATATTTAAACGACGGAACTAAACAAAAAAAGTGGATACAGATGAATGACCATTTTGTATCTGTGTATTCAAAATGTTCAGGATATATATACAGCTACATTCTCTTAATTCAATGAATAGAGGGATTTGTTCTAATAGTGTTTGTAAATAGGATATCATGTCTGCATCTTGTACAACAAATAACACTAGGAAGACAGTGTGCGGTGTGTTAATTATTGAAACTGTCCTACTAATTTGATTTCAAACTGTCTCATTGCTATGTTTCTCAATAAAATTATGGGAAAAAAAGAAAACGAAAAAAGAAAAAAATTGGCCAAACAACTTTTCATTGATTTTTGGGTTAAAAAAATGCCTTCTCTGAATATGGAAGTAGTATAAACAGAATGATGAAGATAAAAGTGATTCCAAAGAAAGCTGACAGCATTTGCATTTTTGTTCAGATGTATGAGATTTCACATATTATATTAATCTTTTTAGCCTTGTTTGATGAAGGTATGCATCAAATGGCATGTTCTTTTTAGTTATGTATCAGCTAATAAAGTCATCCAGTTTTCAAAACCTATCAATCAGGATTTTTGCTTCTAGTTCTCACTGGCTTTATCAATAATTTATCTTATTTTTTACACAGATTTTATTTGAATTTATAATATTGACCATAAGGTACATATACCACCTGCTCACACACATACATGGCCTCCCTCATTATCAAATCCCTTCCAAAGTGACATAGGTTTTACAAACATTGAACCAACAAAGTCGTATCATAACCCAAAGTCCATAGTTTATATCAGGGTTCACTTATATCAGTGTTATACATTCTATGGAGTTAGATAAATGTATAATGACTGGTTACAGTGTGTTGTTATTGTAGTATACAGAATAGTCTTACTTTCTTAGAAAATGTCTATTCTATTCATCCTGCAGCTCAGCAGTAACTCTTACTAACATCTAACATTTCTAACTGTCTATACGGTTTTTACTTTTCCAGATTATTGCATGGTTGAAGTTATACAATATGCAGGATTTGTAGATTGGCTTTTTTCACCTGGTAGGATGCATTGAAGTTTCCTTCAAGTCCCTTCATGGCTTCAGGCTCAATTGCTTTCAGTCCTGAATAATATGCCATTATTTAAATGTACAAGTTTATTTAGCTATTTTTCTATTGAAAGACAACCTGGATTCTATCAAAATTTTACAGCTATGAGTAAGATTGATCTAAATATCCTTATGAAGTCCTTTGGTGTGGATAGGTTTTAATTCATTGAGATAAATACCATAGAACCTTACTGTCACACTGTGTGATTAAAATATGTTGACTTTTATAGGAAATTTCCAAAGTGGCTGTACCATCTTGTACTTCCATCGGTAAGAAATGGTAGTTTCCATTGCTCTGCACCCTTGCCAGCATTTGGACTTTATCACTGTACTGGGCATGAGCCATTTCAATAGAGGGACAGTATATCTTGCTGTTTTAATTTGGATTTTCCTCGTGATACGTGAAAAAGAGACTTTTTATCTGCTCATTTTTTGTCTGTGTAATATTTTTGGTGAGATATAAGTTCTTTGTTCAATATTCTACCAGATTATGTACATATTATTGAGTTTTAAGAGTTCTCTCTATATTTTAGATAACATTCTTTTATCAAATCTTTTTGCAAATATTTTCTTTAAATATGTGGCTTTTAAAAATTATCTTAACTATTGTTATGGTTTGTATCTAACCATCCACTCAAAGACTAAGATGTTCAGAGGTGATATTTTTTGGAAAGTGTTTGGATCACGGGGAAATTTTATTAATTCAATTAATCTATTGGCGCATTCCTAGTTTAATGCAATGTTAGGAGGTGATGTCTGGTTGGAGGAGGTGATTCAGTGTGGTTTGCCTTTGGGAGGGATATCTCTCCCTCCAGCTTGTCCTTCTCTCTGCTTCCTGGCTACCATGGAGTGAACAACTTCCCTCTACTGGGTTCTTCCACCATGACATTCCTACCTTGTAGTCAACCAACCAGGAATTGAATCCTATGAAACAATGAGCCAAAATAAACCTCTCCTCATTAAGTTGTAGTCATCAAGTATTTTGCCACAGTAACAAGAAAGTGACTGATATTATTGCATCCCACACAGCCAGCCATTAATGTTTCCAGGGAGTTGAGTGAGGAGGAGTGAGAGAATTGAAAATAAATTTAAGAAATAAATGTAAGACAGTTGAGGTCAAATGGAACCTTCTCTTTCTGAATAAGAGGGAAGGAACTGCTCAACTACATTAGAGGTGTTTGTTTATATATTTGACAAAGTTATATCCTGTGGTACAAGGTTTCCTGGCAACTAATGTCTGGGCATGCCTCAAGCAAGGTGCTCCTCTTTCTCTGACTGGCTTTGCCTTGCCCCCACATGTCTGATCAATTTCCAGCAGCAGCAGCCATTCCCTACAGATATAATTTTCTTTCATAGAGCAGAAAATTTTAAAACTAGTAAATTCCAGCTTATCAGTTCCTTTTTTTTGAGGAAATTATGCTTTTGGTGCTATATCTTAAAAAGATCCATAGCCTTTTTTTTCAATGATACACTTTAAGCATTTCACAGATTTGATATTTAGGTACATTTTATATTTTGTGTTAATCTATGTAATAAGTATAAGTTCTATGTGTAGTTTTTTATTTCATTTTGCTTGGTTTTAATGTGAATTGAATGTTCAGTTATTATTATCAATTGTCAAAGACCACCTTTTTTCTAATGAATTACCTTTGCTATTTTATCAAAAGTGAATTGACACAACAAAGGTGTATCCAATTTCAGCACACGGACCACTTAACACTTGCTATACAGAATGCAGGAACTGAGTGTGGTGGTGCACATGTGTAATCTTAGCACTTTTGGAGGTTGAGGCAGAAAGAGCCTAAATTTGATCTCTTATAAAACTTTCTGGAAGTTTTATAAAAATAAAAAGGACTGAGGATATCCTTGGGTTCAATCCCCAGTATTACAGAAACAAACTTTTTAAAAACAAAGAAAACTGAGAATGTTATAGGCATCTATTTCTGGGCTCTCTGTTATATTCTAGTGACCACTTCATTCTTTCACCACTACCACCTTTTCTCTATTACTGAGTGTTTCTTACAAGTCTTGAAATCAGGTAGGAATAGTTTTTCAGTTTTATTCTTTTCCGTATCACATCTTGGTAATTCTAAATCTTTCAACTCTCCATTGAAACTGTCAAATCAATTTGTCAGGGCTGGCCAAATAGCTTAGCGGATTACAAGGGGTTCGATCACTGGGCCTGCTGTGCCAGCCCCACCCCTGGGGTATGCTGAGACAGCAACTGAGACTGGGCATGGTGGCACGTGCCTGAATACCCTAAAAAAAAAAAATAAAAAAAATAAATAAAAACTCCTGCAATTTTGATTGGGATTGCATTAAATATACTGACAAGGTTGGCAAAACCTGAAATCTCAAGTCCTCTATCCATTAACTTCATTGGAATTTTGGGGGGTTTACATATAATGAGTATATATTTTATACATGTAACATTATATAAATAAATGTATATGTGATACATTATATATCATCATACCTATCATGTCTCTATAGGTGGATAAGAATTTATACCTACATATTCAGTTTTCTGGATGATAATATAAGTGATGTTATGTTTTTAATTTCAAATTTTATTTCTTCATGAAAGAAGAATACATGAAAATCATTAACTTTTGTACATCATCTTGCATCCTGCAACCTTCCTGTAATTGTTATTAGTTTACTTCTTGTCTACTTTTTAGAATTTTCTATTTAGATCATCATGTTACTGGTATTTTATTTCTCTCTTCCAAGTAGGTGACAAAGGCGTATGAAAAGCTAAACTTGGATAAAGGCCAGACCTTTTGCAATTGACCAAGGTGTGAATTTAAAGGGAAAAAATCTTAAAAGAAATTAAAAATGTTTCTCCAGTGACATTATAAAAAGAAAGTTATAGAAGTCTGGAGAGAAGACCAAACCAACCACAACAGTCCCTTAAACCAAAGCCTAATTCAAAAGAACACTAATCTCTTCAATTTTGTGAAGGCTGGGGAAGATGAAGGAGCTACAGAAAAAAGTTTGAGATTTGTAGATATTGATTCATGAGAAGTAAGGAAGGAGGCTGTTTATGTAACACAAAAGGGCAAGTTGCAGAAATGAGTGGTCATGTAGAAGCTGCACTAAGTTACCAATAGGTCCACTTCACTCATAAAGGGAGCTATCATAAATAAAAGATGTTTAATGCTGATGAAACACCCTGATACTGGAAGAAAATACAGTCTAAGACTGTAATAGACCAAGTCAGTGACTTACTCCAAAGCTTTGAAGAACACTGACTTTATCGTTAGGGGCTAAGCTGGGGACTTTAAGTTGAAGCCAATGGTCAGTTATAATCTAAATCTATAATGCTGTGTTCTATAGATGGAAAACAAAGTAGGTGTGACAGTACATCTGTTTATAATATTGTTCTCTTGGTAATCTAGATCCACTACTGAGACCTATCTACTCAGAAAATTATACCTGTAAAAATATTCCTGCTCATTGACCATTCATTTGGTCACTCTAGAGGTCTGATGGAAAGTTCCAATAACTTTAATATTGCTCTCATGCCTGGTAACACAACATCCACCTAACATCCCATGAGCCAATAAGTTATTTCAAGTTTCAAGCCTTATTAGTTAAAGAATATATTACCTAAGACTATTGCTTCCATACACAGTGATTCCTTTGGTGATCTCGCAAAGTAGATCAAACAGATTTGCTATTTTAGATGCTACTGAGAGCCTCATGATTCATGGGAGAAGGTTGAAATATTAACTTAACAAGAGGTCTGAATAAGTTGGTTCCAGCTTTCCTAGGTGGCTTTGGAAGGGTCTTAGACTCCAGTGAAGGAAACAATAGCATAGGTAGAGGGATGAGAAGTGAGCTAGAGTGAGAAGTGAGGCCTGAGGTTATAACTTAATTGTTGAAGATTCATGATTAAATTTCAGAGGATAAGAAATTGTACTCTTGAGTAAAAAAAGATGTTTTATTCTAAAGCTAGAGTTTCTTCTGATAAAGGTGCTGTGAACATTCTGGAATGACCATAAATAATGTGTAAAAAATAAGGTATGGCTGAGTTAGAAAGGATTGACTCCAATTTTGAAAGAAGCTCTTTCATGAGTAAAATGCTATCAAATATGTGCACATTACAGAGAAATGTTTCATGCAAAGGAGAATTAATTGTGCAAACTATTATTATGTTAGAAACACCCAGACTCTAAGCACCTGCTTAGGCAAGCATAGGGATTTAATCCCTGGCATCACATGCTGTGCCAGCCCTGCTCCTGGGCACACTGAGGCAGCCACTGAGTCCAGGCATGGTGGTGCATGCCTGTAATCACAGCACTAAGGAGGCTGACAGCAGGAGGATCACTGTGAGTTCGAGCTGTGTAATGAGACCCTGCACAAAATACAGAAAGAAAGAAGAAAGAAAGAAAGAAGAAAGAAAGAAGAAAGAAAGAAAGAAAGAAAGAAAGAAAGAAAGAAAGAAAGAAAGAAAGAAAGAAAGAAAGAAAGAAAAGAAAGACCCAGGGTCACACAAACCTTCAAAAACCAATACTCCAACCAGTTAGCAGGACTCTTTGTCAAGTAAAAACACTTCAACAACAAACAGTTTCATTCACTGAAGCTCAATGATAACATCTTTCAGGAATAAAATATTTCTATATTAAGATGTGTATATTGGTATTTTTTACAAATTGTGGTACAGTACACTTATAACTCTACATGTTACAGGTTGGATGTAAAATGCCTCTTAAGGTCTCCTGTATTCAGAGGTGGAGTCATGGGAAGAGCACTGGATCATGGATGGGGGTGCTGCACTGCTAGCAGGTAGAGCCAGTTAGAACCAGGCCCTTAGGGTGTATTCTTGTCCTTGCCTTCTTCATCTCACGGTTTCCTGAATACCAGGGAGCAAACACCTGTACTTCACTAGGTCATTCCATCACACCATTTCTGTAGTGGAGCCCGCCAATTTTAGAGTGAAAGAAATGGAACCTGTGAGTCAGTGTAAATCACTCCTTCTATGCGTGCTTTAATCTTTTTTTTTTTTTTGGAACAAGGGATTAAACTCAGGCCCTTGTGCTTGCCAGGGAAGCACTTATTCCACTGAGCCATCTCCCTGGCCCCTATAAGTCACTCCTTGAAGTTGTTGGTATTTGGATACACTAGAATACTGCTAGAACACTCTAGAGTATAAACATAAATCTCATAAATTATAGGAAATTAAAATACTGTGATTCATTTCTTCACGCTACTTTGTGTCATTCTGTAACCTGAATTACACTCGTTGAAGTATGTTTGCCCACATTTCCTTTCTAATTCTATGCAGTCATTAAAATTTCTCCAAAAAATGCTTCCTAAGTATTTAGAATGGTGTCCCTATAAAATCATCACTTCATAATAAAGTGGATCTCTGAAGCAGCTCACCAACATTTTCACTTTTCTTGATGTGACCCTATTCCCCTTTATTTATACTTCAATTCTTCATCAATTTCTTCCAAATTACCACAAGATTTTTTTTCTGCTTGTCTATCTACATATTATTTGCCCACTTGATAAACATAAATGGGAAAATTGAACAAATCAAGCAGGTTCCATCTCATGTCCTAGTTTGTAAACCAAACCATAACTTTTGCAAGGCCTATTTTCAGCCTTAATGCTTTCTGTCCAGAGTTTAATTATTAAATGTCTACTCTTTTGTTGAAGGTTAGCTTCTCTATCCATTCTTCATGGAAACTTTCTATCTCTTCTCATACTTGATAATTTATCCTTCATTTTCATTCTATTTCTTCTCACCAATAATTAATTAGATGTGTACCAGATCTGTCATTAAGTATTTGTTGTAACAGTTATCCTGATTTAGAAAATGGTGCTTTTTAATTTATACTCATGAGGATGTTGAACCATCTATCATTCATCTTCATATCCCCTGCACTGCACAAAGTAATACTTCAGATATATTATGTATTTTATATGCATTGTATGCAAACACACAGTATCCTCCCAGAAGCCTCTATCAGGCAACAATGTCATCTCAAGTTCTAGCTACTTGTTCCCAACCTTTATCATAACTCTGTGTTTAATTTTTTAGATTGACATTGTGAATGCTTACAGTGTTATTTGCTGCTGATAAAACAATTAATGTAACAGCTATTATGTCAAGTTAGATATACCATTATAAATTCTTTACATCAAATAACTAATCTTTGAGCAATCCTAGTAATAAGTGGTTATTATTAGTCCTAGTTTGCACCTGAGCAAATGTAAACATGTAGGATATATATATATATATATA
>NW_004524817.1:597287-616528 GCF_000260255.1 Octodon degus | reverse complement strand
TTAGCTGGTTTTTGCATCAGATACAAATGAATTTCTCTTTATTCCTTTACTTTTGTGGCACTATCTATGAAGCTTAAACATTTAACTTTCTTTCTTTCTTTTCTTCTTCTTCTTCTTCTTCTTCTTCTTCTTCTTCTTCTTCTTCTTCTTCTTCTTCTTCTTCTTCTTCTTCTTCTTTCTTTCCTTCTTTCTTTCTTTTTTACTGCCTCTTTGACCAGGTCTTTATTCAAAATAAGCTGTCCAATTTTTAGCACTTGTATAGGATTAGAGATTTTGAGACTTTATGAGCAGGCTTCTTTTCTTCAGCAGGTTTCTTTCCTGCTAATTTCTTGGGAGCTGCAGGCTTTTTTCCCAAAGTCTTCTTCAAGGGCTTCTTGGGACCAGCAGCCTTCTTTTCTTTCTTCTCTTCCACAGGCTTCTTGCTGGCATCCTCCTTCTCTTCCAATTTGGCTCCCCATGCAGCTGCTTTAGTCATAGAGATCTTGTGATTCCTGGCCTGGCAAAGAATGGTGTTCCAGCGCATGGTCTTTGCATATGGACTCAGCTTCAGCATGATTCTCAGGTCTTTCAGAGGATTCTTCTTCAGGACTGTGTGATGAATCATCTGTGTGGTGCTTGGAGGGCTCTTTGGACCTCCAGACTCTTCAAGATGCTGCTCAGATCTGTATCAGTCACCTTTTGCATAGGCAGGTTATAGTGACTTTTGAGGGTAGCAGTTTCCGCCAAGTGCTCTACAGCCCATCTAACTTCCAGAAAGCACTTTCAGTCCAGATGCAGAAGCGTTCCACATGCCCAACAGGAGCAAGTTTCAAAATATTCAGTTTGCTTACATTGAGCAGAGCAATGCCCTGGATATTTCTGAAGGCCTTGAAGATACCATTGTCTTCATTATAGATGATGCAAAGTCCCTTGTGCTGAATGGGACTTTTCTCGTCTTGCCCTTGCCAACTCTCATTCACTGAGAAGCATAGGCCTTTTTGATATCATTCCAGCCCATAAGTTTCTTCATAAGCAAAACTGTCTCCTTAGTCTTCTTGTAACCTTCAACTTTGTCTTCCACCACCAAAGGAAGTTCAGGAACTTCTCAATTGATGACCTATGGACATGACCAGCTCTGTCAAGGCTGAGGTGGCCAAGGCTGAGCAGATGGCATACTGATTCTGGGTTGTGTTCACTCTGTAGTGCCAATGGTGTCTGGTTTTGGTTAATACAAACATGCAGTTTCCTTGACACATTATTTCCAAAGGCACTCTGGCTAGAATGATGGGCCCCACTACCACGAACTCTGGGAATTTGATCCACAACCCTCCGAGTCCACCAAGACTCAGCACTGGTCTGATGACCTCCTAATTCGCTGACAGCATAAATCGGCTGACTTGTTTTTATGCAAATTGGTGGGAACAAAATTCATAATATCTGGTTAAATGGGAGCCTTGAACATAGCAGGCAAGGCCACATTTTTTGTCAGATGACCTCCCCCTTTCAGAGTACATGGATATCAGGGGATGAGCACAAGCCATGGCAGGGATAGGAGAAGGCCATGCTGCTAAGCATTTAACTTTCATGTTGCTTATGCATTCTGTGATTTATATAGGAATTGCAAATTTTCCATTTCACTGTTTAGAAAAAGGAAGTGAATCACATTTTAAAAGCATAGTGGTCAAATAGAAAGCAACTACTCATGATTTTCTTAAGACTCAATGAAAAAAAAATGGTCTCACAACAATTTGCCCCCTTTAAGCATCTTGTTAAAAAGCACAATGCAGAAAATTCAATTCTTTATTAACCTCTAGTTGAGTCATGCATAGAGAACTCAAATGTACAACTATATGGAGTACATTCAGGCACTAGAGAAATAGATCCAAAAGGATATTAGATACTTATAGAGCAGGAAAGATAGATAAAAGAATATTTATCAAGAAAATTGGCTCAAACCAGCAGGGAACAAGAGAAGCCCCAAGATATGTCAACCTTCTGCAAGCTACAGAACCAGGTAGACTCATTCCGATGTTACAACAATAAAATTTTAACAGATCAAATACTAGCAACCTAAACTTCTGGTCACAGAAATCTAGAGAACTGTGTCTCTGCTCCAGGAGAAAAAGCAAATTTACCTTTTTTCCCCCTCTTTTGTTCTGTCTAGGCCCCCTGACTGCTGGATGGAATCTGCTTAAGAATGCATCTTCCAAACTCAGCCCATCTAAACACTCATCAACCTCTTGCTGAAATGCTCAAACAGAAACACCCAGAAAGGATACTCTTCTAGCTCTCGAGATAATGCATAATGCACTCAAGTTGGTACCAAAAATTGATTATTTCATTACTTATGTTATCCATAATATGTATATAATAATGGAAGAAACCACATCTCTCTGAAAATTTGTTGTTTAAAGTCTCAGTTTCCACATTTTAGGGGGAAAACAATACATAATTACAATGCTGTTTTCAATTTTCCTCACTTGATTTTTCAAGATATCGTAGTGTATTATTAAATTCTAAAATTAAGATAAGTTATATCTGACATATTGCTATTTTAATGACTAATTTTATTTGCAAATTGCACAAGTACACCTCATTTAATTAAACAAAGAGAAATGTATTATAATACAAATGTATTACAATGTAGTTTGACTAGTTCAAAGAAACTATAGTTCAAAACATGGTAGATTGATAACAAATCCCATGAAAGTCTCAAATATTGCCTGGATGCTCTTCATAACATATTTCCTTTTTCTTTACTCTTTGACTCCATGCTTATATGAAATCACTGAAACTGTGATCAGTTGGTTTTAGTCACATGATGGAAACACAGCTATTGATGGTATTGGAGTATACAGTCTATGCCAGTAGAGAAAGAGTAGGTTCTTTCCACACCATGCTAAAATAACCAACTTTTAAAAAATCACAGAGACTGCCACTTGACTAAGTTTTGGTTAGGTAACACACAAAAGAGTATCAATTCCGGCCAAAAGACAGGGTTATTTCAGTTTCCTTGGTTTATCATAGGTTTAACATTTCCTTCTTTATAAATATTATCCTTGACTTGGCTGCCTGAACATCAGTCTCCATTATTTCTTCTCAAATATTGTTGCCAGTCATTAAATTTTGAGTAGGAATAAATCAAAGAGAAAGGTGTGAGAAAACTGGGTAACAATGTTTTTCATTTGAGCAATTAAGTTTCTTGCAATGTAGAATGTAGCAGCCTAAAAACTCATCCAAATCAATGTCTACTCAACCAACATAAATAGATAAATAGACAGAGAGATAAACCAACAGACAGACAGACAGACAGACAGAAAGATAGACAGATAATAGATACAAGATAAATGCATACATACATACACATATAGCTATATAGATACATAGATAAATATATGACAAAAGAGAACAAAAACAGAAAAGAAATGGTAAAATTATTCCAATAAACTTTCCAGGGGAAAAATACATTATAATACTTATTAGAAACGATGTTCATGATGCACATAAAAAGATCTTTAAATATATCAATGTGAAATTTCAGAACAGTAGGGATAAAAAGTATATATGAAAAATTTTAAAGATAAAAACCTGTTAAGCTTTGAAGGAATGACAATCAGTTCATGATTTTTTATTTTAATAATAATAACAATGTACAATAAAAAGAAATAATGTCTTCAGAAACTGATAAAAATTATTTCTTCATTAGAATCTTAAATGTAATCACAGTAAATTTCAAGAATAATGATATTATTTTCATAATGAAACTGACAAAATTAATGTCAACTATTCTTTCTTTAAAAATTTCATGAAGGTACTGTTTAACAAAGTAATGTTTCAGTTCAATCCCAGGTACCACATGCCATGCTGGGCCCTCCCCCAGGCATGCTGAGCCAGCAACCACGTCTGGGCATGGTGGCACATGCCCTTAATCCCAGCAGTGGGGAGGCTGAAAACAAGAGGTTCACTAAGAGTCTGAACTGTGTAGTAAGACTGTGTACCAAATACATTAAAAAAACATTTCAACTAAAGTTCAAGTGAAGAAACAATTTCTAGACCAGGAGACAAAAAGCAGAATGAATAACCAACCATATTAGTCATCTTTCCTGACTTTGAGACAAAATAACAGACAACTTAAAGGAGAGGTGTATTCTGATTCACAGTTTTGATGAAGTTAATCCATATTTAGCTGGCTCGAAGGCAAAAATTATCATTATCATGGTGCCTGGTACAGAGAGAGAGAGAGACAGAGAGAGAGAGAGAGAGAGAGAGAGAGAGAGAGAGATATGCAGGACAAGAATACATCATTCTAGGTCATTCCTCAGTAATCCATCTCAAAGAAGGCCCCCTCCTAACAGCATATTTAGGTAATGAACTCATCAATGGATGGATTCATTAATTAATATTATTGGCCCCTGCTGTAAACACTTTCCAAACACATAACACTTGTGATGAACATTATATATATATATATATATATATATATATATATATATATAAACTATAACAAAATAATCATGGCCATCTCTTCATGTAAAATACATCTAGTCTATCTCTAAGCATTGCCAAAGTCTTAAAAGTTTCAGAATTGCTGAAAATTATAAATTCATAATCTGTTGTGAGACTAAAAGCAAACTCTTAGTTATGAACCCCTGTGAAAATCAAAAAGAAATTTAAATACTTCCCACATAAAATGGTAAATATTCTTATTTCCAAAAGAAGAAATAACACTGTAGAAATGAATGGGGCCAAAGCAAAATAAAACCCTTAGTGGGAGCACTAAATTTTGTCACTTGATATTTAGCATCCAGGGCAGGTTGTGGTGCAATGTGAGCTCCAATTGTTGGGAGCAGTCCCACCCATGGCCTCACTGGCTGCAACAGGCTTAACTTCCCTCTTGGGCTGATTCTGCTCAGTACCTGCAGATTTCCTTATCAGATGTTCCACATTCCTGACATCTTCAAGTCTTGCACTCTCCACTTCACCTTTAGTTCTATTCTCATGGGTCACACAGAGCAGTGTATTATCTGGGTTCCAAGGCCTTCATCTGACATTTGGGTGGAATCATCCATGACCTCATTACACAGCATACCTAAGAGACCAGCACCACATAGATGGCACCAAGTTCTGGGAGGAACAGAAGTTCAGACCTCTGTTGGATGGTCAGCATTGCTGCCATGACCTCTGAGTCCCCAGATGACCAAAATCTGGGAAACACATCCTTAGGTAGCTCTCAATGAGCATGTCTCCCTGTGAGGCTCTTCTCAAAGACAAGCCTTTCAAAGATGCTTATCCTTTTACATCATTAAGCCAACAAACAGTAGAGTCTGCCCAATTCCTGACATACCTTTAGGCAGTCTTTTTATGATCCTGATCCAAGGTATTTGGTCTCTTTTTAATGCTAATATTTTTAACAAACCACGCTCTCCTAGGCCTCAACTCTATAGGTGCTTCCTTGCTGGTAAAATTGCAAACTTTCCAAAGCATTCTCCTCTGCTGTTTATGTTAATTTTCCTGAACTATAAGGCTAAAAGCAGCTAAAAGTGCCCTTGGCACAGTCTGAGTGGTGAGCTGGCTTGAAATAGCCTCCCCTATCAGTTAGTCCATCATTTTGTAGGAAATGGGAAAAATCTTCACAAGTTTTTTGCCAGAGTGCAGCAGACATGGTTTGTAGTCTAATTGCCAAAAGCCTTCACCCCTAACTAAAATCTCATGATTCTGGCACTTACTGTCTTCATTTCTGTCAACATTCTGACCTCCTTAACTCCAACCAAGAGCTCTCATAACTCTCTGCAGCAGATACCTTCAAACCTTGTCAAATGTCTCCCACCAATAGGTTCCAGTGATTTCTACTCATGGGAACAAAATATACAACATATGTAATATTAAAAAGGGAAAGTTCATTGAGTTCAGTTTCCAGTAGGTTCAGTCCAAAGTCAGATGTTTCCAGGGCAACAACAGCACAGCAGAAGGGCTTAGAAATACCAGTGGCTCTGTGTGTGGCAGCCAAGAAACAGAGAGAAGAAAGGAATCTGGCACAAGAACATTCCCTTCCAGGTCACTCCTCCAGTGACATACCTCCTCTGATCAGGTCTCCCAACAACACATTCAGCTATAAACTCATCAGTGAATTAATCCATTGGAAGTAGAGCAGCCCATGATTAAATCACCTTTCAAACACCTGAGATTTGAGGCATATTTTACATATAACTCTAGAACCAGGGATGACTTCTGTGTGGTACTCTGGGAGAGTTAGCCATCAAGACTGGAGGGTAAGGATAGACACTGTGGACGTCATATTTTGAAGAAAAGAATAGGACATAAACAGAATGAATTCTTGGAGAGAGAGTGTGGGAAAAAATACAGCAATATAATTTTAAGATCAATCTCCATTCTACCAGCAAAATGGAGTACAAAAATATTAGAAAAAGAGATTAAGCAGCAAGACAAAAACACTGAAATCTAAAACAGTGAGTTGTAATTTCAATGACCAAATGAGACCAGTAACAAAACTAAAATATTTAGACAGCCAATTTCTGAGAAACAATTATGAGGTTAGCCTCAAGATTGACCTCAGAAGTATATCCATAGTCCCTTTGTTGCAGGCAGCCGAGTTACATAGAAATAATATAAACAGTCAGACAGGGCCAGGGTCTCAAAGGAGATAATACAGAAGACAAGATATCTTACAACTGGGGGACAGACGGATGCTCCTGCTGTGAGCCAGACCTAAAGATCAAAGATCAAACAAATGCAGGCCTCCCTAAAGATTAGCATCCGGGATTGATCTTCACCCTGAGAAAGCTAGGAAGAGTCATTATATGATGGCTATCAGATGAAGTCCTGTTTTACACTCATGTCCATTTCCAATGTGACTCCCTTCCCCATTTGGTCGTGGGCTTAATCAATTTTACCTGAGCAATAGTGCTTGAATCCCATTGGTCGACCATAGTTTCATCCCATCCCACCTCTACCCAAGTGAGTTCCCATTTTCTCCACCTTAGCCCCACATGGTTTTACACTATAAAAGTCCCTGGAAGAGATAGTTTCCTGGGGATAACCCACTCAGGCCCCCCTCCTGTCCCTCTCCTGGACAGGAGTTTTCTTTCCCTCAATAAATATATTCTGCTCATATCCTTCATTTGTTCCTAAAATTCATTCTTTGGTTTTAGAGAACAGAAATTCGTGCAGGTCAGGACAGGAGGCCATTTTTCTCCTCTATCATTTGGAGGTTCCCTGTATCATTTGGAGGTCACCCACACAAGATCAGTTTTTCTCCCTGTATCACCTTCTCTGAGGAAACTATAATCTAGTAGAGAATCATGAATTAATGCATTTGAAATTGCATGCTATTTGTCATAATACTTTTGATAAGGGAAACTACATGCACAACAACATCTGACTGACAAACTGCCTGTGAAGCATTAGACTGTTAGAACTGGACAGACTTTCCTTTGTCAGCTAATGCACAGGTAGTTTCAAAGATCCTTCTCATTGGCTTACCGCATTTAATTTACACTACCCTAGGCATTGAGTAAAGGTTTGATGTGCCTTAAGTCTTTGGAACCAACCATTATGTACTTCCCAAATATGTTTTATTTTCCATTAAACGTAAGGTTTAATGGCTTTGCAAAACACAATTTTTCCAGCAGAGTCACCATCAATTTAATTCCTGAAGATCAATGATTCAGGAAATCAGTTTGTTTACCTTTAAGAACTAAGGTTTGGGGTTGGCCAGTTAGCTCAGTGGATTAAAGCATTTGCTTTACGCAGACACAGGGACCCTCGTTTGAATCCCCAGCATGCCTTGCCAGTCCTGCCCCGGGGCATACTGAGACTGTGATTGAGACTGGACAGGGTAGCACACACCTATAATTCCACCTCTTAGGATGCTGAAAAACAGGAGGATCGCAATGAGTCTGATCTGTGTAGTGAGACCCTATAGATCTTGTACTAAATACATTAAAAGAAAAGAAAAGAAAGTAAGGTTTTTCAGCAGCTGGGGAGCTAGCTTGGCAGTCTAAGTGCCTGCCTGACAAAGAACAAAGACTTGGGTTTGATCCACAGTACTGCATGTTGTACAAGCCCCAGAACCCCAGGAATGCCAAGTCAGCCACCAGTGCCAGGCATGGTGGCGCAAGCCTGTAATCCCTGCACTGGGGAGGCTGAGACAGGAAGATCACCACAAGTCCAAGCTGGGTGGTAAGACCTTGTACAACATACATACATAAATAGATAGATAGATAGATAGATAGATAGATAGATAGATAGATAAGAATTTTTTTTTTGAATGGGGATTGAACTCTTTCTTCTTTTCTTTTTTTTTGGAATTTTTTTTTTTAAAAGAAAGAAACTAAGATTTTCTGACATGTTTCATTTTGCCTTGCCCTACACTGGGGCCTTTTTAACTCCAGGATTTCAGAAAATTTTTTGCCATTACTATTGTCTTTTCCTTCTGTATGATGTAAGATGTCGGCATAAAGGGACACACAGGGAGTAAAACGTGAGTGGATATTTGAGAGTTTAAAACAAAGTGAGGACTAAGGTAAGGGAAAGAATTGCATGCATAAAGAAGAGAATACTGAAAATTATGAAGTGAGCTAGATGTTATGCTCCCCTCATCGGTAGTCACCTCTAGCTCTCCCTGATTCTCTTCTCCTGGGAGAGCCCTCAGCGGTCCATCACAACTCTGCTGATGATGGTGGAGCACGCAAAGCACTTCCTCTGTTTCGCTCTTGTATTGGGTAGCTCATATGGACTTTCACTGAAGCTCTCTATTCTCCACCCTCTTCTCCCAAAATTTCTCAAGGGTAACATCTTATCCCCAAATATAATCTGGGTTATAAGTTAACAACTTATCCATGGAAAATATTAAAGACTGTTGGAAATGACAGATATTAATGAGGGTTTTATAAACCTTTACTTTGAGATGCTCAAATAACGATCTTTGAGCTCACCAAAGACATTTGAGGAACTCATTTGAAAACTTCTTTTTACTACTTTCAGAAGCAAAAGAATTGAACTTCCCTTTTGCAGTTGATTGTCTTCAGACACACACACACACACACACACACACACACACACGAAGTTTTACTAACATTCTTTTTCCTGAGAACACTATCTACTGTGAGCAGTGCCAACAGCTGAAAACATTGGGCCTTCACTAGCACTATGAGAAGACAGCTCTCTCTCAGGGTCTGGCCAGATGCTCATTAAAATCCAACAAGTACCCACAAGGATGTGTTTTTCAGGGTCAGCACCACAGCTTTGGAAAGAAAAGAACCTCAGCCCAGTGTGGGAAGATTGACAAAGTCAAGCACCATGGTAATTG
This sequence comes from Octodon degus, assembly GCF_000260255.1. Lineage (NCBI taxonomy): Eukaryota > Metazoa > Chordata > Mammalia > Rodentia > Octodontidae > Octodon > Octodon degus. The sequence goes on along the minus strand of NW_004524817.1, from coordinate 607,221 downwards.
GGTCAAATTAACTCTTCAAACAGCAGCTCCACACACATGAACAGGTGCTGGCTGAGCATACTACTCAGGGTATCACAACTGAACTTCCTTCTGCTCTGTGCAACTTTCACTAGCGCCCAAACTCCACAGCACTCATTTCTCTTTCTATAGTCATTGTATCTTTGTGTCTCTCATCAGTGTCTTCCATACTTCTCCCTTTCTTTATTTGTTTAACTAACAGATGCTTTTCTTCTAAGAGATTCATCTCTACAGAATATCTTAGAAAATTTTCAACATGTTTACTTCTTTCCCAACTTCTAGATCCATAAGATGTCATAACTTTTTATGTTTAGACTACATATGGGGAAAAAAACCCAATTGTCTCATGTTATTGTCAAAAAAATGTATCACTAGCATAATACTCTCATTAAGCATAGTAGAAATCAAGAAGAGAGGAGTTAGGGGACTAAAAATAGTCCCAGTTTTTAAGAAGCTTAAAATTCATTTGGCTGTCACAAAGTATACTTTTATTAAACCTCACTATGCAGGAAAATGTTGCATTCTCTTAAAGTGTTGATGTATTTTCTGCTAGCAGCTATTGTATATTACAGGGTTTAGAATAGTTTCTTGTTGCCAGAATTACCAGCATCAAATCTAACATTCACAGATTATAATTACATAAACTCTAATTGCTTCCTTTCCTTTGTATAACCTTTAAATTATATGCTTATTACAAATAGATAGTTATTATTGCAAAGACAACTCTCCTTAAGCATTTTTGGACTGACACAAGATTTAAGCAACCAGATAAAATTTTTTAGCCCTGACTTTGAAAAAGATATGAAAGAAATGATCTTCAAACTTTTACATGATAAGAGGAGAATAAAAACATTCTAGTGGGGCCAACAAGATAACTCAGCACACTAAGCACCTACTTAGGCAAACTCAGGGATTAGAGTTAATCCCTGGTAGCATATTTCATGCTGGCCCAGACCCTGGGTAGGCTGAGCTGGTGATGGAGTCTGGGCATGGTGGTGCACACCTGTAATCCCAGTGCTAGGGAGCCTGAAAGCCGGAGGATCACCATAAGTCCAAGCTGCATAGTGAGACCCTGCACAAAATACACTTAAAAAAAAAACTCTAATATTTAATATGATGCTGGGTGATAGGAAACTGATATCACAGAATTTCAGGGAGTGGGATGAGGCTACAGTTACACAGTACATGTGGGCTTTTCAAAATGTTAAGAGTTGTGTAAAGAGAATCAGAAGATTCTGTGGGCCAGCAGTGAGTTAATTAGGGAAAATGCTTGAAGGTGTAGGTACTTACCACGAGTGTAGTGCTCTGGGGGATGTGTGTGCTCTTGGTAGTTCTGACTGGATGTCTTCTGAAGGGATGCATTTCCTTCAAGGTTTTTATAGTGTTATGCATTTGCATTTGATGATACATTCAGAAGAAAGGCAGGTTTGTTGGTTTGTGGTGCTAATAATACATAGTCTCCGAATGTGAAAAGGTCTCAGGAGGCTAGAAGAAAATTTTGAGTTGATTCAGGAAATATCTAAAACAAAGCATTGGAGTTCAAAGTCCAATGTGAAACAATTATATGAGCAAGATAAAAGAAAAACAAAGAATTGGAGGTTTTTCATTAACAGATGAGTTAACAATTTGATATATGCTTAAAGAGCAGGTCCCTGTATGCTAAATGGTCAGCATATAAGATGCCAAACACTTGGTGGCCTGAGCTGGCTGTCATTTGTTTCTGAATAATGTTAAAAAAAAAAAGGTTTTTTTTTTTTTTTCTGCGGAACTGGGGATTGAACTCAGAACCTTGCACTTGCCAGGGAAGCACTTATTCCATTGAGCCATCTCCCTGGCCCAAAAATAAGTATTTTCACTGACTACATGGAGTTTACAGTGGAAATGCAATATGGGAAATCAATAGAAAATTATGTTACACAAGGAATAATTAAATAATAAAATTCTTTTTAGGCCAAAGAAGGAAAAATGGTAACATCATTATTTTTAGATACTTGATGAGAAACAGCATGGCTTGAGAGAAATAACATGATTTCAAAGCCCAGAAAGCTGTGACTAGATCTATAGTCCACCACAACTTGCTCCCAAAACTATAGTACAAGCTAGCAAGAACTATTAATTAAAAAATATGTACTCCAGATTATTGTTTTACCACTACTATAGATATAGTTGATCTAGTTTTGTCTTTTGTCCTTTAAATGTCTCTCAGGAAACCTTTTTTCATGTCAAAAAGTTGAGTACATTATTTGAAGTGAATATTTGTATATATTAAATTTGTAAAGGAAGTCTTGCAATAAGTGGTAGTTTTATTCAGTTTGGTAACAATGAGTGCAGAATGTATACTTAAGTAGCATAAAATGAGGATTCCATAATATTTTATAAATAAAATCCAACCTGTAGGAATCAAAATAATACAGTTTTGAAGGTTTTATCAAGGTTGTTCACAATGTTCAGAATGTATAAGAAAATTAAAAACAAATTTATTGGAATATAAATTGAAAATTTTATATTGTTCAAACATTAAACAATGTAAAATAGACTGTCTTCCATAAAATAAAAAATAACTTGTTAAGTAATATGCATTCTATAACCAAATAAATGAATTCATAAAACACAAACTAGGTTTTTGTGTATAATTTTGAGACTTTTTAAAAAATCTATCAGTTATTTAATTAGGTTCATAGTAAGAAATTTAGAATATTAATTTATGAGGATAAATTCCATTAGTCAGAGCAAAAATCTCTGGGGCAGGTAACCCCAGAGCTGAGGAGTAACTTTGATGTTTGCTAAAATCTGAGTCCACTGCTCTCTGATCCACCTTGTGCTGCTCTGAAATCTGGTATCTCTCTTTCTCAGTTTCAAAGATCTCACCCTCCTGGTGTCTGGGCTTCAGCAGCTTTTCTTCTTGAAGTAAGCATGTGAGGTGTTTGGGGATTTTCACTTTGCTTATATCAATTTGTGTGTGTGTGTGTGTTTGTGTGTGTGTGTGTGTGGTAGAGAAGGATCTACAGGGTGTTCAGGGTTTCACTACTAGACTGGACTAGTAGTGATCCACCTGTTTATAGCCTCCCAAGTGCTGGGATTACTGGTGAGCACCTCCATGCCCAGTCTCAATTGCCATCTCAGTGCACCCTCGGGGCAGGGCCAGCACGGCAGGCCTGGGGATCAAACCCCTGGCCCCTGTGCCTTCTTACAGGTGTGTTAATCTGCTGGGCTATTTGGCCAGCCCTTGCTTATATCAATTTTTGTAGAGGTGGCAATGACAAATTTCTGGTGTGTCCTTCCTAGAGGAACACAAAGCTAACAGGCCCAGTCACAAGTAGCAAGTCACTGGCCATGTGCTTCAGGAAGACCACTCTCTTGCCTCTGTGACACTGGTTGAGGATGATCAAGATCGTACTAGGAGTGATGCTAGCTCAAAGTTTCCTCACATGCTGACTGAAGGGTTTCTTGCCGTGGCTCAAGAGCTTTTAGGGCACATCTTCAGTAGGGGAGTATCTAGGTATTTTTCAAAGCTTAACCATGTGGGTACCTCCATTCTTGTCCCTACTGACTGGTTTTGTGATTGTAGCAAGAACTTTCTCCTTTTTCTTCTCAGCCTTTGATTTAGCAGCTGTGTGCTTTCTCTTGTACAAAGCCTTTCCGGAATACCTAGCAGATCAGGAGTATCTACCAATTCCTATAATCAGGACAGGATTTCAGCTGCAGTGGGCTGCACTTTCTTGGACTTTTCTGGCCTTCACCTTACCCTTTCAACCAGTATCACTGGAAGAAGTTGTCTTGGCTTCGGGTTTTTCTCTTTAGTGTCTAGTGTCTCACTTTTTTGACCCACCGTCTTGCAAGATGGGAAAGAACAATTTTGAGACTTTTATCAGTTCCATATATGTAGCAAAATAATTTAAATTTGTCTGTAGATCTGCTCAGTTATGTATAAATTACAAGATTTAGGATGGGTCTTGCATTTTATCAAGTTCATCTACCTTTTGCATGTCAAGAAACATAATTTCCACGTACATGAAGAGAAAAGATATCATCCAAGAGGTCCTATTCTTTTCCATAATTTTATTGACAAATAAATAGCAATGAGACAGTTTCAAATCAAATTGGTAGGACAATTCCAACGATTAACACATTGTATACTGTATTCCTAGCAGTTATTTGTTGTATAAGATGCAGACATGATATCCTATTTACAAACACTATTAGAACAAATCCCTCTATTAATTAAGAGAATGTAGCTATACATCTATCCTAACCATTTTAAATACACAGATACAAAATGGTCATTCATCTGTATCCCCTTTTTTGTTTAGTTCCATCATTCAAATATTATAGGATTTTTTTTTTTGCTCTGAATGCCTTCAGGGCAGGTTTGGCTGGCTTGAGTTGTGGGGATCGAACCACAGCAACCCGAGCCTGACTGCTTTGTTGAAGCAGGCACATAAAGAACTGAGCTAAGGGGCAGGACCCCAAATAATTTAACTTTTTTTTTTTCAGAACTGGGCATTGAACTCACTCCCTTGCACTTGCCAGGAAAGTGCTTATTCCACTGAGCCATCTCCCGAGCCCCCTCAAATATTATAGGTGTGTTAACTCAGCAAAATATTCCAAAATAGTCCAGTAGTTCATAATAGTATTGGGTCTTCCACTTGACTGGCAGTGTTAGAAGTTGTTGACCTGAGTCCTCTACAGCTCAACATAACAACATGGCTTTAATTCTTATACTTCATTTTTATACTTTACTGCTGAGTGGTTAAGACCAAGATGAAGTAAGACCTATGCAACAAGAATTGTAGCTTTTGGATCTGATAACATCATTGATCATTTTCCTCTTGGGCCCGATAATCTCCTTGATCAGAAAATTGGGGACACAACTGAGTTACATGATGTTCCAGTACAAGTTCTCATATGTTCTGAGTTTTAATCGACCTTGGAAGGCTAGGGCCAAAATGTTGGCTTTCCTTGCGGCCCTCCTTTTTCTCTAATTTTTGAGGTCCTTACTTTTGATTCCTAGATATGTAATTCTTCTTTTAGGATTCCAATTCCCAGGAGCAGCTATGTGAGCCTGAATTAAATCTAACCTTTATATGCAGAACTGAACATGAAGAATGTCACCATCGTCTCCTTTCTCAAGTTTTACCATCCAAAAATTCTGGGACTAATTCAACTACAGAAAATTTATATACAGAACCTAAACAAATGTTTCTGGATCCAGCCCTAGCCCAAGCCTGTCAACTGTGTAGGAGAGCTTCCAGCTAACCTGTGTCAGTGGGAACTGTGCAGTCCAAGTCCAGGCACAGCATGGGTGAGAACCTCTTCAACCCCCGTAGAATCCCTCACTCACCACAAAGCAGACCTCCCCAACCACCAAGTGATAACTTGTGCTGCGTTCTCGGGACTCCCAGATCCAGCCCTAGCCTAGGCCTGGTGAGTGTGTGGGAGAGCTTCCCACTACCCTATGCCTGCAGGACCTGTCTGGTCCAAGCACAGGTGCAGCATAGGTGAGACCCACTTCCACCCCCTTGGAACCTCCCCCACCACTCCGCAGTCCACTCCACTCCCACCAGTGAGTGAGAAATTCTGCCATGTTCTTGGGACCCCCAGATCCAGCCCTAGCACAGGCCAGGTGAGTGTGTGGTAGAGCTTCCTCTCCTCCTTACTCCACCCTGTCTGCTTCAGACTCAGCTCAGGCCTGGTATACAGGCCTGGGGTGAAACTCGGTACCTGTTGTCCGTGCAGTGAGAGTAGGGGACAGAACTACCAAGCTAGTTCAGGAACAGAACATCTTGTCAGAGGGACAAAACAGGTTCACTCCAAGGGTGGCAAAAGAAAGGAGTTGAGTGCAGCAGCCAGACCCGAGCCAAGCACAGCTGGATAGTTCAAACTTTGTAGATCTGCATCTGAATTTCACTAGGTGCTAAGGTTATAATTGCTCCAAAGATATATAACAAAGATAAGAAGATAGTACTATACAAAATGACAATGAGAAGGAGCAAAATGCAATCGCAGACTCCAAGTGCACACATAACAAGTGCAGAGGACACTAACAAAGAACAAATTGGGAATCATACACCTGAAATCAATGAATCAATAGCTTCTGAAATAAAGAAACCAATGAAGAAAGGTATAGAGGAACTCAGATTGGAAATGATAAAAGAAATCCCTGAATTAATAGCATCTGCAGTAAAGAATCAGAGGCAGAAACATACGGAGGAAGCGCAATGCCCACACAGAACAAGTGCAGAGCACACTAGCTCAGCTGAAATGCATGAAATAATAGCATCAAAAGTAAATAAACAACAGGTGAAGGTCATAGAGGAACTCACAGTAGAATTATTTTCTGAAATAAAAAAGGAATTCTTTGAACTCATATCATCTAAAGTAAAGAATCAAATACAGAAACATAGGGAGGAAACCCAATTGGAAAAAAACTCTGCAGTAAAAGAATTAATAACTGCCTCTAAAGAAGAAATTGATAAAAAAAATAGAGGAGATTAGAAAAATGACAGATTCCCTGAATGAGCAATACAGGAAAGAAATAGATCGCATGAAGCAGAGTCAAAGAGATATAGAGGAACTTAAAATCTCAACCACAAGCTTGCAAAACGATTTGAGTGAAAGTGAAGACAGAGTTTCAGACCTTGAAGATGCTGGTGCAGCTAGTGAAAAGAAAAGAAATCTTAAAAAGAACTAGGATGCAGGAAAAAATAATTCATCACTTGCAAGACAATGCAAAGATGAACAATGTGAGACTAATAAGTATCAATGAGAAAGAAGGAGTCAATACAAATGATATTAAAAATATGGGAAGAAGTAATAGCCGAAAACTTCCCAAATATGAGGAAACAATCTGATATTCAGGTAACTGAAGCCTACAGAATGCCAAGTAACCTCAATCTGATTAAAAACACACCAAGATATATAATAGTCAAGATCCCAGAAATCCAGCACAAGAATAATCTACTGAAAGCCACTAGAGAAAAGAAGCAGATCACATTCAAATGAAAACCCATCAGAATTATGGCCGACTTCTCTTCACAAACCATGAAGGCAAGAAGAGTGTAGAACAGAGTACTTCAAATCATCTATGAAAATGAATTTCACCCCAGACTACTGCACCCTGCAAAACTCTCTTTCAAGTCTGATGGAGAAGTGAAATACTTCAATGACAAAGAACAACTAAACAATTTCAAGATCACAAAGTCAACCCTACACAACCTCCTGAACGATGTTCTAGAGATGGACCAAAATGATCAGAGCACCACGAATGAGATCAGAAGCAATCAACTAAATAGAGCAAGCAAACACATGAGAAAATGGAGTAAACAACAACAGGTAAATAACATGTGAATTGTAAGTCAATGCATCTCAATTATAATCATCAATGCAAATGGACTCAATTTATCAATTAAGAGAAATAGACTGGCACAGTGGATTAGGAAATAAAATCCAACAATATGCTGTATACAAGAAACACATTACACTCATGAAGACATTCATAGGCTGAATGCCAAAGGATGGAAAACAATACTACATGCCCCAGCACCTCAGAAAAAAGCAGGGGTAGCAATCCTATTCTCAGACAGTCTCAACTTCAAACCAACAAAGATCAAGCGAAATAAAGAAGGCCACTATTAGGGGAAAAATACAAGAGGAAGAGGTAACACTCATCAATATGTATGCATCAAACATGGGAGCACCCAACTATATAAAACAAATCTTGATGAACATGAAAAATCTACTATCCAATACCACAATTTTAACAGGAGACCTTAACACCCCCTTATCCCAAAAAGATAGGTCAACCAGACAAATAGTTAGAAAAGAAATAACAAAATTGAACCAGAGATTGAAACAAATGGACTTGGTGGACATATACAGGGTGTTCCACCCAAGCACACCTGAATACACATTTTGCTCAGCTGCACATGGGTCATTTTCTGAAATAGACCACATACTGGTCCATAGGTCATGCTTAAGTATATGCAAGAAAACAGAAATTATCTCATGCATATTATGTGACTACAGTGCAATGAAACTGGAAATAAATGACAAGAGAAACCAGAAAAAAAAAACCCTAAATACATGGAAATTAAACAATACCCTACTCAGTAACCAATGGGTCACAGATGAAATAAAACAAGAAATTCAACAATATCTGCAATTCAATGAAAATTCAAGCACAACTTATCGTAATTTATGGGATACGATGAAAGCAGTTCTCAGAGGGAAATTCATAGCTGTGAACTCACACATTAGGAAAACAGAATGGGAGCAAATAAATACCCTAATTCTGCACGTTCAACAACTAGAAAAGGAAGAGCAAAACCAACCCAGAGCCCAAAGAGAGGAAGAAATCATAAAGATTAGATCAGAAATTAATTCAATTGAGACGAAGAAAACAGTTCAAATAATTTGCAAAACAAAAAACTGGTTCTTTGAATGATTAAATAAAATTGATAAGCCCTTACTAACCTCATCAAAAAGAGGAAAAAAAACATTCAAATACAAGCAATAAGGAATGAAAAGTGTGTAATTATCACAACCCAGTGGAAATTCAGAAGATCATCAACAGTTACTTTGAGAATCTTTACTCTCACAGAATGGAAGACACAGATGAAATGGACAGATTCCTAGAAAGGTACAAATTACCACAACTGAATCGACAAGATATAACCACTCTCAATAGCCCAATAACAGCCAATGAAATACAAGATGTAATTAAAAACCTACCGACAAAGAAAAGTCCAGGTCTGGATGGATTCACAGCTGAATTCTACAAGAAATTTACAGAAGATGTAGTCCCTATAATCCTCAAACTCTTCAATGAAATTGAAAAGGAGGCAATTGTCCTAAAATCATTACTGGAAGCAAGTATTATATTGATACCAAAACCAGGAAGAGACACAACTAAAAAAGAAAAGTATAAGCGAATCTCCCTTATGAACATAAAGTGAAAAATTCTCAATAAAATCCTAGGAAATAGAATACAGCAAATCATCAAGAACATCATACACCATGACCAGGTAGTATTCATCCCAGAGATGCAGGGATGGTTCAATATTGAAAAATCTGTAAATGTAAAACACTATATCAATAGACCAAATGCTAAAAAACACATGATCATCTCCATTGATGCAGAAAAGGCTTTTGACATAAAGTCCAACACTCATTTATGTTCAAAGTCCTACAGAAAATTGATGGCCTCTACTTCAAAATAGATGGCTTCTACTTCAATCTGGTAAAAGCCATTTATGGAAACCCAACGGCTAACATAATTCTAAATGGGGAAACCTGAAATCTTTTACTCTTAGATCTGGTACAAGACAAGAATGTCCTCTATTACCACTCCTATTCAATATAGTTCTGGAATCATTGGCTACAGCCATTAGACAAGAGAAAGAAATAAAAGGAATAAGAATAGGTAAAGAAGAAGTTAAATTATCACTATTTGCAGATAACATGATACTTTACTTGGAAGACCCAAAAAACTCCACCAAGAAGCTACTAGAATTAATACAGAAATTCAGTAGCATAGTAGGATACAATGTCAATATCCAAAAGTCGATAGCATTCCTCTACACAGATAACAAGCACACTGAATGGGAAATTAGAGAAACTATATTTTATAATAGCAACAAGAAAAATGAAATACCTTGGAATTAATATAACTAAAGAAGTCAAAGATGTTTTCAAGGAAAATGACAGTACTCTGAAAAAAGAGATGGAAGAGGATTTCAGAAAATGGATTGATATTCCATGCTCCTGGATAAGAAAAGCCAACATTGTGCAGATGGCCATACTCCCAAAATTGCTATACAGATTTAATGCAATCCCTATCAAACTACCACCAACATACCTCACAGAGATAGAGAAATCATTCCTAAAATTTATTTGGAACCAGAAAAGACCTGGAATA
>NW_004524817.1:589418-596880 GCF_000260255.1 Octodon degus | reverse complement strand
TCTACAAGGCTACTGTGATAAAATCAGCATGGTACTGGCATCAAAATAGACCTGAGGATCAATGGAATAGATTAGAAGACACTGAAGCTTCTACAAACAGACTCAGCCACCTTATTTTTGACAAAGGTGTCAAACATACTCACTGGAAGAAAGATAGCCTCTTTAACAAATGGTGCTGGAAAAACTGGCTCTCTACATGCCAAAAACTAAAACTTGACCCAGTCCATCACCATGCACTAAACTAAAGTCAAAATGGATTAAAGAACTAAACACTAATCCAGAAACACTAAATCTCCTGGAAGAAAGTGGGAGGAACTCTTGAAGACATTGGGATAAGTAAAGAGTTCACAAACAAAAATCAAATTGCATGGGAATCACTTGAAAGAATTAACAACTGGGACCTCTTGTTATTGAGAAGTTTTTGCATGTCAAAGAAATTACCAACAAAGTGAAAAGACAACACACAAATTTGGAAAAATGCATGACAAATAAGTACTCAGACAAAGGTCTGCTCTCTAGAATTTATAAAGAACTAAAAAAACACTAGGGCCCCAAAATTTAAAGACCCAATAGAGAAATGGACATCTGAGATGAACACACTCTTCTCAAGGATGAAATTAAAGAAGCGAATAAATAAATGAAAAAATGCTCCACATAGCTAGCCATCCATGAAATGCAAATTAAAACAACATTGAGATATCATCTCACCCCAGAAAGAATGGCTATCATAAAGAAATCACCCAACAACAAATATTGGAGAGGCTGTGGGGAAAAAGGAACCCTTCTCCACTGCTGGTGGGAATGTACACTTGTGCAACCATTATGGAAATCAATATAGAGACTCCTTAGAAAACTAGGACTGGCAATCCCATTTAAACCAGCTATTCCTCTACTGGGAATTTTACCAGAGGATCTGAAAGCATCATATCATAGTGATATATGTATGTCTATGATTATAGCAGCACAATTTGTGATAGCCAAATCTTGGAAACAAACAAGATGCCCATCACCTGAAGAATGAATGAAAAAGATGTGGTATTTTTATACAATGGAGTATTACTCAGCTATAAAGAATGATAATATCAAAGCTTTTATATTGAAGTGGATGCCACTTGAAGATATACTCATAAGTGAAATAAACCAGACACACCTGTGTAATTATCATATAGTTTCCCTAGTACAAGAACTCAAAAGAAGAAATACAAATAGAAAGGTATAGTACAATTAATAGTAAAGCAAGAAATTGATGACGAGACCATGAAGAGAGAGCAAGGAGAAGAGCCAGGAAACACAACAGAGGCAAACTGTGCAGTTATATGTACAAGATGGGAAGGCAATGATCTTGAGAATCTTCAGAAGATCTTCAAATCTAGCAGTTAATTGGGAGGATTGTCATCCTGACTATATATACTCACACCTGTGAACTAAGCAACTGCACTGAAGATGGCAATTTGTAATAGTAGGTTCATACTTGGAGTGCCTGTCATTCTGGTCTTCTGAATACGTGCTGCTTGTCATGACACACCATTTGCTGCTGTGCTGTCTCTTGGGTAGATGATTGTTTAGAAAAGGAAGGGGGTGGTGAATGAAGGCAGGAGACAGGAAAAGGAGTGTTGGGAGACTGTCCTGCAACAGTGTTGTATATGGTGGGATTTCTGGACTTATGTGTAAACATATATCATTCTTTATTCCTATTTTTTAAATATAGTTTTATTTTCTAAATTTTTTGTCATATTTTGTAAGGACTTAAAGGTTAATATATCAATACTGTATGAAAAATACCTGTTCCATGTTATGCCTAATATGTTTGATATTCAGACTGTGAGGTTAAGCTCAACAGCCTAGGTTATATGGTAATAGAGGTTAACAACCTAGGTTTTCAGACCAAAAATTAGAGAAAAAAGCGGGCCACAAGGAAAGTCAACATTTTGGCCCTAGCCTTCCAAGGTCAATTAAGACTCAGGACATATGAGAACCTTTACTGTAACATCATGTAACTCAGTTGTGTCCCCAATTTTCTGATCAAGGAGATTATGGGGCCAAAGAGGAAAGTGATTGATGATGTAGAGTGTGCCTAAAGAGAGTCACATAGAGAAAAAAGCATTCTCTCAGGCTTTCAGAGAGAGCAAATTGGTCCAGCAATGGCCGTAACTCATCCACATGGCTGACACTGACAAAGGATCTACAATCGGAGGTACAGGGTCTCAGGATAAATCCTGAGGGGATTTGACTGACCTATCAGATCCAAAAGCTACAATTCTTGTTACATAGGTTTTGTTTTATCTTGGTCTTAACCATCCAGCAGAAAAGTATAAAAACGAAGTATAAGAAGTAAAGGCATGTTTGTTATGTTGAGCTGTAGGGGACTCAGGTCAACAATTTCTGACATTGCCAGTGAAGTGGAAGACTCAGTACTATTATGGACTACTGGACTATTTTGGAATATTTTGCTGAGTTCACACATCTATAATATTTATATGATGGAACTAAACAAAAAAGGGAATATAAATGAATGTCCATTTTTACCTGTGTATTCAAAATGTTTAGGATAGTTATATAGTTACATTCTCTTAATCAAGGAATAGAGGGATTTGTTCTAATAGTGTTTATAAATAGAATATCATGTCTGCATCTTGTACAACTGATAACCACTAGGAAGGCTGTATGAAATGTGTTGATTATTGGAATTGTCCTACCAATTTGATTTGGAACTGTCTCATTGCTATTTGTTTCTCAATAAAATTATGGAAAAAATAAAGTATTAATAATAAATTTGCAGATATTGAAAAAAAACATTTCTGATTATGACAACTATGAGTTTCCTAGAAGAAAAAAATTTATCCAACAGAAACCAAATCACTATACATTGACGTTGTGTGCTAATATCTCCCAAATCACCTGAGTGATCTCTAGGAAATTCCTTTATATATTGCCTTTGAATATTTTTTTTTTGTTTCTTTCACTTCAAATCACATCTTTTAAAAAATCTCAATCACTTGCATAATCACTGCTATGCACTTTCAGTTTCCCCACTTGTCTTTGATCTAAGATTTAATTTTCCAAGTGATTTTTATTGTATAAACAATGACATTGTCACTATTATTTTTATATTTTGAAAATGCATTAGGTGGACACCTTATTTTCATACATATCCATAAATAAAGCTTTTGATTATCATCAATCAGAAAAATAACTTTAGAGTAATGGATGCCATATTGTAAAACATGCTAACATAAACACTCATGCACCTGCTGTATTACTGTATGTGGAATGAAAAACAGAAAACTGATCAAATGTAGAAAGAAACCCAAGCTACCACTCTCATAATAATTCCAACTTCTGTTTCGTTAGTATATCAGCATCATCTGTGCATTCACTTAATGGTTAATTTTATTGTATTTTTAATTAGTTTCCATGTAGTTTTGATTTCTCTTTATTGACTATGGATCTTGAAAACTAGAAGTTCTTGCTATTGCTTTCATAACTATTAATAAAATATGTGTAACATTGAGTGTTATTAAGATTATCAAAAACTACTTGTACAGAGTGAAGAATAAATGAATTGTTACAAAATTTTAAGAAAAAACCTTAGCAGTATTTACTGAAATATGACTTACACTATTCAACCTAGTTTTCAAAACTACTAATTTTATGAAAGCATGCACATTGATGATCACTCAAATTTTTGTTAAGGCCAGAAAACATAAGAAAACAAAATAGTAATAAGTTAAATTCAACAGTCTGCAAAATCAGATCATGGCTTACTGTGTTTTTAACCTAAAATTTGAAATTTATTTGCTTTCTCACTTACATTTACTTGTGATTGTACATTGGGTTTTTCCAGAGATCATGTGGAATGTGCCAACAACATACCTTTGATATCCAATGGAGTTTGTGCTTATATGTTTTGACCCTTTCTCAATCTTATTTTTTTTTCTGGCTCAGCCCACCCTGAGCGTATAGTTAGAAAATACGTTAAATATATTATAAGTGTGGAAAAAATAATAAAGAGCCTTGCCAACAACTGAGTTTTAATAAAGATCTTCAGTATTCACTTTCTAATCATCTGTTTTCCTTTTTTCACAATCTAGTTACACATCCCATATCATACAGAAATGCCATTGTCTCTTACGGGTTGTTTGTTTGTTTGTTTGTTTTTGACTGTGTATTTTCTTGGGCTTTCCTGGTAATTTTTTTTTCTTCTGTCTACATTTTTTTTTTTGTACCATCATGGTTTTGAGGATTTCTAGCACTGCACTTTGTAAGCTGTCTTTTTATTAGTTTATCTAATGTTCTTCTCATGATTAGAATAATGTATTTTTTGGAACAAAGTCCACTAGTTTTTCTCTCAGAGGATAAATTTCCCATATTTATCACAGACAAGGACAGATACATGTCAATGTGACTTACCACTTTTTGAAGTTCACTTAAATTACCTAGCTGAGACCGAGTTTGTCGAGTTTTTCCAAGGTAAGCTTAATAGTCCTCCCATCCCCCTTTTTCTTTACTACAGCACTGCATAGAAGACAGCCATTATATATAGTCCCCACTGGAGTGTCCCTTCTCCTTGATGGCAGAATGTCTACATAAATTATTTGTAATTATTCTTTGTACACAAAAGATTTACTTCTTTGCCTCTATCTTATTTAGTTGTTACGCATATCAATCTTATTCATGGGGGCCAGCGAGACAGCTCAGCAGTCTAAAGTGCCTGCTTAGGCAAGCGCGTAGGGACAGCGGTTCAATCCCCTGCACCACATGCCGCCCTGCTCCCAGGGTGAGCTGAGCTGGCAAAAAAAAAGTCATGGATATTTTATTTAGTAGGGTACAATCTCTTTCTATGTTGTTTACTTTGTTACCCAAATGACACTAGTTTTGGCCACTGGGCAAGCTTTAAATTGAGATCTGTGCACCTCTGACATACTCCCATTTTTGTGGTGGGGGTGGTTTGACAGATTCCCAGTAGTACAAGATGTTACTATCTGGTATATTTCTTTCTTTCTTTTTTTTTTTTTTTTTTTTTTTTTTGGTGGGGGGGAGGAGGGTCTACATGGTGTTCAGGGTCTCACTACTAGATCAGACTTGTAGTGATCCACCTGTTTACAGCCTCCCAAGAGCTGGGATTACAGGCCCGCGCCACCATGCCCAGTCTCAATTGCTATCTCAGCGAGCCCTGGGGGCAGAGTGGGCATGGCAAGCTTGGTGAACGAACCCCTGGGCCCTGGGCCTGCTTTCAGGTGCTTTAATCCGCTGAGCTCTTTGGCCAGCCCCATCTTGTATATTTCTTGTCCTGGCAGTCCCAGACTCAATAACTTCTCTAAGAAGATTTGTTTTTCCTCTCAGAGGATATTACAAACCAAGATCTGGGCCTGACATCTCAATAATGTTTAAAAATATAAAAGAGTTGTGAGACTAAAAGCTTTCAGAATGTTAGTTTCCATTAAGTGGTTCAAAAGTCTATTAAAAATGACTTTTGCTACTCAATAGGTGGATTACAGGAGGAAGCAGTATATTGTAAAGGGGGTAAGCAAATCTGCTTTAGTCAGATCTCCATGCCCAGAGTATCATGTGACCTTGAACAACTTGTCTACTCTTCTTTTTTTTTTTTTTTTAATTTTTTTTAAAATTTTTATTTATTTATTTTTGCGTGTGTGTGTGGCCGGCCAGCTCAGCCCACCAGGGGGCGGGGCTGGCTGGCATGTGGTGCTGGGGATTGAACCGCGGTCCATTGTTTTTGCTAAACTTGTTCTAAGTAGGTGCTTTAGACCACTGAGCCATCTCACAGCCCCATTGTCTACTCTTCTGACTAGTTCTGCAAGCTAAAACTATACAAATGAACTTCACTGTTTTGTAATTTTCACAAAACATTGTAAGACAGTTTTGTAACAAATATTCAGCATACATGCATCTCCATATATATGTTTAAAATAAAATACTCTAAAATTAATGGTACCTTTTAATCTATAGTAATTATTCATTCAAGGACTGTATTTTTACATCCATTGCATCATTTAATTTCTGTAGCAACACTATGAGATTTGTTTTACTCTTTTCTCCACTTTGGAGATAAAGAAATTGAAATTTATGTAGGTTAATTTAATCCGTGTAAATTCCTAACAGTGTAGAGACACAGGTTCAGCTAATGTTATTTCCCTCATCTTCTTCCTACTATGGGAACAATTATTTAAGAATAAAATATTGTGTTGTCTTAGTTGTAAGATCTTGCCTACCTGTAAGATCTTATATATTCCAAGGAGCTTTACAAAGTCAATCATGCTGTGGGGCTTTAAAAGTCCATTGGTTAGAAGTCATTTAGTTCTTGCCAAGGTTAATTGGACTATATAAACACATTTCCAGGGCTGTGCAACAAGACCAGGGACAGCAATAGCCACAAAAATCAAAATAGTAAAAATATTTGATAGAACTTGAGCATTTACTCTGTACCAAGGATCACATTAATTGTTTAATATTTATCATCTTGTTTCATTATCACAAAACATTTTTAAACCTTTAACTAATCCATTGTTGGCAGTTAAAAAACTGAAGCTCAGAGTGATTTTTTTTTTGTACCAAAGTGATGCAAATTATAAGCGGCAGAGCCTCCACTGTTTGAAGCCAAGGTTGTGATTCCAAAGCCGAGTTCTTAACCACTATGTGAGAGAACGGCAGAAGCTGGCAAGAGAACGGCAGAAGCTGGCAATTGTTGGGGGGATTTTTCAGAACTTAGGAACAGCAGCAAGTTCCCTTAAATTCTAGGAAGTACAAATATTCATACAACACAAATGAAGACCAGCACCCATGAGAGTTGTGAGAAGGTAACTGACAAAAGCTATCTGCCTAAACTCTGAACACTGCTCCACTGTGGTCATAGGTGATGAGAACTGGTAACAAGATGCACTGATATGAAGCAACACAAACTTTATATAACTGCATATAGATACAAACTTGAAGTTTTAATACTGTCACCAAAATTCAGGCACAGAATCAATGATCAATATCAGGCACAGAACCAACATACAAGATGGCAAGGGGATGAATTATGAGAATTTAAGCAGCACTGGGGCCAAGATTTTTAATCTTGCTACCATTCCTGGAAAAGCACAGTATCATTTTCATGCAGAGAAAACCCTGGCTGCTAACATTTGGCCTACATCCTTTTTCATGTGTCTTTTGAAGATATGCATATGAAAGACTTTCTGTTAGAAAAAAAAAAGACTCTTGAGATGATTAACTATATACATTGATACGATTGGGCCACAGGATGCCTAGACACTTGGTTAAATATTTTTCGGATTGTGAGAATAGATTTAGCCTTAGATTAGCATTGGAATTGGCTGGGTAAATCTAACTGTTCTCTTTAATCTGGATGGGCCTCTTGCAGTCAGTTAGAAATTTAAGTAAAACACAAAAGGCTGAGCAAAGGGGGATCTTCTGTGACCTGACTGTTTTCTTTTTTTTTTTT
>NW_004524817.1:581049-582649 GCF_000260255.1 Octodon degus | reverse complement strand
AAAAAAAATAAAAAAAATAAAAGGCTTTCTTGCCTTTTATTGCCTTTAATTCAAGCTAAAATGTTTCTTACTTGGTATCACAACTGCAAGCATTTGGACTGAAGCAACACTCTTGGTCTTTCTGGTCATTCTGAGCTCACCGGCCTTCAGACCCAGATTGGAAGTTGTTACTTAGGTTTCCTTGGGTCTTGTTAACAAAGGGGTCTTTTCAGCTTCTATTACACTATGAGCCAATTCTTTATCATAAAGTTCTTCATGTATCCATGCTTTTGGTTCTGTTTTTCTGGAGCACGCTGACTAGTATAGACTCCAACAATATTTCCATTCCATATACACTTTTAGAACATTGATAGTTGATGTTCTCCTCAAAGGTCAAAGCTATGTTCTCTGCCCATAGACTTGCCTGATTGCTAACTCTAATAGAATAGAGAAGATGTAATATGGTGTGAATCCTCAGATCAAAACAGATGCTAAAAATCTTACATGTTGCTAGCTGTTGAGGTATATATGCTATAGGAACTCTTAGTTGCCACAAAAAAGAACTACATGCTGAGCCATCCAGTGGAGGACATATACGCTATGGTTTGTGTCTAGATGTCCCCCAGAGCCTCATGGAGTCATAAGGTAGACTTCTAGAGTTTGTGTTTAATTCATGGCCCCATCCTGGGCATGGGCATGAGTGCTACCCCTGGCCTAGGGCTGATAGCCTGGATGTAATATAATCAAGGGAGAAAAGCTGCTCTTTTGCCTCTACTGCTCCTGTTGTTGTTACTGCTGCTGCTGCTGCTGCTGCTGCTGCTGCTGCTGCTGCTGCTGCTGCTCTTCCCTTTGTGCTCTTGCTGTTTTGCTGTTTTCTGCTGCCCTCTTCAATGTGCCACTCTGCCTTGGAGCCAGCGAGTATGGACTGCAACTTTCTCAAACTGTGAGCCAAATAAACCTTTCCTTCCTTAATCTGGGGAGTCAGGTATTTTGTCCCTGTAACAAGAGAAAAGTAAGTGAGACAATATGTAAAGTAAAGAAATATGCTCAAGGAGCTTCACCTTTTCAGCTGTACCAGCTTCCATCTGACTCAATCTTTCTAGGCAACAGATATGTGGGGGAAGAAGATGTTCAATGATTTTTATCCTAGAAGCTACATGCAACATCTTGAGAAAAAGTGTCTAGTTGGGGCCAGTTGACCCCAGTACAGTGAGATTACTAAGTTTTTATTTTGCATTACTAATCTGATGTTTATTTTATAACAAAGGACTAAAGTAGGAATGTAAATGGGGCAAACACATAAAAATAGCTATAATCTAAGTGTATAAAAGCATAAACATATAAATTTGGAAGTTTCAGTGATGTTTCTACAACACAGCATTACAAATATCACAGTGGTGTCTGCCAGATAGCTCAGTGGACTAAAATACCTGCTTAGGCAGAGCGCAGCAACCAGGGTTCGATCCCTGGTGTACTGTGCTGGCCTCACCCCCGGGGCACGCTGAGATAGCAATTGATACTGGGTGGATTTGTGCATGCCTGTAATCCCAGTGCTTGGGAGGCTAAAAATAGGAAGATCACTATGAGTCCAATCTACATAGTGAGACCCTATAGACCCTGT
>NW_004524817.1:577969-580949 GCF_000260255.1 Octodon degus | reverse complement strand
ATATATATATCACAGTGAATTTCAAGAAAAACCTTCTGTAGAAATGCAGAAACTTGGTTATACAACTTTTAGGCTCCTTGCCATTATCAAATGTATCAATAAGTTTAATGTTGACACGAAGGCAGAACTAGGGGTGGAACTTCCTTGAACAAAGCAAATGGTATGACTGCAGCCCTACTCTTCCTGCCATCCAGCTGAAAGAGAAAGAAACTGCTGACTTCTTCTCAAATACAGATAGGCATTCTCCAGCACTGCTGCTCAAAACATTTGGTGGACATCTAGGCACTACAGAGCAAGACAAGTGAGCTGGCACCTGCTCCTGGTTCAGTGAAAGCGTGGATTGAACTACCATCCCATAAAGGTGCTTTTCAGTGGATTAGAGCAGGGCTAAGTAGGAGCAGATGGATCTACCGATAGTTTTTAATTCTTTCCATGATGGTTGCTGGAAAGAATAAAAGAGTGTATTTAGGCTAAATCAGCAATGCAAGGAAAGCTGTGAGCGGAGCGCACCAAGGGGAAACAGAGTCATCGGAAGTACGGCTGAAGATCCTCAGGCGCTCCTGACCAATGCACAGGCACACACTGGAGTCCCTTTTATTTGTCTGCTGGGGTCAATCTGGGAAGCCATTTTAGTAAAAGAATAACCACTCACACGGTGCATTATCCCTCTCCTACACCTTTTCAGTCTCTACCCAGAATTTACCCCACTTCCACAGGGGCAAAGGGATTTCAGCTGCTAAATGAGGCAGGTGCGTGTCCGAAGGCACTAGCTCAGAACCACAGATCATTAAATGTTTTCCTGATTTGATTGTTAAATGAGATTAAATAGGTTATAATATCGCAACTGAAATTATATTCCATCCAAAAGTTCAGCAAATGTATGGTAGGCAGTGCTGTAGATTCTGGCGATAGGCTTGTGAACCAAGTGTGAGCCCTACCTTCACCCTTCTGGCTTGGGTCACCCCTTATTTCAGGGATCTTCTGTACCCACCAAAACTCTCACAGCCTGGCAGGGGCTCCTTCTCATTGGGCCAGTTGAAGGGGTGCAGGTGGAGACAGGACGTCTGTGTTTTGCAGCTCCGGCCCGATACCACAAGCATCACCAGCCTCCACTGGCAAGAAGTCCTTAAGCCAAGCCTGGCTCCAAGCAAGGGCAGAGATGAGTCTGCAACAGAACAGAAAATGTGGGTTTTGCTGAACAATGTGAATATTGTGCCTATAGATGGCTTTTTGAATTGAGTGGAAGCGAATGGACAAAGCCAAGCCCTGGGACACTTGGGCTGGGTAGGTTTGCAAATAGCTTTTAGCAGTGGTATCTGATAGAGCTGTTTCTAATTATGTATAAAGCAACTAAATGCAATTATGCTTAAGTACCACAATGGGGACAATTTTCCTAGAAATTTCTTTGGAGTACAGTAATTACAAGTGAATTTTAAGTATTTTATTTATTTCTGATTCTAAGTATTAAATAAAGAAAAATATAATTCAAAGGGAGACCTGCTTGAATAAGTGGCCTACTTTTATGAAATGCCATTAAAATGGTATCTTAAACTAAAATATGAATTGTCTGTGCTCTAGGATTCTTATATATTGCATAATCTCTTGTGAAATGAAAGTACATTTATACTGTTGAGGTGTACTTAAGAAATTAAAGAATTATAAATAGATTAAATATTAGATTTTTGTTCCCTTTAATATGAGATTAGTGGCAGATATCTTTTAATTTGAAAAAATGAAAACTGATAGGACTGAAATGGAGACTGAATCCATAAAGATGATACAAAAGTGCTACAAATCTACATTTTGAGTTTGCACATGCCTGGTACATTGCTTCCTAATTTTTGAACATCCATTTTCCAATATTACTCGAGACTGACCCGCTTAAGTTCACTAAGGTTCTTTCATCCAAAATTCTCCCAGGTTTGAAAGCACTGGTTTTCATTTAGGTGAAAGACACAATCTTCATCTAGGACACCCTTAAAACCACTATCAGGTTCCAGCCACATAGCTCAGGAGATTAAAACACCTGCAAGCAGGCTCAAGGGCCAGGGGTTTAATCCCCGGGCCTGCCATGCCATCCCTGCCCCTGGGGTGTGCTGAGATGGCAACTGATACTGGGCGTGGTGGCGCTTCGAGTCTGATCTAGTAGTGAGACCCTGAACACCCTGTAGTGTTCAGGGTTTCACTAAAATACAAAAATACAACAACAACAACAAAAGAAGCAAACAAACAAACAAAAAAAAAACCCACTATGTAGAGATGCAAGAATAATTCTTGTTGCCAATTCGAGTTTCTTCCTCTGCCCATCGACTACCAATTTGGCTGCCCTTTCCTGGCGATTTACAGAAATTATTTATACTTTTTTGGCACATCATCATGAAAGCACAAAGCAGAGGTGGCTGCTCACCTCATGATAGGTGGGCAGGAGAGAGAGAGAGAGAGAGAGAGAGAGAGAGAGAGAGAGAGAGAGAGAGAGAGAGAGAAAGTGCCCAAGGTTAAAATAGTCCCTTCAAGAGGATGTCCCAAGTGACCTGAGTTCCTGTCACTGGCTCTGTCTCCTACTCTACCACCTGGCAACAGGGTGATAACCAGCCTTTACACCCTTAGCTTTTGGGGGACATTTAATATACAGACCATAAACAGAAGAGAAGATCATGAAGGGCTGGAAGCAGCAACACTCATGAGTTGGCTGAAGCAAAGGAACTGTGAAGGGACTGAACGACAACATAACTATGGGAAGAACTCTTGAAGGAGATTCCCGTTCTGAGAAAATTGACTAACAGGGATGTTTATGAGAAGCAGGACTGCCTCTCTGTCCCTGAACAGCTTACAACCTGGGTCCAATGAACACTCCTGCTTGGGAGAAGACCAAGTCTCCCTGAAGGAAGAAAACAAGGTTGTATATGGTGAGATTTTTGGACTTATGTGCAAACATGAGAAGTATAGAATTCTTTATCCTATTTTTAAAATATAATCTAAT
>NW_004524817.1:570463-577129 GCF_000260255.1 Octodon degus | reverse complement strand
ATAGTTGCATTCTCTTAATGAATAGAATGATTTGTTCTAATGGTGTTTGTAAATAGGATCACAAGTCCGCATCTTGTACAGCAATTAACTACTAAGAAGAATATATGCAGTGTGTTATTTGTTGAATCTGTACTTCCGATTTGATTTGAAACTGTCTCATTACTATCTGTTTATCAATAAAATTTTGAAAAAAAAAAGAAAGAAAGAAAACAAGTGCCACAGCAGCTACTGAGCTATCAAATGTCACTCAGCCTAGCAGTCACCTCTAAGCTCCTATCTGAGCCGACTATCCTTTCTCTAGGACACGGAGCCCTATGAGTGTGACAGTTGCAAAGGAGAGACTCCCCAGATCAGAACACTAAGGAAAGCACATGCCAAAAAAAAAAAAAAAAAAAAAAAAAAAAAAGAAAAAAAAATCACACAGACAGCAGTGACTGAGCTAGGACTGATAAGCCCTAGGGACAGAGCAAAGCAAAGAGAATAGTCCTAGAGAGGGCAGGCACAGAGGATCTATGAGACCAAGTTGCAAGGACTTGCAGTGGCTGTGACTGGAAAAACCAGATGCTGAGAAAAGACAATGGAACTAGGACACATCAGGTTTTCTTCCGCTGCTCCCAAAATGTCACTAGGTCTCTGCCTAGGACCTTCCTCGCCTGACTCTCAAATGCTATTGAATTCTATACAAAATGGCTCCTTTACTCTGAGTCCTAAACACCACTGAATTGGAAAATATACTCTTATGAAGATAAACAACTGAAATGCATGATCAAGGAGAATGGAATAAATAATCTAGATTAATTTCCGAGGAGCTTATTTCCTGATGGATCACAGAAAGCACCAAAGTCCCACGTTGACACAGAACCAGAGGTACTGTTTTGATCAAGGAGGTAAAAGGGACAGCAAAAAGTCCTGAAAAATGGAGTGTGTGGTGGATACAGTGCCTCCTGACTGACCACTGGGGACCGCTGAGGCTGCTATCCAGAGAAAGGCAAGAGGAGCTGGAATATTGCTAAGCATGGGAGAGCAGAGCTGGTTGAGCAGGGCAGGGCACACAGCAGAGAGCCTGGGTTGGCTTCCTGAGGGAGAGCAGTGCTGAGGACCTATCCATGTCTTGAGGCTGCCTGGGCCCTGAGAGCCATGCCCTATGAGGGATTAGGGTTTTGCATATTTTCTTTATTTTCCTTGTTTGGTATTTTTTGGATTGACAGTCCTCTTTCTGTACGTGTGTATGGTTATAGCTATGTGCATATGCTTTCTACTGTTGCTGTGACACCATTCTTGTAGTTCAGTCACCCATTCCCACTTCTAAGACTATTTATTAGTATTATCTTACCTTATTTGGTTATTCATTAAGCAACCAGGTACAGTCTCCCTACATCTTCTATAATTTCATTCTTTCCTTATCTGTATGATTTTCCCCCAATACCTTCTGCTCCCCTCTCTTCTATAATTCTTTTAATTTTTTTCTTTTTTCCTATCACTATTTATTCCTCTCTTTTATGCATAAACGATTAAATAGAATCTAAATACAACAGTAGCCTAACATCTCTCCTTAGGTTCTCTATCACCAGAAGGTGTTTCAAAACTTTTCTCAAATTAGTGTCTCCATTTCCCTGCATCCTGTTTCACTCTTCATTGAATGATGCCATTCTTATTACCTTCGCTCGCTTCCCTTTTTCCACTTCACAAGTATCACTATACTCATCCTTTCCCTTTCTTACATGTAAAAATAAAATAGATACTTAATTTTTCTTTATTTTTTTATTTCCGATAAGGAACATGCTTATGCACAATTATACATGAGAGCTGATTATTATCTTTGTCCCCACAGTGTTTTACATTGAATTGTTAATTCTCCCTCACCAAAGCTTGTGTATCCCTACTAACATTAGTTTCATTGGATACAATCACCATGCACACAGCCCTACTATCTATTTAAAAATTCTCCTTTTATTCCTTTCAATCCACCACTACTTATGTCTTCTCAATGTGTCTCTCCTTTCTGCCTTTTTTATGAATATAATATCAAAATCTATTTTTAATGTTCTCTGCTTTTGTTTCCTTGTAGTCTCCTTCTGTTACCCTCATGTTAAACTTGACTTATTTTATTAAATCTTTTCTTTTGTCTTCCCTATCAGCTTTTTCTCTAGCATTGCTAGTACTTTCTATTCCTGGGTTACTGAGAAACTAGCTCCAAACCAAACTATGGTTGGTTGATTGCATGTAGCTATAGCCAGTAGCTTTCTTCCCTTACAGTTTAGTGCTGAGGATTCCAGTATAGTAGCACAACTTTCTAAGCTTGCTGACCTACAACATTAAACGAACAAAAGTAAAACCACAGGAGCCATGAGGAGAAAAGGAAATAAGATGCCACAAAAATGTTCTAATTCTCCAAAAACCGACTTCTCAAGCTGTTTTTCAGAAAATCTAGACAAAGAAATTAAAGGAACCAAGTATTTATTCACCAAAAACATTGCACAAAATTTTGAAATCTAGAGATTGAAATGCATACCCAGGTAAATGACATACATAGAAGTCAAAATAGACAACACCAAACATAAACTTCTCTGTAACATAGCAGAGTCCAAATCCTAGAAATTTAGAACAGAGAGAAATTTTAAAATGTATTAGAGAAAAATGTCAAGGAACTTATAAAGGCAAGCATATAAGAATAACAAGACATCTTTCACCACAAGCCTCAAAGGATAGAAGGGGGGTAAATTTTTTCTATGCTTAAAAGAAAACAATTGCCAATTCATATTACTATAACTTGCATATTATCCTATAAATTTCTGGAGAAATAAAACCATTTCTCAATAAATAAAGCCTGAAGAAATTCTTGACAATCAAACAAACATGCAGAAAATATTTAGGTGAATTTCAAACACAGTAGAGTCCACATCACCAGTGAGCCTAAAGGCAAGAGAACATCTAATTCAGGGAGCATTTTTTAAAAATGAAAATAAATAGAAAGGAATAAGCACTGAAAAATTAATATAATGCAATCAAAAGAATCAGTAAATACTTATCAATAACAAAGTTCAATATAATTAGTCTTAACTCCTCAACAAAAACAAAGACTTGCAAATTGGATCAAAACACACAACTATGTTTCCCACGAGAGACAGCTCACAACAAAGAAATCCATATACTAAAAGGGAAAGAATGGAAAAGAATACCCCATGCAACCAGACCATAAAGGCCAGCAGGAGTAACTGTCCTAATTTCAGACAATTTGACCTCTAAGCCAAAACCAATCAGAAGCAATGAAACAGGTCATTACATATGGGCAAAGTAACAACTCTGCAGGAAGAGATAACACTTTTAAATGCACTGCAGTGAATGTCTTTGCATTCAATGTCATAAAACAAAAATGTTGATATAAAAGGGTTGATACACACTACTCCAACCATAATGGAGAATGTCAGAGCCCCACTCACATGAACAGAAGGGTTAACCAAGCATTTTTTTAAATATTTCAACACAAAAATATCAAAGATGAACCACATCATAAAACAAATAGACCTAGTAGATATCTAGACTATCCCATCCAATTACACCAGAATACAAATGCTTTTCATTGAAACATTGTCCAAAATAGACCATAAGTTCAATTATGAAACATACTTAGATACAAAAAAAGAAGTACAATCTTCTATTGTACTGTACCAAATCACAATAAAATGAATGTACAAATCAACAAGAAAACACAGAAAGTACACAAACATGGAGATTCAAACATACATTCCTGAGTAATCAGTGGGTCCCAGAAGAAATCAGGGTAGAGATCTAAAATATCCTAGAATCAAACAAAATGGCAGTACAATGCAGCAAATTCTGTGAGACACAGTGAAACATGTTCTACTAGGGAAATTTATAACTGTGAGTGCCTACATCAGA
Source organism: Octodon degus (assembly GCF_000260255.1). Taxonomy (NCBI): domain Eukaryota; kingdom Metazoa; phylum Chordata; class Mammalia; order Rodentia; family Octodontidae; genus Octodon; species Octodon degus. The sequence goes on along the minus strand of NW_004524817.1, from coordinate 573,229 downwards.
AAAACAACATTATCAAATAAATAACCTTCTGAGTCAGCTCAAGGTTCTAAACAAAAAAGGCAATCCAAGTCCAAAACTTGTAGAAGGAGATAAATTATAAAGATCAGGAAAAAATACAAAGGATAAATGAATCGAATAAGTGACCCTTTGAAAGCATGACTAAATAAATCAATAAATGTTGAGTCAGATTTACAAAAAGAAAAAGAAGACTCTTGTCAATGCCAATAATTTTCAAAAATTCTCAATTTGAATGGAAGAATACTGCTAAACTCTTTCCTGAAGCAAGTATTACTTTAACACCAGAAATTGAGACAAATTCAACAACAAAAAAAGAAGTTTACAGGTCAATTTCCTTAATGAATATAGATACTGAAATCTTTTCAAGACACTTATCTGCAAGCAGAATGCAACACATTATTATAAAGATCATACATCATGACAACTTTATGTCATTTCATGGATGCAAATATGGTACAACATACATAAATCAATGTAGTATACAACATAAATAGGAATTAGATTAAATTATGATCCTCTCAATACATTCATTAAAAACCTGACAAAATGCAGCATATGTTCATGATAAAAATTACTAATGAAAATAGATATAAAAGAACTTTATCACTAATTGAAAAGCCTAATTACAAAAAACTCACAGCCAAAATCATAGCATCCCTCTAAAATCAACAAACAGACAAGTATGTCCACTCTCAGCACCCTAGTTTAATATAATAATGTGTTAGCCATTGAAAATAGAAAAAAAGAACAAAGAAGAGTATTGAATAGAAAAGGAAAAGCTCAAACTAACCCTATTTTCATGTCTTTTGTATAAAAGAACAAAAATTTCTTTTAAAAAAAACCTCTAGCAGAAGACTCTTTGAAATAAACAAATCTGGCAAAGTAAAAAGGGTATAAAATAAACACAGAAAATAGCATTCATGTGCACAAATAATAATAAAATTAACCAGAAAATATCAGAAATATAATTCCATACCAGCAGTTTCCCCAAAAGACGCATAGAAATAAAGCTAATTAATTTTTTCCCCTGTATTTTTGGGAAAGGTCTACAGGGTATTCAGGGTCTCACTGCTAGATTGGACTTGTAGTGATCCACCTGTTTACAGCATTCCAAGTGCTAGGGTCTCGCTGCCAGCTCAGCGCACCCCGCGGGAGGGGCCAGTGTGGCAGGCCCGGGGATTGAAACCGAGGCCCCTATGCCTACTTGCAGGTGCTTTAATCTGCTGAGCTATTTGGCAGGCCCTAAACTAATTAATCTTAATCAAATTAAGCTCTATAACCTCAGCTATAGTGTTCTGCAGAAAGAGATTAAAGGGGATATTAGAAAATGGAAAGAGGTCCTATATTTCTGGATAAGCAGAATCAATACTATCAAGATGATTACAGTACCGTAACATGCTAGAGGGCTGTCGCACAGTATCAGTCAAAAGACAAACAGCGTACTTCACAAAGCAAGATAAAACAATTCTAACATTTATAAAGAATTAGAAGAGACCTATACCAGCCAAAGAAATCCTGAGTAAGGCAAGGAAAGAGAGGCACTAAAACCGCAGATTACAAGTCATATTACACAGCCACCATGATAAAAATAGCATAATACTGAAAAATCTTCATGTATGCTGAATGACACATTAAAAAAAATTACCTTCAGACATCTGATCTTTAAAAGAGTTTGAAAACAAATTCTGGAGAAGAGGTAGCTTTCTTCACAACTAGAGCTTAGAAACTGGTTATCCACGTGTACAAGAAGGAACCAAGACCCATATCTCTCCTCCTGGACCAAAATTAAATAAAAATTGATCAAATATCTAGGGTAAAAAAGAAACACCGAATTTTTGTAAGACAAATTAATAAATCTCTTGAAGACATGGGCATAGGGAAGGACTCCCTAAACAGAAACAAAGTTGCAGAATAGTTCCAAGAATCAACAAATGACATTCTGTTTAATCATCATCATCATCATCATCATCATCATCATCATCATCATCATCATCATCATCATCATCATCTTCATCATCATCATCATTATTTTACTTATTTATTTTTTGCAGGTATATATACTATTTATTGTCGGAGCAAGCCTACAGCCTCATTTCTCCTTGGACACTCCCAGAGTGCGGCCGTGGCGTCCAGTGGTCTTGCTGTGCTGGCCGCGGACTCGTGGACCCCAGAGTAGCGCCGGGCCCTGTGGGCTCGGTTCTTCAGTCGCTCCAGGTCTTCTCGAAGCTCGTTGTCCAGGCCGTTGGCTAGAACCCGGCTGCACTTGCTGTCCTTCTCATCCTTCTGCCTGTTCAGAAACCAGTCTGGGATCTTGTGGTGGCGCGGATTCTGCACAATAGCGCTCGCGCGCCCCACCCCGTCCTCGGTGAACTCTCCCATCCTCGCGCTGAGGTCGATGTCTGCTTTCCTCAACACCACGTGAGTGTGCCTTTGCCCCACACCCTTAATGGCAGCGATGGCAAAGGCTATTTTCCGCCGCCCATCGATGTTGGTGTTGAGTACTCGCAAACTGTGCAGGAACTTCTCAGGGATCACTAGAGACACAGCGGCAGCAGCGACGGCGGCATGTAGGTCTCCTGCGGAAGAAGTGGCGCTCTGTTAAAAAGTTCTGAATAGGAAAGAAATTATCAACAGAGTGAAGAAATGCACAGCCTACACAAAGAAGCAAAACTTGCCAGCTTCTCTTCTCATAGAGGACTAATATCTGAAATAGAAGAACTTGAAAAATTATGCTCCTTTAAATATTCA
>NW_004524817.1:552052-570363 GCF_000260255.1 Octodon degus | reverse complement strand
TATATATATTTCTCAAGAGACGTACAAGTGGACAATAAGTAAATGAAAAGAAAATGCTTAGTATCTTTGGCTATTAGGGAAATACAAATGAAAACAACACTTAGATTTTATTTTATTCCAGTAAGAATAGTTTTTCAAGAATAAGAAAGGTAGGCAAGGACTTGGCAAAAAAGAAACCTTCTACATTGTGCTTGGGAATGTGAACGGTAGTACCACTATGAAAATTAGTATAGAGTTTCATCTAAAAGCTATAAATACAAATTCAGATATAAAATTTTGCTTTCACCTAGTTAACTTGTGGAAAGATTTAAAGTGATGATAATATGTCATAGTGGATGAATTTGTAGTAACTGAATTATGAAAACGGAAGCTCTTCAGCTGGGTATGTCTGAGTCAGTTTTTGGAAAATAAATGGATCGTGAGCCCATGATACTAACTGCCGTGAATCAGACACAGAAAGTTAAAGATCAGATGATTTCTCTCACATGAGAAAACTGAACGATGACTAATGTAAAGACAAAATAAAGTAGAACTGGTAGAAAATAGAAACATAACTCTTACAAATTATAATACTACTAAATCAATATCTTCCTCTTTAAAATATGACCAGATCTAAAGAATGATATATTCATTATTTATATTTTATGAATAAACCTTTTCTTGTCTTTTCTTTGTTCTACTTTGAGATAATCATACTCTTAATAGTTACTAATGACTGAGTTAATTATCTTAACTAAGATAATTATTAAAGATTTGATAAAGGGGGAGACGGGAAGGAAAGAAGATAAAAAATAATCAAGAGTACCTAGGTAGATAGATAGATAGATAGATAGATAGATAGATAGATAGATTCTTCAAAATGATTGTAATTGTTATTTCTTACACACATATACTAAAAGGTTTTTTTGTTGTTGTTTTTTTAAAAAACCATAGCATGGTTAGTCTTGGGTGAGGAGAGAAGTTGGCTTCGGTTTTCTGTTTTGCTCATTATTTTGTTTTTGTTCTACCTTGGACTTCGGAGACTTTTTGTTTTTGTTTTTGTCTTTTGACACAGGGTCCTGCTATGCTTCACACTGGCCTATATAAGTTGGCCTTGAACTTGGGGTAATCCTCCTTCCTCATTCTCTCAAGTGCTAGGACTACAGCTGTGTGCCATCATGCCTGGCCCTGGACACTAGAGATTTTTTTGAGCCTATATCTCTTATTTTATATTCATAATAACTAAGATAATCATAGCACAATTAAACCAAAATATAATCTTATAAACCCATTTTGCAGGAAACCTTCAATATTCTTCACATCAAATGCACAATTACAACTTTAACTTTCATAGTATTTTAACATATTTTTAATACTTCTTTAGCCCTTATAAATCATCACTAGTTGTAGTAACTGAGAATTCAAATTTTTTAGTCTATGATAAAAATAGAAAGAAATGCTATTCCAAACATTGAAATCTAGATGAAATAAAATTTGATCCTAAATTCTTCATCATTGTATCCTGCACATCTTCAATAATTACAATAATGCACTAAAGAGAAACATGACTGGGGCCGGGGAGATGGCTCAGTGGAATAAGTGCTTCCCTGGGAAGTACAAGGGCCTGAGTTCAAACCCAGGTTCTGCCAAAAAAAAAAAAAGATAACATAATAGAAACTCAATACTATGATTCTTCTTGTCACATCAGAAAGGAAACAAAATAAGTTGACATTTTCACCAATGAGCTTGCTTTCAGTTATTATTTGTTTTACTGCTTTCCTCAGTCATCAATAATGACCATGTAATGGTCATTCTTCCACTTTCAGGCCATTATATGGGGGCTGTGGTGCACATCAAAACAAAGTCACTGTAAGCCAAGCACAATAGCTACAGTTTTGTATTACAATTTTCTTTCTGTAAATGAATTATAATACTACTAAATCAATATCTTCCTCTTTAAAATATGACCAGATCTAAAGAATGATATATTCATTATTTATATTTTATGAATAAACCTTTTCTTGTCTTTTCTTTGTTCCACTTTGAGATAATCATACTCTTAATAGTTACTAATGACTGAGTTAATTATCTTAACTAACACATTAAATTATTTAGACTATAAAATACATTTGTCACCAAAAAATCTTTTTATTTCTTTGTTGAATAAATTTCTCAGTTTTATTGTGAAAACCTAATGCATCCAAAATTTTATGATGTATTCATTTTTAAGATAAAACATCTAGTGTGAAAAATTGAAGTAGCAAACATAAAGGAGAGTGATTGGAATCTGCTTAGGAGACTTGGGTTTCACGCTGCTGATTGCCTGCCTGGGGGCAAGAACATAACCGATCATATTGCTAACATACATGAAGCTAATCATCTGTTTGGGTATTTATAATTTTTAATAAAAAGATAAATGATCTTAGCTATAACAAAAATGTTGTTGTATGCTATTTTGCCACAAGTGCTAGAGTAGTTACTTCAACATTCGCAAAAGTATTTAAGCATGATTTTTATGACAATTTATTTTTAAATGCGGACAATTATGTAGGGGAGTTTATTTTAGATTAGAAATCACATTTTAGATGTCTTACATAGTTATATAAAACACAGAAATCAATATACTAGGATTCTGAAATTAAAATTCGGTTTTGTCCTCAATGGGGTCTCAGGAGAGACACAATCAGCTTGGTGGGGAGCAGACTTCTCTATTTTACTATCCAAGTTCTCCTGCTCCTCTTGGGCATTCTTTGTCATCGTGTGTAGAAAGCTTGGCTGTGCAGGGCTAACCAGAGCTGGGGGAGCTGGAAGTGGGGCATACTGGGAGGGGACTGATTGTGGAAGTGAGGAATCTCTGGCAGCATGTGCTCCTAAGTCCTTTTCTCTCTGGTTCTTTCTCAAATAAAGACCTGGAAATCACCTCCAGTTGCTAGACCTTTGCTTAGATTAACTGCAAAGGCAAGACTTTATAGTTTGAACAGTTTAATACTTAAGTGACAATAGAATTCTATATCGATGTTTTATTGGAAAGAAATGGTTGTCATATGACAATCAGACTGCTGAAAGTTAGAAAATGATGGCTTTAATAATTTACTCCTGGGTGACCAGCAAGATAGCTTAGTGGTCTAAAGAGTCCACCTAGGCAAGCTTAGGCAGGCACAGGAGACTGAGGTTTGATCCCCAACACCACATGCCATACCAGCCCCGCCCTCAGGGCAGGCTGAGCCAACCCCCTAAAAAAAGTTCACTCCTGATGCAATATCAGCACCTGCAAATCCAGTCATTTTGAGCCCAACCAAGAACTATGAAGGTGAATAAGCTTTTGCTCCTGCAAAACTAGAGCAACACTATATTTGTGTCCCTTCTTGGAATTCTCTAGAAGATCAGCTAAATATAAATGGAGACATACCAACATAAAATGTAAATGTACGAAGTCCTTACATGGTTTCTTTATTCATTGGTCATTTAACTGGACAAACCTTCCACCTTTTTCAGACCCTAATTCTTTTAATTCTTTTCCCTGTATAATGAAGAGACTAATTCCTTCCCTGCCAACCACAGCCTTTTACGGAGATTGAAAGCACTAGTATGCATCAGTGTGCTTTCAAAGTTCAAAATATCTGCAAGTGTTAAATAATTAAAAGTGTTTTTATTTGGCTTTAGAACTTTAAAAGCTCTTATTTGGAAAATATGAGCCTTCATGAAGCAGGCACAGTGACATCAGAAGTGTCACGTGACAACCTGAGCCAAAGACTAGACACCAAAGCACAACAATTGACAGTCATAATGAAGACTGAATCATCAACAGAAAGATGAATTACATTTAGAACACGGTTTAAAAAGGCAACAGATGTGCGGCATCTGGAGCTATGAATTAGATCTAAAATGCTCCACACCCCAAGCTCCCGTATTTAGAGATTTAGGAAGTGACTTAATCCTGAAGGTCTAACTTCTCCTGTGGATTAATACATTGAAGGATTTATAATTTGATGGCATTTTTAGGAAGTGGTAGAAACAGGAGGTGGGGTCTAACTGAATGGAATAAATGGCAGAGGGTTGAGCTTTCCAACTATAGTTGGGCTCCAATGCCTTCCTCCCTTCCTCTTCTTGGACACCATGAAGGGAGATGCTTTCTTCCACCATACCCTTTGGCCATGATACTTCCATCTGACCACAAGCATAAAAGCAATGGAACCAGCTGACCACAGATGAAAAGCCTCCCAAACAGTCAGTTTCTTCTTGGAAAAGCTATTCTCATCTATTCTGTCATAGCAAGTAAAAACTGATGCACACATTGAGTGTGAATTTTAATGTTTTGATTTGCCCATTTATACCATAAAGAGATAAATTAGGCTGATAGAGAAATGTGCTCTTCTGGTCATTTCTCTTTCCAAATATCTTGCAAACAGACTTTGGTTACTTTTAGTCTCTGTTCTCCTTTGGGGTATGATCAGAGTATAGGTACCGGGTACAAATTATGCTCTCAAATTCTTGAACTGATCACAACTCTTCACCTCAATATTTTCCTCAGAATTGCTTCGTATTCTGCACATCAAATTGTTCCCTTTTCCTTTCCCCATCGTTCTTAATTGTGCTCATCCTCTCTCTTTTTGGCATACCCTCAGCACAGTTGCTCCACTTAGTATGCAGTGAGCCAAAGTTACCTGTGAAAAGTAAGTGCTGATGTTCACAAGAATGAACCATGTGGTGGCTTGAAGACAGTTTCCAGATTACACTCATCCTGTCAATAAACCGAGTCCAGTTGCTCCATTTCAGAACTGACTAAGCTTAGTGCAAAAGTCGTGATGGTTTGAAAGATTATTTTCAATCTAATCAGTTAGTCTGATACTGCTTCCAGAATTTTGATCCTCAATTCTTTGAGCTCTAATTGCTCAGTGAAAGAAAAGAGGGCTATGTGTGAGCTTTATATATAGGAAAGTAATTTGAGAATACGGTGGGCAAATCTTTCACAAAGGTCAGCAAGTATATCTTCTTTCCCTTTGAAAGGAATCATTATTGTTTAGTATAGTCCGTAGTAAGAAAGACTGCCTATTTCTCTATAAGAACCACTGTATTATTATTCAATACTGATGATTATATAAATATCTTTGAGAAAATAACCCACACAAAAGGCAGTCCATGTCTTTATTCACGAGACAACCAGAAACACAGGAAATCTGTGGAGATCATTTTCCACCATCCGCATATTATCAGTGACCTGGGACTGGGTTGTATCTACATAAGCCTCCTGGGCAGCCTCGCTCCTGGGCATCCCAGCAGAATCCAGCATCAACTGCCAGAGGCAAAAGTGCATCTTCAGATAAGCCCACTTCCCAGGCTTTGAGCCACTCCAGGAAACAGGTAGAAAAGCATTTCTCAACAATCCATGCTTGATTTAAAGATTTATGAACAAAATAAATATTGTTGCTTAGACCATTCAGTTTGGGGAGCAGTTTATTATGCAGAAATAGATAAACAGAATAGTACCTCAGTGCAGTTCTGTAAAGCAAATTTTTTGCTGGATTTATCAAAGTCATGGGAATAAAATCCATACTGCAAAGGTTTTATTTTATTTTTATTTTTTTAGCTAAAAAAAAAATTCTTCTCAACTTTTTGGGCCTGCCAGTTAGCTCAGTTGTTTAAGTACCTGCTAATGAAAATGCAGTCAGGCCCAGGATACCACAGTTCAATCCCCAGCTCCATCTGCCTTACCAGATCCACCCTTAAGGCAGCCTGAGCCAGATAAAAAACAAAAAAAAATTCTTCTCAATTTTTTTTTTTTGTATTTTAAGGAAGGGTCTACAGGGTATTTAGGGTGTTCATGTCACTACTAGATCAGACTCATAGTGGTTCGCCTGTTTACAGCCTCCCAAGAGCTGAGAGTACAGGCATTTGCCACCATGCCCAGTCTTAAATTGGCCTCAGTGTGCACCAGAGATGGGGCCCGCACAACAGGCCTGGGGATCAAAACTCTGGCCCCTGCATCTGCTTGCAGGCACTTTAATCCACTGAGCTATTTGGCCTGCCCTGGATATGATGTCTTGACTCTGTCCAATTAATCTCTGGCACTTGTCAATCTCCAAGTCTTGCTATCCTTGTTAATATTTTAAGGACTTTCTCAAACCATGGTTTAGAGTACTCAGTGTCTGGTACTACCAACAGATATCTTCCACATTTGGTAGAATGTGACCTAAACCAGAAATTTTGAAAATATGTTATAAAATTTTGGCTGAATCTATGGATGTTGTAGATTTAGTTGGCAATGTTATACAGAAACATACTGAAGCTTATTAGACACAATTGTATTGAATGTTTTATGTGTAATACAGACTGTTTTTGTGCTATAACTGAGAGTTGAGTCACTGTTACAGAAAACACATAGTCCACAAATTCCATATTTTATAATTTATATGTTGAACATATTATACTTAAAGTTCATGTTTTATAAGTCAATATGTAGATCATTTCTGGGAATATTTCTGTTTTCCTCTTGGCTTTTGTTTGCCTTGTTTGACTCATGAGAGGGCTTTTTTTGTTTTGTTTTTTTTTTACATGCCAGATAACAATGGTTGAAAAAGTACAGAGGTATTCTGAAACTCTGACAGTAATTATCTCCATTAACAGAGGCATATAGTTGGGTTGATAATTAAAATAAGAAAGGTTCCCTTAATCCAGACTGCAACTGAAAACATTGTTTTAATTTTTCATTAGATTTGATCATTTCCAGTTACCCCTGTTTTTACAGCATAATTCCCCCAATGTTCTCGGTAAATGTCTGGGTGTTTCTCAACATTTCCACCTTTTTGTGTCCTGGGCTCATTTTTGTCTTCCCAGACCTCTAAAATCTCAGCACTGGTCAGCTTCTCATTCTCTCAGCAGCTACTTCTGCTTAGCTTTGCAGCTTACCTAGTTTATTTACACACTGTCACGGAGAACACAGCACACCATGTTGAGTGTATCCAGTCAGCGCTCCTTCTGTGCAGGACCCTTGCCCCATCCAGTCCTAGCTCAGTGGCTTTCTGGTGCCTTCCAAAGTGATTTTGTTCTTGTTGACTTCAGTGACTACAAAAGCTGCTCACAACACTATTTACATACTCTTGGAAGGGAAGCATGATCTATAAGGAGACACTTTATCGTCCTCTATAGGAACTTTTACTATGTCTTAAAGCCTCTTTCACCCATTGTGCATTTCAGTGGCTTTAGAACCTTAGATTTCTGTGTCTGGCCACCTGCATGCCAGGATAAGATCTTCCCTCCATGACCCTGATTTCTGTTGGTTGCCTGTGGGGTCCATCTGCTGTGGAAGGAAGCCACACCACAGAGTTTGTTGATCTTCTTGAGCTTAGAAGTGATCCCGGGTGCACAACATTGGTTTGTTTTGGCTACCTGACACACTGCCTGCCTGTACCTTGCCAGATGAGGGGTTTTACCAAAGGTTCTTCTGAGAGCGCTTCACTCATTTTTCCAGCACTTTTTCACATTCCAAAGACTTGTGACTTGGTTAAATACATCTGTTTTTATACTGAACTGCATATCCTGTTATTAACAAATTCCTCAAACCTCATGATATTTATATACCATTTTTCTTACTCCCATTGTTAGTTCAGCTTCCCTTCAGATATGTGTATTGCTTTCTCTTTGACAGCTAGGCATCTCCTCAAATGCCATTTTCTAAGCAAACTCTTTAGTAACTTCCTTAGAAATAGCAGGCCACCTCCCCACAGACAACCCATCTCCTACTCTGTTTATTATGTTTATCATCTATGGAAAACTATATGTACAGCTTTATTTTGGGCTGCATGTCTCATGTCCTTAGTACCTAGGCTTGTCCAGCATTTAGTAGGTATTTGCTAAACTTTTGTTAAATGAAAAAAAGAAATATTTTTTTTAAAAATGAATTACCTACATCTCAATCTGGTGGTGGGAAAACCTCAGTGAGAAAAATGTAATTGCACTCAGGGATTTTATTTCATTTACTGCTGTTCAGTGTCTTAAAAAGCAGCTGTATATGTATAGCCCATTTTATGATTGCTTTAGATGGCAGAGTAAAATAGTTCCCTCTTGCTTTCCTTCTGGCCAGAAGTTCATGTTTCATCTTTATTTGCTGGTGTTCTGTGTCATTTCAAAGAGAAAAAAAATCCATGAAGTTTGAGAATTCTTCCATTGAATTCTCCTTTCCTAGGACTGTGTGCCCACTTACCAGAGTCTCCACACATATTTATTTGAGTGATTAATAAAATAAATATTTCTTTTATGTTACTTTTATGTTCTGAAAATCATAGTTTAATATTCAATGTATTTCTAATTATGTCTCAAATATGACTTTATTTTTAATTCTCTAGAAAGATTATTTTTCTCCCATCAGGATCTGTCACAGTGACTTGTGTTTATCTGCATTCTTTGTAGTTTATTTTGTATAATGCACAGTAATCTGAGCACTGGGAAGCCCATAGCACAAGATAAATAGATGTTTTGAATATATTAATATTATGTGGCAGCAATGACTTTAATCCTATAACCCTCTTTCCTTTCGGCTAGGTGACTAGAAAGACAACTTTATTCCTGTAATACTGGCAACATCTTACAGCCTTCACTCTATAAAATTTGCATGGAGAGACACATTGAAAACATGATACATGTACAGTAGGAAAGAGAAAAATCTATTTGTTCTAAAAATAGTATTCAACTTCTTATAATTTCTAGCTAATATAGGTGAACATGAAATATAGAATGTTAAAAACAATAGACTATATCCAAAACTTCATACGAGTTCCTTCTAATCTCTGGATTTGGAAACGTCATTAGCATTTCTTAGCATGTCAGTGGAAGTCCACTCAGACAGTGTTATTATTTTCCTTTCCTGAAGCTGTTCTAGATAAATCAAGTGGCTTGCTGACTGTCAAAGGTTGAATATTATTGCTGGAAGCAATATGAGGAAGAAATCTAAACATCATGAAACTTTAACGCAAACTAAATTTGCTGTTATATTTTCTACCTAAATAACGATTTTGAAAAAAAAAATCTTAATAACTCATTAACTCAACACTTATATACACATAAAAAATATTTGACTAAGGACTTTTCTTGACCTAAGGGGATGCAAGCTGGCAAGCTGAGTAGATGACTTAGGATAGGAACTCCCTGGGTAGAGCTCTGAGCATACGTGCGGGGGCTGGCAAACACAAAGCTTACAAAATTTTGTAACTCATGCCTGGAACCTCTTGAAATGCTCAGTTAGTCTGTATTTTTAGCGAACATATTGTTCATTAGTGTTTCTTCAGATATAATCTTAGTTTTTGTTCCTTTTTGAATGCTGAGTTCTGTATTTCATCACAGCAACTATGGAAGAAGCAACCTTCATCATCTCCTGCACGTTATCACACCTCAGTGCCAGCTCAGTGACAGAAAGGTTGTGACGATCACATGGGGAGGGTGATGGTGAACTGCAGGCTAAGACTGCCACTGATGCAAGGCAAGCACATGGGGGTGATTGTGCAAAGTCCGCCCAGACGGAAGAACACCTGTGACTCTGAGGACCACTGCAGGGAAACTCACTGTCACTGAATTATGTGTCCAGTTTTAGCAGTTGTTTAATATTCATAAGTAATATGAAGCAATTGTCAAAAGTAGATGGTGATAGACTCTTAGATGATTGATGATTAATGTATTAACTAATTTACACCTTCTAGTTATTATTGAAAAATAATAAGATGTTGACTTTGTTTGTAGATATTAAGGCCTTACAAATTGTCTGAGGTATGTTATGCAACAGGAGAATGAAAAAGCAGGCCTTGCCCCAGGTTGAAAAATTTACTAGGCACATTCTTTCACTTATGTATATTGTCTCGTTTAATCTTCACTGCACTTCTGTGAGATATTCAGAAGAGCTGGACTATTTGTTAAAGAGAATGTTGCATTCCACATATTTTATTGCCCAACATGAGAATAAAATTGATACCTAAATCAGGTCCAAGTCCAGAGCATTTAACTCTTTCTGGAATATTCTATGACTGCTATCTAGAATAAAAGATGTTGGGCCAGGGAGATAGCTCAGTAGAATAAGTGCTTGCCTGGCAAGTGAAAGGCCCTGAGTTCAATCCCCGATCCCGGAAAAAAAAAAAAAAGATGTTAATAAACACTGGCTTAATTTAACTTCCTGCTGTTTTTACTAAATTATCCCTCTCCTTTCCTTGAATGCCATTGCTATGTTGGCAATGGCCATGGCTCCAAAGATCTGTTGTCCTATTTTCCTGTTTTCTTTGTAACTCTTCTCTTCAGACTTATTCTTTCTAACAAATCAATGAATAATTTATGGAGTCTTACTGTTCATTCTGCCCTCATTCCTGCCATCATCCTGGGTATATTTAGTGTCCACAACTTAGATGGCCTCACCTTCACCTCATGTCACTGGCTTTCAACTTTAGAAATTTTCAATCTTTCGCTGGCATGTATTGGATAGTTACATCTCAGAAATCTGAAACTCTAATATTTCTCAAGGGAGAGCAGAGTCAGATAAGAGCAGAGATGCTGGAAAGGAGCAATGTCAAGCCAGGGAGAAGATAATGGCAGGGGAAGACATGACGTCAGGATGGATACTCTGGGGGAGGCAGAATAATTAATGTTTGTACAGCCCATGTTACCAATCTTGAACTTTATTTTTTATAGAATAGAAAAGTATTCAAATGTTTTAAATAGTAAAGTGACAAGGTAAGATATTCACTAGAAAACTCATAACACTTTCTGCAATACAATTTGGAGAAGGACAAGAATAAACTCAGAAAGTCAATTAGAGGTTTACTGAAAAGATGATAATAGACTGGGTTGGGATTCTGACAATAGGTGTGGAAGATTTTTAGGTGCTTATATCACCAGGACATGAACCATAAATATAAGATTCAAGGGAAAAGAAGCACTTGATAAAAGCAAAATAGGTGTTAGATCTGGGAAACTGTAGTTAGTTGTAGAAACACTTACTGAGATGGGAAACACTGAAAGAGAAGTAGGCTGGGGGTGCATTCTGGAAAAATTCAGAAGTTCAAAGTTGGTATGGTGATTTGTGTCACATGGAAGAATTTGTACCCTGACTAAAGTAACCCATACCAGACTGTAATTAAGAAGAGAAGATGGAGAGTAAAAGGATTCTGGGGAATATAGAATCATGAAATACAAGAGGTGGGACATATTCTTAGTAAATACATGTGGTCCCCCAAGCTCCTAACTGTACAGTTAGGAGCCATTAGTGCTCAAGTCATAGATGATTTTAGTGTGGGTTATTTCAAATTGGTAGCAGCAGTCAGCATTAAGCATGCTGACAAATTAGGGTAACAGAGAAAATGGAGACAGTAATTGCAAATCTTTCTTTTAAGAAGTCAATAATCCAATACATGATTTGGAGACAAAAAGAAGGAGATACAGATGATGGACCACTCTGCCACCTCCCATCTTATCATTTATTTATATTTACATCCAGATGAATTATAAAGCAAGACTATTTGCCTTTACATTTCAGATAAATAATATTTCCAAGAATGATGATACTTTCCAAAGACATCTTAATGGTGGATGAAAACACAGGTTTTAGTTCATGTGGAGTTTGTAAAGTAATTAAAGTAAGATTACAAAATAAATACTAGATAGAGTGCCCAACAAATGGATGGCTGCGAAGGCCAGCACTGCCCAGATGACATGCATCATGATCTCCTGCAGCTTCTTTACAACCAGAGCCTCGCACCCCTCAGCGTAGAGGTCGGAGGCTTGGCTAGGCTGCCGTTACAGTTGCTTGCAGTCTCTCTGCGGCAGCTAAGAGGGACACTTGGTTTTTGGTTTCTTTGAACCAATTTGTGTTTTCCCAGTCTGAATAGTTATGAATTCTACAACAGCGCAGCTGCCTCTGCACATAATCAATAGCCCGGCTGGCAGCGTTAGGGTTGGCTCCATTTTAAGTCTTATACACTTTCTGAATGCTTCGGTCAAACTCATTTTCCACCTTTGCTTCGTAAACGTATCCCAGAACCACTACGACTGTGACAAAAGCCAAGAGCAGGATGATGACAAACGTGATGGGTCCTCCGCAGCTTTCCCGGATGGTGGTGCAGCAGCCAATGAGCCCAATGATGAAAAGCAGGGCTCCCGCAGCGATGATCACCACAGCAGGGATGAGCGTGTAGAAATCCTAAAGAAGTGGTCATAGTCATCATAGGTGATGAGGACGTAAGCGCCTACGTGGCACAAAATGCCAGGTGTTCCCCCAGAAGATGAGGTTGAGGAAGACCAGCGCGGTCTTTGAGGAGGTGATGCCGCATTGGCCCATAGCGCCAGCGGCCACAGACCCCCACCTGCCAGCCGGGCGGCGCTGCCCGAGCACGGCGGCCTACGCACATTATTTGATTTCCTATTAAACAGGCTATGTAGGCAATGTGAAGACTTGTAAATGTGTCTAGTTGTTACCATGGAAACAATCTTTAAAGTTGCTCTGAAGAATGATGTGACACTGATGAACTAGTTCAAGCACTTTATGTTAAAAGTAGTCGAAATGGAAGGAGTCAGCCAAGAGAAGCTGCACGTTGCGAGGCTGGGTTAGGTTGGTACTCACTCAAGGCTACCACCGCATCCTCTCTCCTTGGACACTTGCTCTATGTAAGAAGGCCAGGAGGTGATTTATGGCATGTTGGCTCTGCAGTCATTGCCAAAAGGTTAATAGCTGTGAACCTCACAGCTAGGCGATGTCATTATGCACTGCTCTGCAGCTGTGAGTGCTTAGCACAAAAGGATTCGGTGGAGATAATCGGGCATTTTACATCCTGACGTGAACTTCATAATCATTAAAAACAAGTGCTTGGGAAATTAATGGATTCTGGGTCTTTATTAACTTGCAGTGAAATATAATGTTGCTTTCATTAAAATATATTGCTAAAATATGGTGAGAAAAATGTAACCTGAATGGCAGAGAGCTGAGAGAACCTATGGCTGCTTAATTTGATCACCATGGCAACTATGATTTAAAAAAAAACACATACCACCAGTGTTTCTTGGTTTAGTGAAAATGCTAAATGATAAATCCATTTGCTAACTAATTTCAAATTCATACTTTTTAACGCAAGGTATTATTTTTAACCTTCCCTCTCAACTGAAATTTTAGGCTCTTGCTTAGAAAGAGAATTGTGAAATTACTACAGAATAATAGAAATTTTAAATATCCTAAAATATTCAAAAATACATTTTATAGCTGGATTTCCCCATATACCTCTTCATTCTTTTTAATGTGCAAAGACTATATCATTGTGTAGCTATGAAAATTCCAGTATTTGTTTCTGTGAATCAGAGTAAATGTATTTGGCAAATCACTTAAAGAGAAGTTAATTCTTTAGCTTCAAGGGGCTCTTGAGCTACATTTCTTAAAACCTCTCTGGGTACAACAAAATAATGTCTATTTTTATAGCTCATTTCTTATTCCTATGTTATAACTTACATCAAGCTCTTTGACAAAAAAAATCCATACACATTAATGTTCATGAATAGACATAGACAAATAATACATTCATGATGAGGTATTTGGCCCCAGCAAAATACAATAGGTTTAATTGCTTCCAGATGAAAACTACTTAAATTTGAGTTCAGCTCATTCCTTACCTTATATTTATTTAGGCTCTACTCCTTTTGCATAATACAGGAATAATGCAAAGTTGAAGCACATGGATACATCTACGTAAATTTATTCTCACACATACTTCCCTTGGTCTTATTTGTGCTGCAAGAACAAAATACCGCAGACTGAGTAATTCATAAGACAAAATAGAAGTTTATTGGCTCACTCTTCTGAGGTCGAGATGCTAGAAGTTTCTGTCCCTGCTTCTGAGATAATACCTATGTGCCAGGAACACTGGATCCTCACATGTGCAGAGGCGAAAGGGCCAAGAGATAAAGGGAAAAACATGCTTCTTGTTTATAATAGAAATTAAGCCCAGGGCCCACTGAGCTATACCCTGACCCAACCCTATCTTCTCCTTGCTAAATTTTACTTTGAGACAAGGTTTCATTTGCTAGAGCACTGAGTTGCTCAGGCTGGTCTCAAACTTACTATGCTCCTGACTCAGCCTCCCAGTGTCCTTGAATTACGGCCCTGTGCCACCACATCAGGCTATACTTTCTCTTTTCTATTGACCTTATTTGTATCCATGAGAACAGAGTTGTCGTAACCTAATTATTTCTCAAATGTCTTATCTGCTAACACCTTAACAACAGCAAACAGATCTTAATGAGTTTTGGAAAGGACAAATTCATAACATAGCACCTTCCCTACACCATTAAAGATGATTTTTTTCCATTTCTCTTGTGTTTTAAAAATGCATGCTTAATTATAAGGATTGGCAATTACATATATGCTTTCTAGTTGATTAATTTTAATAGTGAGAAAAATAAAAGGGTTTGGGATTTCTTTCTTCTTTTCTTTTTGACATTGTTCTGCTCCATATTATGGAATTTCCCAAAGAGATGTCAATAACACAGTGAGTGATTTATTTATTCATTTATGTATTTATATGAGTACAGTGATTTATGACCTCACTTGTATAAATGAAAAGCCACCATTTCTTTTCCTTTTGTCCTTATTTTATTTGTTTACTTATTTTTGCAGAACCAGGAATTGAACTCAGGCCCTTATGTTTGCCAGGCAAGTGCTTATTCTACTGAGCCATCTCCCCAGCCCCTTGTCCTTCTTTTAATGTATAGTCTTGGAATAAGAATTTCATTTTGCAGGGGCCGGGGATATAGCTCAGAGGCATAAGAACCTGCCTGGTAAGTGCAAGGTCTTGAGTTCAATCCCTGGTACTTCAAAAAAAAAGAAGAAAGAATTTCATTTTGAAAATCTTTGTCCAGTCCACAGGGTCTTTGTGTTTCTAGTGTATTATTTTTATTAACTTGTTTAACATTAAGGCAAAATGTATATACAATGAAATGGGTACAATTGATTGAGTCCTGATAAACATACCTCGTGAAGCACCATTCCATCAAGACAGATGCCATTTTCATCACCTAAGGTAATCCTGCTTCCTTGACAATGACGTTTTTGTGATGCTGTCTTTTCTTCTTTTGCCTTCCTCCATGTTGACTTAACTCTCATTAAAATTACTTGCACAGCATTTCAAATACCAAAGTGCAATCCTGCCCACTCAGGAAAGGTATCTGTGGTCACTTTGTCTGCCATATTGTCTCTTCCCTGAGCTGGGTAGCTTCTCATTTAGTCCATGTCAAGTTGATATTTTTAAATACAGACTTCATGGGGCCAACAAGATAGCTCAGCAGAGTAAAACACCCGCTTAGGCAGAAACCAGGACAGCGTTTTGATACCAGGCACCACATGCCATGACAGCCCTGCCCCCAGGGCGGGCTGAGCTGGCCAGAGTTCAGACATAATGGTATACACCTGCAATCCCAGCACTGGGGAGGCTGAAAGCAGAAGGATCACCACAAGTCTGAGCTGCATAGTGTGGCCCTGCAACAACCAAATACTATATAATATGTAAATCAACTAGATTTGCCAACCAAAAGACAGAATCATGTTGGGTTCTCAGAATACTGTGTATAGATTTTATACAAAACTATATTTGAGCTTCAGATTTATCACTTAATATCTAATAATAATAGTTTTCAAATAAATTGTTGAGAATATTGGAAAAACAATATATAGGATTGACTACATATTGATTACAGTACTTTTATTTTATTTTTCTTACTCATGACATCTTTTAATCTATTCTTAATAAAAAGCATAGCTTAAATTTTTATCCAAATGAAGAACTCAGTAAAAGTAAGTAGGATAAAGTCTGACATTAGTGCTTAAACCAGATAGTGCCTGTGTTTTTGCACCACTGTACTTGGTGGATTAGTATCTTATGTTAAACTTGGGAGACAATAGCTCTAATTCTAGGAATTAATCATCATTGAAGAATGAGGGGGGAAGCAGTGAAAAAAATGGGGTCCATTTGCCCTTCCCCTATTTGCTTGCCTGTTCTTTCTTTCTTTATTTGTTTATGCATTTATTTTTGGAAAAAAATTGCTAGCCCACATAATAATTGCAGTCACAGTACAAATGTATTTCCTCCCCTCTGAAACATCTGAAAGGTGCTAATGTGATATTTGATCACTTTGAATACATTAGTATGTATTTTGTACAAACAAGGAAATTTTCTAAATAGCTGAACATGTATGTGTGTATAAAAGTAAATCCATGAATTTATACAAATATGCCTACATTTGTAATCTATCCACATATGTTGAAAGCCACATATTCACAAAGATACCTCCAATTCCAAACCTGTACCACAGGACAGACTAGAATTTGTCCTTCTCTATGACTGCAGACTTCATCTTAACAAACAGAAAGTGGCTCCAATCACATTCAGCATAACTGTTTATGTCATGAGAACCTTGAACCATATTCACCTCACATTATATAAACACTTTTCTCCTCTGGCTCAAGCCCTGAACCCTACATTGGACCACTCTTACTATGATGGATTCGCAACTGGTAGTGAACTTGTAACACCCAGCTGAACTCAATCAGAGTGGTGCTGGATGTGGAGGCCCATTTGAGGATTGTTGGCAAGAATATTAAAAGGAGAACTGGCCGGCGGGCCCAACTCCGGGTCCCAGCCCAGGCGCAGCAAGGGTGAGACCCTCTCTCACCCCCTTGGGATGCCCGCCACCACTCCGCAGCACCTCCCCCACCCAACAACCCCCCCAGTAGGAATTTTGCCACATTCCGGGAACAACTAGTTCTAGCCCAGACCCAGTGAGTGTGTGGGAGAGCTGCCTCTCCACCCTACTCCACCATGTCCCCTCCAGGCTCAGCTCAGGCCTGGCATACAGGCCTGGGATGTAACACTGCAGCTGCAATCCCTACAGAGAGGGTAGAGGATAGAACCACACAGCTAGACCAGGAGCAGAACATCCTGCCAGAGGGCACAGCAGGATCACCCTCAAGGGCAGCAGCAGGAAGGACCTGAGCACAGCAGCCAGACCCAAGCCAGGCACAGCTGGACAAATCCAGACTTTGTAGATCTGCACCTGAACTTCAGTACGTACTAAGGTTATAACTACAACGAAGATCTACAACAAAGGTCAGAAGACAGTGTTACTCAAAATGATGAGAAGGAATAAAATGCAACCTCAAAACCCAACACCACCGGTGAAAAGTGCAGAGGACACTAACAGAGAAAAAATTGGGAATCACACAGCTGAAAGTAATGAATCAACGGCTTCTGAAATAAAGAAACAACTGCAGAAAGGTATAGAGGACCTCAGATTGGAAATAAAAAAGAAATCCCTGAATTAATAACACCTGCACTAAAGAATCAAATGCAGAAACATATGAAGGAAACCCAGTGACCACACAGAACAAGTGCGGAGGACACTAGCTTGGCTCAAATGCATGAATTAATAGCGTCGATAGTAAATACGCAACAGCAGAAAGATATAGAGGAAATCAGAGCACAACTCTTTTCTGAAATAAAAAAAAAGAATTCTCAGAACTCATAGCATCTGAAGTAAAGAAGCAACTACAGAAATGTAGGGAGGAAACCCAAGCTGAAAAAAACACTGCAGTAAAAGAATTTATAACTGCTTCTAAAGAAGACATTTATAAAAAAAAATAGAGGAGATTAGAAAAAAGACGGATTCCTTGAATGTGGAATTCAGGAAAGAAATAGATCGCATGAAGCAGAGTCAAAGAGACATAGAGGAAATGAAAACCTCAATCACAAGCTTGCAAAACCGTTTAAGTGAAAATGAAGACAGAGTTTCAGATCTTGAAGATGCTGGTGCAGCTAGTGAAAAGGTAAGAAAGGATCTCTTAAAAACAATGAAGATGCAGGAAAGAATAATCCATCACTTGCAAGATGATGCAAAGATGAACAATGTGAGACTAATAGGCATCAATGAGAAAGAAGGAGTCAATACAAGTGACAATAAAAAATATGGGCAGAAGTAATAGCAGAAAACTTCCAAAATATGAGGAAACAATCTGACATTCAGGTAACTGAAGCATACAGAACGGCAAGTAACCTCAATCCACTGAAAAACGCAGCGAGACATATAATAGTCAAGATCCCAGAAATTCAGCACAAGAATAATATACTGAAAGCCTCTAGAGAAAAGAAGCAGATCACATACAAAGGAAAACCCATCAGAATTACAGGTGACTTCTCTTCACAAACCATGAAGGCAAGAAGAGCATGGTGCAGAGTACTTCAAGTCCTCTATGAAAACAAATTCCAGCCCAGACTACTATACCCTGCAAAACTCTCTTTCAAGTTTGATGGAGAAGTGAAATACTT
>NW_004524817.1:534603-547762 GCF_000260255.1 Octodon degus | reverse complement strand
ATGTAGACTGGTGCAACCATTATGGAAATCAGTATGGAGACTCCTTAGAAAAGTTGGTCTGGAAATCCCCTTTAAACCAGCTATTCCTCTACTGGGAACTTTCCCAGAGGATCTGAAATCATCATATCATAGTTATATATGTGTGTGCCTATGTTTATAGCAGCACAATTTGTGATAGCCAAATCTTGGAAATAACGAAGATGCCCAGCACTTGAGGAATGGTTGAAAAAGATGTGGTATACACAATGGAGTATTATTCAGCGATTAAGAATGATAAACTGCAAGCCTTTATATTGACATGGATGCCACTTGAACATATACTCGTAAGTGAAATAAAAAGACACACATGTGTAAATATCATATAGTCTCCCTAGTATAAGAACTCAAAAGAAGAAATACAAATAGAAAGATATAATACACGTTAAAGGAAAGCAGGTTCTCAAGGACTTAACTAATCAAGAGAGGGAAAAAAGAAGAGCTAGGAAACATGACAACGTCAAGCCATACAGTTATATGTAGAAGATGAGCAAGGCAATGATCCTGAGAATCTTCAGAAGATTTTTTAATCTAGCCGTTAATTGGAAAGATTCCCACCCTGACTAACTATATATACTGATACCTGTGAACTAAGCTACTGCACTGAAGATGGCAATCTGTAATAGTAGTTTCATACTTGGAGTGCCTGTCATTCTGGTCTATTGAACATGGGCTGCTTGTCATGACATGCCAGTTGCTGCTATGATGTCTCTTAGGTAGATGCTTGTTCAAGAAGAAGGGTGTGGTGAAGGAAAGCAAGAGATAGGAAAAGGAATATTGTGGGATTGTCCTGCTTCAAGGTTGTATATGGTGAGATTTTTGGACTTATGTGCAAACATAAGAAGTATATAATTCTTTATGCCTATTTTTAAAATATATTCTAATTTTTAAATGTTTTTTCATCATATTCTGTAGGGACTTAGAGTTCAACATATCACTATTTGATGAAAAATACCTGTTCCATGTTATGCCTAAGATGTTTGATATGCAGACAGATAGTGAGGTTAAGCTTAACAGCCTAAGTTGTTCGATAATAACAACAAGCTTGTCTTCTGGATGGTTAACAACCTAAGTTTGCAGACAAAAGTTAGAGAAAAAGGAGGGCTGCAAGGAAATCCAACATTTTGGCCATAGCCTTCTAAGGTCAATTAAGACTCAGGACATATGAGAACTTGTACTGTAACGTCATGTACCTCGGTAGTGTCCCAAATTTTCTGATCAAGGAGATTATGGGGCCAAAATGGAAAGTGATTGGTGATGTAGAATGTGCCTAAGGAGAGTCACATGGAGAGAAAACATTCTCTCTGGCTTTCACAGAGAACACATTGGCCAAGCAATGGCCGTGACTCATCCACATGGCTGACACTGACAATGGTTCTACAATCTGAGGTACAGGATCGCAGGATAAATCCTGAGGGGATTTCACTGACCTTATCAGACCCAAAAGCTACAACTCTGGTTGCATAGGTCTTGATTCACCTTGGTCTTAACCATCCAGAAGCAAAGTATAAAAAAGAAATATAAGAAATAAAGCCATGCTGTTATGTCGAGCTGTGGGGGACTCAGGTCAACAATTTCTGACATTGCCAGTTAAGTGGTAGACCCAATACTATTATGGGATACTGGACTCTTTTAGAATATTTTGCTGAGTTTACACACCTATAATATTCAAATAATGGAACTTAACAAAAAAAGGGTATACAGTTGAATGTCCATTTTGTATCTGTGTATCAAAGTGGTTGGGATAGTTACATAGTTACATTCTGTTAATGAATAGAATGATTTGTTCTAATGGTGTTTGTAAATAGGATATCAAGTCAGCATCTTGTACAGCAATTAACCAGTAAGAAGAATGTATGCAGTGTGCTAATTATTGGAACTGTCCTACCGATTTGATTTGAAACTGTCTCATTGCTATTTGTTTATGAGTAAAATTATGGCAAAAAAAATGAGAACTGGACAGGAAGAGGTGGTGCTGGTGTTTCTCCTTTGTGCTGTTGGTTCTTCTAGTGGAGGTTGACATGCTGGGCTTCCTGATACGAATTCAGCTATTTTCATCCTTGAAAGAGCTCAGGACATTATGGTTGCTGAGAACGACTACAGATCACTTTGGGGGAGCACTTGTCCTTACTTTGAACATTGCTTCCTAGCTCTGGAGAAGATGGTGCGCTGTGTAATCTCCCAGAAAAATGAACTCAGCTGTTATCATCAGAGTAACTTCGGACCTTCCTATTGCTGAGGATGGCTGTGGTACTTTTGTGGGGAGCTCTGATTCTTACTTTGAGCATTGCTTCCTGTCTCCAGTGCAGATTCCTCAGCCTGTTGGCACAGAGCCTTCATCCTACTGGGACAGACTTTCTAGCTTCCACCACTTAACTTTGGAGCTTCCCAGTGCACATCTGTGAAATAAGCCTGCATGAGACATTGTCATGGGCTCTAGGCCTCCAGTTGGACTCCCATGGGGCACTGTCATAAACTCCAGTTTTCAGTAGGACTCACATAGAACATTGTGGGATCAACTACATTCATTGGTCTTTAGTGTGTGGACAAACTTCCTATATTCTTTTGTAGTTGACTCTGGATAACTTCTACAAAATAATGCTATAGAAATATGTTCTGTATTAAACTGTTTCCTTTGTAAACCTTGACAGCAACACCTACTCTGATATCCTCCTCATTCCTTTGGGCTTTGACAACAGGAGCTGGCTATCTCCTGTTGTCATATAACAGTATGCGAGTTACTGTACCACTCAAACTTGGACACATTGATCTTGGTTCTTGTTTCTTGTAGCAATGTCTATTTTGCTCTGACTTATATATGGCTTTTGAATTAAATAATTTAGAAAGCGAAAAAAGGCAGAGAATGAAAGAAAGGAAAGGGAAGGAGAACAAGAAGAGAAATGGGGAAAAGATAACAATTTAGTTATTGTAGTATTTTTTTCCTTTAATTTCTTATCTTCCATTGTTGAGACTTCTCCATACATTAGCATTCATTACCTATGTCAGACCCATTTTTCTCTTTGTCCATACTGTTACAAAATTTGAGCTTTGTTTCTCTGCCACTACTCTTTTTAACATTTTTTACCCTTATTAGATATAAATGCCAGATAAAAGCTGTATTATTATATGCTGTAATTATTTCCTCCATTGCTAAGACAGGATACCTGATGCTCATCACTTAAAAAGAAAAGGCTTTACTTTGGCTCAAGGTTTAGAATGTTTGGCATATACAAAAACAGAAATGGCCTGGAAGAGGGTGTAGGTGGAAAAAAGGCATCCCAAAAGCAGAGAGAAAAGGGTCACACTGAAGAGACAGATAAGTTCTTTCCATTCTCCCCGAGTGACACCTACCTACAAAATGACATCACATTCTACCAGCCAGGTAGCTATATCATCTCCACAATTCCATCACTTTACATAAGCCCCACTTCTGAATGCATAAGGCTCTTGAAGAACCTCTAGATGTAACCACAGGATTCCCTGTGTGATGTTTTGAAATAAATATATGTTGTGAAATGAAAACCACAGAAGAGCTAATTAATGTAACTTTCATCTCATATAGTTATCTTTGTTGTTGTGAGAAATGTTAAGATCTCTTCTTAGAAAATACTGAGCAAACAAAACAGCATTATTAACTATAGCTAAATAACATATGAAGTACTCATTTTGCATAGCTGATTCTTTGTAGCATTTAACCAGAATTTCCCCAGTTCTTCTACATCCCTGCACCTGGAAAATACCATTCCATTTTCTGCCTCTAACGTGTCCAAATTTTAATATTCTACATAAAATCAGGCTCATGTGATATTTGCTTTTCTCTGCCTAGTTTATTTCACATAACAACATGTCCTCCACTTTCTTCTGTTTTGCAACAATTGACAGAATTTCCTTCTTTACAAAGGCCCAGTGTTTATAGTATGTATTTATTACCTCTCTCTTTTAATTGATCTACTAAAGGTTGTTTGGTTTAATTCCGCATCCTGTATGCTGTGAATAATGCTTTAATGAACACTAAGAGCAGGCCACAATACAAATTACTTATTTAATATCACTCAGATAAACAGAAGAAAGACCAATGAATTATATGATAATGCCATTTCAAAGTTTTTGAGAAAACTGTTTTCTATAATGATATATCTGACCATAGGGAAATGAAAATGTAAATTATTGAAAAAAGGAACAGCAAAAGCTCTATACACATATGGATTTTTTTTTTCAGAACCAGGGATTGAACTCAGACCCTTGCGCTTGCCAGGGAAATGCTTATTCCACTGAGCCATCTCCCTGGCCCCACACATATGGAAATTAGATAGCATCCTCCTGAATAATCAATGGGTAACACATGAAATCAAAGAAGAAATTAAACAATATTTATAATCAAACTAAAATGCAGATACAACTTCCTAGAACCTGTGGGATGCAATCAAGGCTATCTTTTTTGTGTATGTTAGGGGAGGGTCTACAGGGTGTTCAGGGTCTCACTACTAGATTGGACTCATAGTGATCTGCCCGTTTATAGCCTCCCAAGATTATAAGCGTACACCACCACACCCTGTCTCAGTTGCAGTCTCAGCATACTCTGGGGATGAGGCCAGCACAGCAGGCCCATGGACCGAACCCTGACCCCTGCACCTGCTTGCAGGCACTTTAATCCACTGAGCTATTTGGCTGGCTCTTAAAATATTATGGGTTTTTTTTCTGTATTTTAGGGAAGGGTCTACAGGGTGTTCAGGGTCTCACTACTAGATCAGACTCCTATTGATTCTCCTGTTTACAGCCTCCCAAGTGCTGGGATTATAGGCACACACCATCATGCTCAGTCTTAAATCTATCTTAAGAGGGAGATTTACAACGATAAATTCTCACATTAGGAAAACAGATCAAGCCCAAATAAACAATCTTTTTTTAAAAGTATTTATTTATTTGTTGTCCTGTCAGACGTGAATATTCTATTGGCATCTAAATACTATAAGTGTTTGAGTTCAACTAAACATCTAATACTGTCTAGCAGACTATAATATTAGTGGGTTATCTTCAGAAGTTATTGACTTGAGCCTTTTACAGCTCATCGTATTAATATGGATTTACTTTATATACTTCATTTTTATACTTTTCTACTGGATGGTTAAGACCAAGATATAGCAAGACCTATATACCCAGAATTGTAACTTTTGTATCTGATAAGGTCAGTCAAGTATTCTCAGGATTTATCCTGTAGCCCTGTACCACCTTTTGTACATTCTTTTGTCAGTGTCTGACCTGAGGATAAATCACGGCCATTGCTTGACCAATTTGCTCTCTGTGAAAGCTTGAGAAAATGTTTTTTCTCTCCATGTGATTCTCCCCAGGCTCACTTTAAATCCTCGAACACATTTCTGTGTGGTTCCATAATCTTCTTGATCAGAAAGTTTGGAGCACAACTGAGCCAAATAAACAATATTATGCTGTACCTCAAACTCTTAGGAAAAGAAGAGCAAGTCAATCCCAAAGCCTAATAAAAGCAGTAAATTATAAAAATGAAAGCAGAGGGAAAAAAAGCAATGGAGGCAAAGAAAACAGTACAAAGAATTAGCAAATCAAAGAATTGGTTCTATTAAACAATAAATAAAATCAATAAACATTTAGCCAACATTATCCAAAACAGAAAAGAAAAATTCAAATTCATGCAATAAAGAATGAAAAGAGTGAAATCACTAGACATTATAGAAATTCAGAAGATCATAAATATTTATTTCCAAAATCTTTATTCTCACAGGATAGAAAACACCAAAAATGAAAAAAAAAAGAAAGAAAGATTCCTAGGTACACATGAATTACCAAAGCTGAATCAAGAATATATAAAAATCTGAATAACTCAATATCAATGAAAGAAATTGAAAATGCCAAAAGAATCTACCAACAAAGAAAACTCCATGTCCTGAAGGATTCACAGCTGAATTCTACAAAAAATTTAGAGAAGATTCCATACTAAATAATCTCAAAATCTTGAAAGAAATGAGAAAGGAAGCAATTCTTCCCAACTCACTTTTAGAGGCAAGTATTACTCTGATAGCAAAACCAGATAAAGACCCAACCATAAAAAGAGAACTACAGGCCAATCTCCTTAATGAACACAGAAGCAAAAATCCTCAATAAAATTCTAGCAAACAGAAAGCAGCAAATCATCAAGAAGGTTATACATCATGCTCAAGTGGGATTCATCACAGGAATGGTTCAATATATGCAAATTCATAAATGCGCCATATTAACACAGCCAAAGAGAAAAAAATCACGTGATCATCTCAATAGATGCAGAAAAAGCTTTGAACAAAATCCAACACTCATTCATGAGAAAAACCCTGCAGAATATTGGAATAGATAGTCTTTAGCTCAACCTGATAGAAGCTATTTATGACAAAGAACTGCCAACATCATACTAAGTGGACAAAAACTGAAAGCCTTCATTTTAAAATAAGGAACAAGGATGGCGACTGTCATCACTCTTGTTTAATAGAGTTCTGGAAACATTATCCAGAGCAATTAGACAAGAAAGAAAAAGAAAAGATATAATCACTTGCAAGGGAGAAGTGAAATTATCATTATTTGCAGATGACATGATACTGTACATTGAAAACCCCCAAAACTCCAGCAAAAGACTTTTAGTTTTAGTAACAAAATTCAGTAGTGGAGAAAGATACAAAGTCAGCACTCAAAAATCAATTGCATTTCTATGCACAATGAATGCACTGAGAAAGAAATTAGTGAAACTATGTCTTTCTCAAAATACAAAAAAAGAAAAAGATATACTTGTGAATGAATGTCAAAAAGGAAGTAAAATATTTATACAGTGAAAATTATAGTACCCTGAAGAAAAGTGATTGAAGAGGACTTCAGAAAATGGAAAGGTATTCCTTGCTCTAGGATAAAAAGAACAAATATGGTGAAAATGGTCATACTCCTGAACTTGTTATTTAGATTCAATGCAATCACAATTAAAATAACATTAATGTACATCACAGATCTAGAAAAAAACATTCCTAAAATTCATCTGGAACCAGAAGAGACTGACAATGGCAAAAGTAATCCTGAGCAACAAAGGAAAGGCAGGAGACATCACAATTCCTGACTTATACTACAAAGCTACAGTGATCACAGCAGCATGGCACAAGAAAAACAGAAATGAGGATCAATGGAATAGACTAGAAGATGAAGACAAAGCTACAAACATATTCAGCCACCTTATCTTTGACAAAGGGGCCAAACATGTTAACTGGAAGATAGTTTCTTTAATAAATGGTGCTGGAAAAACTGGCTTTCCACACGCCAAAGGATTAAAATAGACCCATCCCTCCCCATCATTGTGCACAAAACTACAAGTCAAAATGATCAAAGATTTAAATATTAAGACAGAAACACTAAAGTTTCTGGAAAAGAATGTAGGTAGAAATATTGAAGACATAGGGGTTGGTAGAAAGTTCATGAGCAAAAACCAAACTCACGGAAAATACTTTAAAGAATCAACAACTGAGATCTCATCTTTTTGAAAAGTTTCTGCACACCAAAAGAAATTACTGAAAGAGTCAAAAGAAAACACATGAACTGCAAAAAATTTATAATGGACTGTCCTTCAGAGAAAGGACTTCTACCTAGAGCATACAAAGAATTTTTTTAAAAATCAGATTTCCAAAATTCAAACACCTGAGCCAGCCAAATAGCTCAACGGATTAAAGCACCTGCAAGCAGGTGCAGGGGACAGGGTTTGGTCTCCGAGCCTGCTGTGCTGGCCCTGCCCCTGGGATGCGCTGAGACAGCAATCGAGACTGGGCATGGTACCTGTAATCCCAGCTCTTTAAAGGTTGTAAACAGGTCCAATCTAGTAGTGAAACCCTGAACACCCTGTAGACAGTTCCCTAAAATACCAAAAAAAGAAAGAAAGAAAGAAAGAAAGAAAGAAAGAAAGAAAGAAAGAAAGAAAGAAAGAAAGAAAGAAAGAAAAGAAAGAAAGAAAGAAAGATTCAAAGACCTAATCCAAAATTGGGCACCTGAGATGAATATACATTTCACACATGAAGCAATACAAATGACAAATAACTATATGAAAAAATGTTCAACATCATTGGTGATTTGAGAAATGCAAATTGAAACAACCCTGATATTCTATCACATTCCAGAGGGAATGGCTATCATCAAGGAAACAACCAATAGCAAATACTGGAGGGGCTTCAGGAAAAAAGGAAGCTTCTCCACTGTCAGTGGGAGTGCAGACTGGTCCAACCCCTATGGAAATCAGTGTGGATATTCCTCAAAAAGCTAGGATTAGAGATCTCATTCAACTCAGCTATTGCCCTGCTAGGAATTTTCTCCAAATGAACTGAAAACATCATACCACAGTGATTTTTATGGGCACCCATGTTTGTTTGTTCGTTTTTATTTTTTAATAATTTTATTGAGGAACAAATAGCAATGAGAAAGTTTCAAACAAATTAGTAGGGCAGTTGCAATAATTAATACATTGTATAGTGGTTTCTTCTTAGTGGTTATTCATAGTACAAGATGCAGACGTGATATTCTGTCCACAAACACTATTAGAGGGCTGGGGAGATGGCTCAGTAGAATAAGTGCTTCCCTGGCAAGTGCAAGAGCCTCAGTTCAATCCCTGGTTCTGGGAAAAAAAAAAAAGATAGGGCACAAACACTATTAGAACAAATCTTTCTATTCATTGAATTAAGAGAAAGTAGCTGTATACCTATTAAGCTATTTTGAATATACAGATACAAAATGGTCATTCATTTGTATCCTCTTTTTTGTTTAGTTTTGTCAGAGAAGGGTATTCCATTGTCATTTAAATATTGTAGGTACGTGAATTCAGCAAAATATTCCATTATAGTCCAGTAGTTCATAATAGTGGGTCATCCTCAGGACTGGCAATGTCAGAAGTTGTGAACTGAGCCCTTTACAGCCTAGCATACCAACATGGCTTTAACCTTTATACCTCGTTTTTTAACATTTTCTGCTGGATGGTTAAAGCAAAAATCAAACTGCACAGAAAATACTTCAGAGAATCAACAATTGGGATCTCATCTTTATGAAAAGTTTCTGCACACTAAAAGAAATTACCAAAAGAGTCAAAAGAAAACACATCTCAAGATAAGGCAAGAACTATATAAGAAGAAATGTGACTTTTATATCTGCCAAGGTCAGTCAAATCCCCTCAGAATTTACCCTGAAATCCTGTACCACAGTTTGTAGATCCTTTGTCAGTGTCAGCCATGTGGATGAGTCATAGCTTTGCTTGACCAATGTGCTCTCTGTGAAAGCCTGAGAGAATGTTTTCTCTCTGTGTGACTCTCCTTAGGCACACTCTACATTATCAATCATTTTCCTTTGTGGCCCAATAATCTCTTTGATCAGAAAATTGGGGACACAACTGAGTTACATGATGTTACAGTACAGGTTTTCCTATGTCCTGAGTCTTCACTGACCTTGAAAGGCTATGGCCAAAATGTTGGCTGTCCTTGCAGCCCTTCTTTTTCTCTAATTTTTGGTCTGTAAACTTAGGCTGTTAACCCTCCAGAAAAGAATCTTATTAATATTACCCTACAACATAAGCAGTTGAGCTTAACCTCACTATCTGTCTGAATAGCAAACATCTTAGACATAACATGGAACAGATATTTTCCATCAAGTATTGATATGTTAAACTTTGAGTCCCTATAGAATATGAAGAAAAAACTAAAATTAAAAAAATAAAATATATTTTTAAAAATAGGAATAAACAATTACATATTTTTATACAGAAATTTAGAAATCTAACTATATACAGCATTGTAGCAGGATAGTCCTGTGATTTTTTTATTTGTCTCTTGTTTTCATTTATTACACTTTTCTTTTAAATAAACATTTACTTGAGAGACAGTATGGCAGTAACTGGTATATCATGACAAGCAGTACATATTTAGAAGACCAGAATGACAAGCATTCCAAGCGTGACCCTACTAAACATTGCTATCTTCAGTACAGTTGCTTAGTTCACAGGTATCAGTATATATAATTAGTCAGGGTGAGAATCCTACCAATTAACTCCTAGTTTCAAAAACCTGCTGAAGATTCTCAGGATCATTGCCTTAACCATCTTTTGAATGTAAATGTAAATGTATGGCTTTGCCCCTGTCATGTTTCCCAGCTTTACTCCTTGCCTTCTCTTTGTTGTCTAATTCTCAAGTTCTCGCTTTCCTTTTAGTTGTGTTATAACTTTCTATTTTTATTTCTTTTTCAGAGTTATTATCCTAGAGATACTATATGATATTTACACATGTAGGTCTGGTTTATTTCACTTATGAGTATATCTTCAAGTGGCATTCACTTAAATATAAAGGCTTTGAGTTTATCATTCTTTATAGCTGAGTAACACTCCATTGTATAAAAATACCACATCTTTACCATCCACTCCTCAGGTGACAGGCATCTTGTTTGTTTTCAAGATTTAGCTATCACAAATTGTGCTTCTATAAACATAGTACACGTTTATCACTATGATATGACGTTTTCAGTTCCTCTGGGAAAATTCGCAGTAGGCGGATAGCAGGTTTGAATGTGATTTCCAGTCCTAGTTTTTTAAGGAGTCTTCACACTAGTTTCCATAATGGTTGTACCAGTCTACATTCCCACCAGCAGTAGAGAAGGGTTCCTTTTTCCCCACAGCCTCTCCAACATTTGTTGTTGATTGGTATCTTTGTGATAGCCATTCTTTTTGGGGTGAGATGGTATCTCACTGTTTTAATTTGCATTTCACAGATGGCTAGTGATGTGAAGCATTTTCTCCATATATTTATTCGCTTCTTTAATTTCATCCTCTGAGAAGTGTATGTTCATCTCGGATGCCCATTTCTGGATTAGGTCTTTAAATTTTGGGGCCCTAATGTTTTCAGTTCTTTATGAGTTCTAGAGCACAGAGGCTGGGGAGATGGCTTAGTGGAATAAGTGCTTCCCTTGCAAGCCCACAGGCCTGAGTTCAATACCCAATTCTGCCAAAATAAATAAATAAATAAATTAATTAATTAAATTCTAGAGAACAGATTTTTGTCTGAGTGCTTATTAGTCAAGATTTTTTCCAAATTTGGAAAAATTGGGTTGTCTTTTCACTTTGTTGGTAACTTCTTTTGACATGCAAAAACTTCTCAATAAGAGGAGGACCCAGTTGTTAATTCTTTCAAGTATTACCTTGGGCACCCATGTTTGTAGCAACACAATTTCTGATAACTAAATCATGGAAATAGCCCAAATGTCCACAACTAAAGAATAGAGTTTTTAAAATTTGCTATTTTTACACAATGGAGTATTAGGTGTTTAAAAAATGATAAACTCAAGCTTTTATAGATAAATGGATGCAACTGGAGACCATACTGTTAAGTAAAATAAATCAGACCCCCATGTGAAAACAAGGCACTGGATAACTACTGTATGAACCTGAAAGAATAAATAAAATTGAAAAGGTACAATACATACTGTGAAAGGGAATGATCTGTTCAAAGGAAGGAAAAACTGGGATGAGGAAAAGTCAATAGAAAGAAGGGGAAAAGATACATTTATGTATATAAGATTTCTGCTGGTTTACTTAAAGTAGTTAATGGTTAAATTTTTTCTTTTCCTTTTTAATTTCTTATAATGTCTTTATTACTAATTTTGCCTGATTCTGTTAATCTAAACAATTAATTTGAAGATAACAGTGTAATACAACAACCATTGTCGAATTCCTATTTTTATTTAGTGAAATTCTGTAGTTTCTATTTTTTTTACTGTTTTGTGTCTCTTCACCTTTTTTTTTTTTTATGGAACTGGGGATTGAACTCAGGCTCTTGCACTTGCCAGGGAAGCACTTATTCCACTGAGCCATCTCCCTGGCCCTGTCTCTTCACTTTTTAAAATTTTATTTTTTATTTTATTTTTCAACATTAATTTTATTTGCATTTTTTATGCTTAATTTATTCCCATGCTATAAGTTTTTGTTTCTTCAGTTTCTTCTGGGATATCTTTTTCTTCTGTGCAACTTCCTCTTCTGGTTTGGGAACAATTTGTTCCTTTTCAGTAAGGATCATCTCAATATGGCTGGGGGAGCTCATGGATGGATTAATCTGGCCATGAGCTCCATAAGTACAGCGACGCATCTTGGGTGCTTTGTTTACCTGGCTATGTTCAATAAGCAGAGAATCTACATCTACACCCTTAAACTCAGCATTATTTTCTATATTTTAAAGTATGTACAGTAAAAATTCAGCACTGTTTTTGGGCCACTGACCCTGTGTCCAGCCCCACTGTCTGACCGCGGCACACCTACCAACTCCACCATTGTAACGCTGGAATGGTACACACTGCTTCTCTAATGTGACATCCTTCAGATACTTGGTGGCCTTTCGGATATGCATACTCTTAATGGCCTAGGCAGTTTCATGCATGTTCTTAAGGTGTGTGTGAGGATTTGAGCCTTTTGGTTTGCATGATTTTGTGGGGTTTTCTGAGTCGAGAGAGTAGCGAACCATTTTCACAGATCACCTCAGGCCGCTCACAGGAAGAGTAAAACTTTATTTTAAAAAGTAAAGAAACAAAACACAAGTAACATGAACAAAGACCGAAACAAAACACCATAAGACAATACAAGTGGTACAGACTTTCAAAACAAGAACAGGGAGTTAAGGATTGTTATATTACATATTATTAACATCAAATTTAGGGCTGGCCAAATAGCTCAGTGAATTAAAGCACCTGCTTAGGCAGATGCAGGGACCAGGGGTTCAATCCCCAGGCCTGCCATGCCAGCCCCACCTCCAGGGCATGTTGAAATGGCAATTGGGACTTGGCATACATGCCTGTAATCCCAGCATTTGGGAGGCTATAAACAGGTGGATCACTACAAGTCCGATCTATGCAGTGAGACCCTATAGACCCTGTAGACCCTGTAGATCCTGTCCTAAATTAAAAAAAAAGTCAAATTTGTTGCTCAGACTACCAGGTATAGTCTCATAATTTTGATCAAATACTTAAAACATTAACTCAAGGACCAGGGAGATAGCTCAGTAGAATAAGCGCTTGCCCGGCAAGTGCAAGGGCCTGAGTTCAATCCCCAGTTCTGCCAAAAAAAAAAAAAAAA
>NW_004524817.1:533306-534503 GCF_000260255.1 Octodon degus | reverse complement strand
AAAGAATTAAAAAAGCAAAAAGCTGGTTCTTTGAAAGATTAAATAAAATTGATAAGCCCCTAGCTAACCTCATCAAAAAGAGGAAAGAAAAAATTTAAATACA
Organism: Octodon degus; assembly: GCF_000260255.1. Lineage (NCBI taxonomy): Eukaryota > Metazoa > Chordata > Mammalia > Rodentia > Octodontidae > Octodon > Octodon degus. The sequence goes on along the minus strand of NW_004524817.1, from coordinate 534,400 downwards.
AGGAATAAGGAATGAAAAGGGTATAATTACCACAGACTCAGTGGAAATTCAGAACATTATCAATGGCTACTTTGAGAATCTTTACTCTCACCGAATAGAAGACACAGAAGAAATGGACAGATTCCTAGAAAGGTACAAATTACCACAACAGAATCGACTAGGTATAACCACTCTCAATCGCCCAATAACAGCCAATGAAATACGAGATGTAATTAAAACCTACCGACAAAGAAATGTCCAGGTCCGGATGGATTCATAGCTGAATTCTACAAGACATTTACAGAAGATGTAGTCCCTATACTCCTCAAACTTTTCCATGAAATTAAAAAGGAAGCAATCCTCCCAAAATCATTCCAGGAGGCAAGTACTATACTGATACCAAAAACAGGGAAAGCGGGAGGGAAGAAAGAGAACGAGAGGCCGATCTCCCTCATGAACATAGATGCCAAAATCCTCAATAAAGTCCTAGCAAATAGAATACAGCAAATCTTCAAGAAGATCATACACCATGAAGAGATAGGATTCATCCTAGGGATGCAAGGATGTTTCCATATTTGAAAATCTATAACTGTTATACACTATATCAATACAGCAAAAACTAAAAACCACATGATTATCTCCATTGATGCAGAAAAGGCTTTTGTCAAAGTCCAACACTCATTCATGTTCAAAGTCCTAGAGAAAATTGGAATACATGGCCTCTAATTCAATCTGGTAAAAGCCATTTATGAAAACCCAATGGCTAACATATTCCTAAAAGGGGAAAAAAATGAAATCTTTTACTCTTAGATCTGGTACAAGACAAGGAGGCCCTCTATCATCACTCTTATTCAATATAGTTCTGGAATCATTAGATACAGGCATTAGACAAGTGAAAGAAATAAAAGGAATAAGAATAGGCAAAGAAGATGTTAAATTATCTTTATTTGCAGATGACATGATACTTTACTTGGAGGACCCAAAAAACTCCACCAAGAAGCTACTAGATTTAATACAGAAAGTCAGTAGCATAGCAGGTTATAAAGTCAATACCCAAAAGTCAATAGCATTCCTCTACACAGACAACAAACACACTGAGAGGGAAATTATAGAAA
>NW_004524817.1:514438-531049 GCF_000260255.1 Octodon degus | reverse complement strand
AAGGACCAGGGAGATAGCTCAGTAGAATAAGCGCTTGCCCGGCAAGTGCAAGGGCCTGAGTTCAATCCCCAGTTCTGCCAAAAAAAAAAAAAAAATTAAAAAATTAGAAAGTAAAATAAAACATTGTCTTCCTTTCCACATACCATGAATTTTTTGTATTTATTTTTTAAAAAATTAATAAGTAAATAACAATTAATATTGTATTCACAAAATTTACCCAGTTATTGAATTATGGACTTTTCTACTCTAGTAGAACATCAATTCTCAATATGTCACATAATAGCAAAGAAAGACAATGTAAATTCACTGAAAATTTTTGTAGTGTCCTACAAGTGTACATGATTTAGAAGAAGGACATTTTATCATGGGGCACTGAGTATTTTTTTCCTGCCGAGCACAGTGGCCGGCGCTGCATGCAGGGTGCAGAACGAGACCAACGGAATGGATGTTGCCATGGAGGTTGAAGACCAGACAATTGGGAACTCTTTCAGCATGGACTTTGCATTGTTCTCCAAGCACTGTAATACAATGCCAACAGCCTCCCTGCAGCATTCTGAAAAGTAGATGTTCATGAGGAAGCAAAGGAGACAGTGCTGATGGCTTGCAGTGTCTATGGCACATGGCCTGGCTTTATGCTTAAAGCTTCTTTTATGACTCTTGGAAATTCTTAATAGTTGAGGCTAACTTTGTAATAGAGATTTCTTATGTTCCTTGTAGATACATGTCTTTACTGAGTACTGAGTGTTAATATAAAGGTAACTTAATTCTTATCGTATCATATCAATCATATCGTATCATATCATATCATATCATATCATATCATATCATATCATATCATATCATATCCAAGCCTGATAATCTAGGACAAATCCTGATGCATCTGCAGAGCTTGGTACAACAGGTTACAAAAACATCCATGGCACACATTTTCTGTGTTTTAGAAGAACACAGTAATGGAACAGTAATTTTCCAGGTAAGTTTTAACAATATTCTTTCCTTTGTTTGCATGAGACAGACACCTCCCCTTCAGGGTGATAATGAATGTAATTGACAACTCTGTCAATTCACTGAAGTCTGTATTTTCCTTCTGATACTAAAGGGCCATATATAATATTTTCAAACATCAAAATGAAATAAAACTTAACGAGAGATTTCATAGAACATGCGTGTTGATGACAATATCCTCATTTTCTCTTGAAAACTAGGAGAAAAAGGATGTTTCTCATTAGGAATTCTAATTTTAATGGCCTACTGGGGCGTGTCAGAGCACCTTTAGAAAATGTCTACCAATTTGTACTGAAATTTTATATACAGAAACTTTAAATCTCAAAATTAAAGACATATGAAGCAGTATTAGAAAGTAATTTTTTTTTTTTTCAGAACCAGGGATTGAACTCAGGCTCTTGTGCTTGCCAGGAAAGCACTTATTCTACTGAGCCATCTCCCCAGCCCTGAGTTATTCATTTTTATTTTACAGTTGTTTTAAATTAAAATTGATTTGCTTACGACTATTTTTGTGTAGTTTAAGCCTATTTAAGCTAACACGGGATTAAATTGAACATAAACTGTTTAAATGATTTGTACTTTTGGAGAAAAAAAAATTTATTAAATGAAAATACTGTTATTATTGTATCTATACTCCTTCTATCATGGGAAAATGTTGTTTCTCTAGTCCTTAAAAAGACCTATTCAGGTGTTTGTATATTTGCTATACATTTGTGCCTACGTTCATTCCATCATATAAAAATAAATCTCTTTCAGGTTGCTTTAAGCTCTGACTCAGGGATACTCCTCACTTTGCTTTCCAAACTCAAAACAATATTTAGCTTGCAATTTTTCTCAGCTCTTGGACTTATTCCTGCTGTATACCAGAAATCTGGGATTACAAACACAGAAAATAGAAAGCTGATGGAGCACAACACTCATTTTCAGCCTCTGGATGAGGCAAGTCCCCAGGGTGGGGGTGCTTTGTCAGTGGCATTGTGTTTATTCTCAGAACTACATACTCCATGGGTTCAGGAAGTTTAAGAAAAATTCCATGTTCCTGGACTTAAAGCAATATGATGAGGAGAGAAGGTTGACTATTAGGTACGTGAGCATATGAAATTTTACTTTTGCCATTTCCTAAGCAATATTTTGTTGAGAGCTAAACTTGATACTTAGCCACATTTTGAACATTGCAAATATGTGAATGATGGACTAAGGGTAGCCTCTCTGGCACTGTAACCGTCCTATAAATATAGGATAAAATTTCTGGAAATGATTAAAATACTTTTGTCTTAAATTATATATTTCATCAGTGTACTTAAGCCATACAATTTCTTTAGAAGTCTACTGCAATGTTTTCTTCCAAAACATGAGTTAAGGAACACATGGGTCTAACCAAGGCACTCAGCACACATAGTTGCAGATTTCCTTTTCTTAGTTTCCTATTGTTTATTCCTATTCCAGGGGGTTAACTCAAGGTGAACATGTATGGCATTATTACATGTCTTCACACGGATTAAACATTTTCATGGGTAGAAAAATGATTTCATTCAGCTCTCAGTTCAAAATCACAAATGCTTTTGCCCTGAGCAGTGCTGAAGTGTTGATTGCAGCATGAGTTTTCTATAGACTTTCTTCTTCCCCCTTTTCCTCAGATTGTTAAAGAGTCAATATTGGAGGGCAAAGATCTAACAAAATTAACAATCTTTTCTGCTTTATCCAGGACTTTTTGAGTGAAACTGGCTTATTATGAAATCCAAGTACACTATAGGGAGAAGGACAGTCTGTTGCCTCTACCTTGAATCTTGCTGAGGTGCCAGCACTGTGCCTGTTCTTACTTTTCTGTCCACAGAGCAATGCCAATAGTCAGAACAGCAGAGAAGTGCAAGGTCCTGAGTTCAGTCCCTGGCACAACAACAACAACAACAACATCAACAATAAAACCAGCAGAGGAAGCCATCAAATTATCATAAAAACAGACCACATAGACTTCTTGACGTGTCAGAAGGGCACCAGAGATTTTCTGACCACATTTTGAGATCCACTAAGTTTTTTACATTGGTGTCCCGTTGAAGAATTATTATTGTCGTGGATGTTCTAGTTTAATTAAAGAATCTTAGGGGCAGGGGCCAGGGGTTTGATTCCCAGGCCTGCTGTGCCGGCCCTGCCTCTGGGGCACACTGAGATAGCAACTGAGACTGGGCACAGTGGCATCCACCTGTATTCCCAGCTCTTGGGAGGCTGTAAACAGGTGGATCACTATGACTCTGATCTAGTAGTGAGACCCTGAATACCCTGTAGACCCTTCCCTAAAATACAAAAAAAAAGTAAATTAAAAAAAAAATAAAAGAATCTGGAAGCTTTCACTCCTTCCCTATATTCTGGATCACTTTAAATAGCACAGAGACTCTGTATACTTAACAATTTAGGGGAGAATTCCTACAAAACAACTCTATTTCAGTATTTCTGCTTGTTAAGTTTCTTGTCCTGTAACTTTGGAGAAATCTGTTGATGACTCTAGAACTTCAAGTTCCCATTCATGAACTGAAGAAGATAGAATGAATTGAAATAAGAATCAAATCACTTATTGAATTATTTTATATTTAGTAACTGTGTATGGATTTATTTGAAGTAACTCATATTTTCCCCAAAATCTAGTTTAAGTTTTTGTTTTTTTAAACAGAATTAAACAAAGTCAACATTCATCCTAATAATTCTTTCACTGTTGATACTTTTATCATTTTTAAGCAGTGAATTGAGTTTTCCTCTTTAATCTATATTTGGTAAAGCCACTTACTGTTTTGTCATTTTTTGATGTATTCACACACTTTAATAACATGAGAGGTAAGACATTGTTACCACGGAATGTGAGTTCAGGTTAGATAAGAGGTTCTATGGACATCCCCAGCCATTCTGGGGTCTATCAGAGCTAGCATGTAGCACCTGACCGGCCAGCTTGCTAATAAACTACTGATCGTTTGCTTCTTGAGTGAAGTGTTTAACATTTATAATTCTTACAGAGAAACATACTGCACACATTTAAAAAGTAGTTCACTATCTGTGCCTTAGCACTCAAGATAAATACTTTCAAGATGACATTTAAAAATTATTGTAATATATCAGCAAAAATATAATTCTAGAATTATAAAAGAACTAAACTGCAATTCACAGTCACGCTACTTTGTGCTTTCAAGTGTGATTCTGAAATAAACATGACTTCAATGCAGCGTTCGTGTACGTATTCTAGGTCTGAGCATGCACGACCAGCCGCGTCAGCTGTGGGAGGGCGATAAGCTACACCTCACACGTGCTTAGAAAGAGTTCTTTCGGAGCCAGCCAGTCCCAACAACCAAGTCCTCACCCCGGTCCTCAAGGCAGACAAGGAAAAACAGGAGTAACTGGGGTCAGTATGACACAAATACGTAACCTCAGGAGGAACCGTCACGAGGGGTGAGGGAAGGTGGACTTTGACGCTATCCAGTGCACAGAGGCGACCTGCTTCTTTCATGTGGGGCCTGAGTGACACAGTTAGTGAACCAACCACCACTAATGTAGTCATCAAGTCTGCGAGGAAGAAACATTATTCCAAATACTATAATACTGTTTGAACCAACTGGAAGGATTTATTTTTAACACAAATACGTAACCTCCACATGAGATGTCTAACTGAAGCAAGCACTTCCGAAGAGTCCAAGAGAGTGTCTCTTCTTCTAGGACTTAGGCTGTGCCCAGAGCTCCCGATACACGGAATAGCCCATGCCAAGGGTCGCTGTGCTCACAACGAAGACTTGGGCTGCCACGTGCATGTGGATCAGCTGCACGGACATTTTAGGGTTTTCCCTGCTCTTCAATCTGTGTAATCCATACGTGACAATTGCTGCGAAGCCTGCCATTCCAACAGGGACAAATGGTGCTTCTTTAGCTTTTCGGATAGGCTTAGATCCCTGATCTTCATCGTATGAATAAAGAGAAACATCTGTGTTGCTTGAGATGGTAACTGCTTGAAGACTCTCTCAAAAGCCACAGACCTCTCCATACACCACCACTTGCTGGTCTCTGCCGGTGCACCGTGATCGCAGCTCTTCTCCTGCTTGGTCATTCTTCAAAGCGATATTATTTGCTTCTTAAAATTCATTCTAACCTTTAATGCTTCCAATTAAGCAGTTTTTGCATTTTAAGATTTCTTCAGTTTGCCTATATTCTAAATCCTTTTGCTGTTTAGGTTATTTACTTAAATTTTATTAAATCAAACAATTAAGGCATTTTTATACTATTGCTTTATAATATATATTGTTACTTTGTTTTTTTTTATTTTGTTGTGAGCAACAGTTGTTTCAAAAAAGACTAGACTGAAAGATGAGAGAACAGAAAAAGTACTAGACAAGAGGTCTCTCTCTCTCTCTCTCTCTCTCTCTCTCTCTCTCTCTCTCTCTGTCTCTCTCATATTTTAAGGAAAGGTCTATAGGGTGTTTGGGGTCCCACTACTAGATCTAGATCAGACTCATAGTGATCCACCTGTTTACAGCCTCCCAAGAGTGGGAATTACAGGCGAGGGGCACCACACCCAATCTCAATTGCCATCTCAGAGCACCCCAGGGGTGGGGCCAGCATGGCAAGCCTAGGGATCAAACCCCTGGCCTGCTTGCAGGTGCTTTAATCTGCTGAGCTCTTTGGCTGGCCTTGACCATAGATTTCATTTGTTCAGTGTTTTCAGTCCCAGTGCTAGGGAGGCTGAGAGAGAAGGCTCACTACAAATCTGAGCTGTGTAGTGAGGCCCTATTGCAAATGATAAAATAAATAAAAAAAATTTAAAAACATGATGACCAGCAGAAATTGACAGTACAGTTATTATAAAATTCTAGTTTTGCCACATTGCATTTAGGAAAATTGATGTACATGTATTTAATTGATGGTTTATAAAGACCTAATAAAATAGTATTATAACTATTTTTTGTGTTCTTAGGAAGAATTTGTCATTTTAATTCTTAGGACACTGAGATGATGAAGGTCAATTAAATGAACCTTAAAAATCACATGGTTTTTAAATTTTTTTTATTTTTTCCATATTTTAAATTATATGACCATAACAACAACATTTGACCATAAAAATTTTTATTTTTTGAATAATATAAAATAGTAAAAACAAATAGTAGAAATTATACAAAATTTCACCCAGCAAAGTAATAGGAATTCAACAATGGCAGCTGTATCGCATGATATTTTCTTCAAATTAGTTGTTTAAGTTACCAGATACAAACCTGAAAAATTGGTTTTAAAAGAATAACAACAAAATAAGGAGCTGAGAAAAAAATGCATGCTAAATATTGTTTTGAGTTTGGAAAAGGAAGTGAGGAATATCCCTGAGTTAGAACTTAAAGTCAACAAATTTAAAAAAAAATTAAGTATTAACTGCTCCCTTTGTTCACTGGGAAGGAAAAAATGGGGTGAAGAAAAGCACAAAAAAAAAAAAGAAGTGAAAAAGATGTATTTATGTATATATGCAGGATAATTTGGATAATTGCATTGTTGATTTCTGTTGGTCATCATATTGTTTTTTTAAATTTTATTTATTTATTGACTTGGTACAGGGTCTCATTATGCAGCTAAAACTCATAGTGATCCTCCTGTTTTCAGTGTCTTCCATGTTTCTATCTGGTAATCTGAACAGCTAATTTAAAGATAGTATCATGTAATACAGCAACCATTGTTGAATTTCTGTTACTTTGGGGTTTTGTTTATTTGTTTTGTATTTTTTTAAGGGAAGGGTCTACAGGGTGTTCAGGGTCTCATTGCTAGATCAGACTCACAGTGATTCTCCTGTTTATAGCATTCCAAGAGCTGGGAGTATAGGTGCACGCCACCACACCCAGTCTCAATTGCCTTCTCAGCTTGCCTAAGGGCAGGGCCAGTGGGCTGGCCCGGGGATCAAACCCCCGGACCCTGAGCCTGCTTGCAGGTGCTTTAATCCACTGAGCTATTTGGCTGGTCCTCTATTATTTTGTTTAGTAAAATTTTGCAGCATTTCTAATGATTTTTTTCTATCAGTATTTTGTATTCTTCAAAAATAAAAAAATGGCTTTTCCATTAACTGTTACAGAATAAAGTTTATACATTTCACTATCATGTTCTATATTATTAAATCATGTATCTTCCCTAGTATAAGAACTCAAATGAAGAAATAAAAATAGCAAGGTATAATACAAGTAAAAGGAAAGCAAGAACTCAAGGACTAATTAAGAGAGGGAAAGGAGAAGAGTTAGGAAACATGACAGTGACAAGCCATACAGTTATACTAGAAGACGGGCAAGGCAGTGATCCTGAGAATCTACAGATTTTTGAATCTAGCAGTTAATTGGAAAGATTCTCACCCTTACTAACTATATATACTGACACCTGTGAACTATGCAACTCCACTAAAGATGGCAATTTGTAATAGTGGGTTCATGCTTGGAGTGCCTGTTATTCTGGCCTTCTGAATACAGCCTGCTTGTTATGACTTGCCAGTTGCTGCTGTGCTTTCTCTCAGGTAGATGATTGTTAAAAAGAAGGGGGTGGTGAATGAAGGCAGGAGACAGGAAAAGGAATATTGTGGGACTGTCCTGCTTCAAGGTTGTATATGGTTACGTATAAACATAAGAATTTGTTGGACTTACGTATAAACATGAGAATTATATAATTCTTTATGCCTATTTTTAAAATGCATTCTAATTTTTAAATTTTTTTCATCATATTCTGTAGGGACTTAAAGTTCAACGTATCAATACTTGATGAAAAATACCTGTTCCTTGTTATGCCTAAGATGTTTGATATTCAGACAGATAGTGAGGTTAAGCTGAACAGCCTAGGTTGTATGGTAATAACAATAAGCTTGTCTTCTGGATGGTTAACAACCTAAGTTTGCAGACCAAAATTAGAGAAAAAGGAGGGTCGCAAGGAAAGCCAACATTTTGGCCCTAGCCTTCCAAGGTCAATTAAGATTCAGGACATATGAGAACTTGTACTGTAATGTCATGTAACTTGGTAGTGTCCCAAATTTTCTGATCAAGGAGATTATGGGGCCAAAGAGGAAAGTGATCAATGATGTAAAGTGTGCCTAAGGAGAGTCACATGGAGAGAAAACATTCTCTCAGGCTTTCACAGAGAGCACACTGGCCAAGCAATGGCCATGACTCATCCACATGGCTGACACTGACAAAGGTTCTACAGTCTGAGGTACAGGATTTCAGGATAAATCCTGAGGGGATCTCACTGACCTTATCAGACCCAAAAGCTACAACTCTTTTTGCATAGGCCTTGCTTTAACTTGGTCTTAACCATCCAGCAGAAAAGTATAAAAACAAAATATAAGAAGTAAAGCCATGCTGTTATGTTGAGCTGTAGGGAACTCAGGTCAACAATTTCTGACATTGTCAGTCAAGTGGAAGACCCAATACTATTATGGACTAGTGGACTCTTTTAGAATATTTTGCTGAATTTGAACACCTATAATATTCAAATAACAGAACTTAACAAAAAAGGGGATACAGATGAATGTCCATTTTGAATCTATGTATTCAAAATGGTTAGGATAGATGCATAGTTACATTTTTAATGAACAGAGGAATTTGTTCTAATGGTGCTTGTAAATAGGATATCATGTCCGCATCTTGTACAACAACTAACCACTAGGAAGAATGTATGTTATATGTGTTAATTAGTGAAATTGTCCTACTGATTTGGTTTGAAACTGTTTCATTGCTATTTGTTTCTCAATAAAATTATGGGGAAAAATCATGTATCAACAACTATTAAAATATTAATGTATCTGTCACTTATTTTTTTATTTCTTCCTTTAAATAAAACAGTATTCTATTGTTTCTTATTTATTAGCCATCTTCAAAGAAGGTCAACCCTGGCTGAATAAGCAAAATAAGTTAGGGCCATTGAGTTTCCAATAATTCTTAAAATATTTTTAAAATTCTATTCCTTATCAGTCACCCGAAGTCAACCTCTTCAGGACTAATCACCTTGTAGGATTTCTCTGTTCCAGCTGGCAACCTGTGTTTTCCATTCAGCTCTAGCTGAGGCTCTTCTCATAACCAGACCAGCATGAGAAAGTGCTCGAGGGCCACCTGCTCCAATGCTGTCCACGTGGAAGTTACAATTCTGTTGACTTTGCACTGAGGCAGTTTAAAAATATGATTGCAAACTCAGTGACAAAGACTTGGCTCTCCCTGAAACCTGGGTGGTCTTGTGACTGCCTTGACGGACAGAGCACAGTGGCAGTGGTGCAAAGCGACTTCTGAAAGGAGGTCATACACAATCATGGGCATGCACTGCTTGAGGGGACTCTCCTTAAAATTTTGACATAAAACATAGAAGGGCAGCTACTCTGACACCCACAAAGTGGAGGATCTAACTGACACAAGTGGAGACATCCCCAGGCAGTCCCATAGGACACCAGACATGTGAGCAAGCTCATGAGGATGCTCTATGTAGGCACCCTCTCCATCATGCTATAACCGGACAATCTCTGTCAAGACCAAATGGAGCAGAACAAGGATTCCAGGAAATACTCCCTCAAATTGCTGATGAGAAATTCAAGACGAATATGATAAAATGGTTATTGTTGTAAGATTTTAAGTTCAGCTGCAACTGATTTTCTTATATTGCTTTGTTAGACAAATACACCGAGTCAGAATTTTGAGTATTTGCATCTATAGATCTCCTTAAAATTTAATTTCTTATACCACATTATACGGTGCTTCTAAAAACCACTTTCCAATTGTGTATATGGAAGTTTTATCTATTTTCACAGATTTCTGTTTCTTACTTCACATGTGCTTTTTCAGTGTATACTGAAAGAGCAATGACAGAAATGTGACTAACATTGTTACATAATGTGAAGATTCTAGCAAAATATTTACATACCGGGCTAATAATGACCACACTCAGATCTATAATGTGAAGTGACCTTTATAAGAACATAAAATTCAACAGCGTTTGTTAAAATTCCCGGACTTCTGAGTCACCCATTTTGCTTTGTCCATTAAGCCATTAACAATATAAAAAGTCAACATGATAGTAATTCCAAGTTCAGTGTTTGGACTGCATAAAGTACTTTGTTTACTCAAGTAAAAAACATAACTGGAGTTAAAGGATAAAATACAGTATGGTAAGTTATTAACATAATTTAGAATCAAATTTTGTTTAGAAAAATAGAGTACCATGATGAGCAATTCTTTAAATGACTTCACGGGCTATTGTTTAAATGAGAAAAGAACATGAATAACTGAGGAGTTTCCTAAATATGTAAGTTGGAGTCAACAACAAAGTATTTTACTTTTGCTAGTCTGTAATGTGATTTCTCAACTTTACATGTCAGTTTTGCACAAAATGTCTCCATTTATATGAGGATTTCTCCCACTGTAAGTCCATGAAAGTAAATTAGGAACAGATATTTTAAATTTTGGAGGGAATCTTCATTGCATGACAGTATGTATATTTAATATTTCAATTTTCATTTCTCATAAAAACTAACAAAAATTTGTTTCATTGTGTATCTAGCACCACTAGAAATCCTGACAGTACTTGACCGTAATTTCTTTACTACTAATAACTATCATACACCACAATTGATTCAATTAGTATAATCAATTATTTATTGTGTTGCATTATCCTATTGACTAGCTGTACAAAACTATATAGACCAAAATGTCTGCCTGCAGTAAAGTTTCAAGATGCAAGAGCATAATAATATATTCCCCTTTACATTTCTGAAAATGACTTGCACGATGACAGTGAAGCACAACTGAGGGAAGGAATTGTTCAGCAAGGAAACTGGAGGCAATCTAAGGCTCCTGCTTGATGAACAGTGGCTTCCTCTTGCAATGCTGAGCAAGAATTTCAGAAATTTGAAGAACTAGGCCTAGTACATAATTTTTTAAAATTGTTTTGAGTAAAAGTTTGATGCTTAGTACACAACTTGTAATATGAATTTCTATTTTGATAGACTCTAGGCTTGAGATGGAGATATGGTTATTAAAACTCTAATTGCTAGAAAGATTTCTCAGATCCTCTTAATAAAATTTTAAAAGAAAAGGCATGAACTCTGGCACTACAAAGACATTACATATAAATAAACCTTGTACACATGAATCTCTGTTTCCTTGCCTACTTAAAGCAACTTAAAATGCTGAAAAGGAATCACAAAATCATCTACCTTCCTTTGCAGATCCTCTGAATGATCTATCTGCAAATCAGCAAGTTAGAAAATGTTATGTGACAGAGTGGTAAAGGTAATAGTATGGATCAGGGTTCAAAATTCAACAAAACTTTTTCATTTTTCTCCTGTGCCAAAATGCCTCTGGCTGGATGTTAAAACACAGAGATGAGGAGGGAAAGAGATTCTGTCAAGAAAACTTCTGCTACCTAAGAGTTAAGGTATTGAAAAGTTGAAACAGGAGAGAAACTAGCCATAATGTATGGAGTTACAAATGTCCCCCCAACTTTAGATGACTGGACTTACAATTTCTTTACTTTACCACAGGATGAAAGTCATATACATTCACTAGAAACTGCACTTCAAATTTTCCTTTAACATATAATATTCTCTTAACACAGTAGTTGACAACCTGCAAGGAAAAGGGAACCTCAGCCCTAAAACTCAAGGAACAGAATGCACAAGAAAAAATAAGCTTGAAAAAGTTTGGGGAGTGGTGTTGTTCTTTTTGGAAGAGCCTTCAGACAAAAATTCCACCTGATCCACACATTGATATCCACCCTGTGATACCCTTAGATGAAGTCTACATCATGTTCCCCCTGACATCTAACCTACAGAACTGTAAACAAGTAAGTAGGCATTGTTTTAAGCCACAAAGTTGATAATAATCTGCTACGCACCAGTAGAAAACTAACAAACCATATATCAACTGAGTTTTCAAGAACCAAGATGAGGGAAACCATCATTACTTTTCTTCCATTAACTTCTCCCCAATTTCAATAGATCATATCATTAAATCCTTCTGTTATGGTTGCACCACCCAAATATCTCATGTATTCGGAGGGCTTCAGGGAGGTGCCTAGGTCATCTGGGGCCAAGGTGACCAGTGCACTGATACAATGACAGCTTCACAGTTTTTACATGTTTAGAAGGAGGGGGCACAGGGCCCTGAAGAATTTGTCTCGTCCCCAGCTTCTCTGCCCTTTCTATTTCCTGTCAGTCGTAGGTCAGCAGATGTCCTGCCAGGCCCTTCCATGATGCCATCATTGTGTTGGAGCCAGCCATGGACTAAGCAGTCCAAAACTCTGAAGCAAAATAAACTTTTCATCCATAAGTTTCTGGTGCCTGTTTTTTGGGCTGAGGGATATAAAAACTGACCAATCCATCTCCCATTTTTTTTTTACTGTATTTTAGGGAAAGGTCTACAGGGTGTTCAGGGTCTCACTACGAGATTGGACCCATAGTGAATCTCCTGTTTACAGCCTCCCAAAAGCTGGGAATAGAGGCACGCTCCACCAGGCCCAGTCTCAATTGTGGTCTCAGCACACCCCTGGGGGGCCGGACCTGCACTGCAGGCCCAGAGTCTCCCCAGCCCCCACACCAAGCCCAAAGATTGAACTCCTGGCCCCAGAGTCTGCTTGCAGGCAGTTTAATGCACTGAGCTATTTGGCTGGCCCTTTCCCATTCCTATATCTCCTTCTGAAAGTATCCTAAGCTAACTAGCAACTGCATCTAAAATGAACCTTTGAAATATACTCTTAATTTGTTGCTCTCAATTCATACTTTCCTCAGTCTAAAGATATTCTATAGAGTATAGTGTAGTGAGTTACTTTTTAAAACATCTTTTTTGTCTGCTTGTTTGCTTCCTAGCTTCGTTGCTTGTTTTTTAAAAATAATTTTATTGAGAAACAAATAGCAATGAAACAGTTTCAAAACCTATTAGTAGGACAGTTTCAATAATTAATACATTGCATATTGTTGTCTTCTTAGTGGTTAGTCATAGTACAAGATGCAGACATGATATCCTGTCCACAAACACTATTAGAATAAACCTATTTATTGAATTAAGAGAAAGTACCTGTATATCTAGCCTAACTATTTTGAATATACAGATACAAAATGGTCCTTCGTTTGTATCCCCTTTTTTTATTCAGTTTTGTCAGAGATGGGTATTCCATTGTCATTTACATATTGTAGATGCATGAATTCAGCAAAATATTCCAATATAGTCTAGTAGTCCATAATAGTAGTGGGTTTCCCAAAAGACTGGCAATGTCAGAAGTTGCTGACTTGAGCCTTTTATAGCTCAGCACATTAATACAGCTTTACTTTTTATACTTCATTTTTATACTTTTCTGCTGGATGGTTAAGACCAAGATAAAGCAAGACCTATATAACAAGAACTGCAACTTTTGTGTCTGACAAGGTGAGTCAAATCTCCTCAGGATTTATCCTGTAACCCTGTACCGCAGTTTGTAGATCCTTTGTCAGTGTCAGCCATGTGGATGAGTCACAGCCATTGCTTGACCAATTTGCTCTCTGTGAAAGCCTGAGAGGATTCATTGCTCGTTTGAGACAGGATCTCAGTATGTAGTTGTGGCTGATCTCAAACTCATGGTGATCCTCCTTCAGCTTCTCCTTCTGTAATCTGCTGAGATTACAGACATATGTCACTATAACTTGCTAGGAGCATTTTAAATTGACCCCTGAGTACGTTGCTCAGTGTCTTTATGAACACTGTCTGCTGCATTCAAAGCTTTTCACAGACCTTCAAGACACTGAATATTATGCCTCTCATCCCCACAGCTTCATCCTTTATTACCATCTCCCTTTGAGCTCAAATGCTTTAATTCTTATGCTGATCTGTGCTCCTTTGAACACCAGACTAGTACATTCTTGTAAATCTCCTACAGATATAAGTCCATGTTCCTCTCCCATCCTGACTCAGCTAGTATGCACAGATCTTTAGCTGCCTGACCCTTTATCAGAAGAGCTTCCCTAATACTGCAGGATGAATTAACTCCTGGTAATGCAAAGAACTGAATGCTCACTGCTGGCACTGTTCTTTAAAAACACTAGCTGCAACCACTGTGTCGGCACACAGCACTGGTGCTCCATAAACCTTTTAAAATTATCAAACCACATCTAACAATAAATTAAATCTCAAACCCACCAAATGATATTCTTGTCCACACTATCAACTCTCATATGGTAGACAGACAGGTGAGACATGGTTGGGAAGGAAGGGAAGACTGCTGAACTTCCCATAGATCAAAGGATGTATCTTAAAATAGTACTATATGTCATTTTAATATAAAAATACAGCAAGTTGATAACGACTATAACCCATTTGTTAAGCAATCATATGGTCTCTCTAGTATTATTTTGGGGTGAAAATTGAAGCATAGGTAAAAACCACATAGGTTTTTTTAGCATAGCTTCTAGAATCACCTAAATGAACTCCAGCCTTATTACAACTCGTCCATATATTTTGTAACAAAATATGTTACAAAATTAGATATAGATAGATAGATAGATAGATAGATAGATAGATAGATAGATAGATAGATATTGTGTGGAACCGGGGATTGAACTCAGGCCATTGTGCTTGCCAGGGAAGCATTTATTCTACTGAGCCATCTCCCTGGCCCCAGAAAATAATATTAAAAAAAATAATTTATCAACTAGCATTGTTTAAGGTAAGATTTCTCTATATGTTTCCAGAGCCAATTCATTGTACTTATCTATGACTTCACAGATCCTAGAAAAATCTTTAGGGGCTTTCTTTCTTTCCATAATCCATGCTTCATAATCCACATGGGAAGCATTCAAGATGTGAACTCTGTTGTTCACCAAAAACAATAGTAACTGGAGCCAAATTGAAATAGAAAAAAGCAATACTGTGTCAATAACATATGTGGAAAGAGCAAGTGTAATTATATATGTATCAAAGTTAATAACAAACTTTATATTTTGGGAAATAACAAGATGACTAATAATCATACCATTGCAAACAGAGTGCAACTGAGAAACAAATGTTTCCAGAGAACGTGCTGCATAGCAAAATCCACTAATAATATGTATATTAAAATCCGCCCTTGCCCCCCCAACTGTTTATTGCTTCTCCAGATTCTGCATAGACCCTATTTTTACAGCTGTCTTTATGATTCAGAGGATAAATATGCAAATACTCTAGAGATTATTATGGCAGTTGGATGCTGAGTCTTTGAATACTTGAAAGCACCTTGGTAGATAATTAATACAATGTGAGTGGAGACAAATTGGCCCCCAATTATAACATCTTTTACATTCTTTCAATGGATTGTCTCCATGTCATAATATAATCTACATGCTTCTCAAGTCCATCAATTTTCTGTCTTCTTGCATTCATCTTCTTTAACTTATTCACCTCAGATCCTGAAGGGAGACAGTGTTAGTGAAAGCAGACAGACAAAAGAAAAGAAATGAAAGAAAAAAGAAAGAGAGAGAAAGAGATCAAATGTCTTTGTTAAATATTTTAAAAGTATATTGGTTAAAATACTTGCTTTTTCACAGGCAGATGGAAACATTCAATATTTCTTGAAAAAGCTTAGAAAAATGGATGAGCAGATCGTTAAATCTAATCATAAGATTATAAAAGGATTAATCATCTGCTTGGACCATGAGGTTCAGGGAGTGTTTCTCACCAGGGATAACAGGAATGCACGCATGCTTTTACAGATGGTTTGTGGTCACATGAATCTCCTTTGGGCAGCTAGATCTGGAAGGCAGTGGTAAATCAGATTTGAACCTGCACGTATAATTGTACTGGTGATGCATGGATTATTAAAGCTTTAAAAAAAGCAGAACAAGCCATTTTTGCTTATCTTCCTATGTAGTTTTGCTGTGCTGATTAGTCATGCTGACTTATTCTCTTGCTTACTAATATTGTCATCTCATGACCAATTTCTGCAAGTTGACTAAGTTTTAGGAGAAAATTCTGTAATCTTTACCATTCTTTATTTTACTGGCAAGAATGTTGTATATATTTTTTCAATGAAATATCAAATCTAAGTTTTATTTACCAAATTTTATGTAATTTGTACTGATTATGTATCCTAAAATGCAAATGATTCACAGAAATGAAATGGGTAAATACCTGCAGTCATTAGTATTAACAGAAGGACAGCTTTCAGTATTTTTAACTCATTGCATTGACAGATTTCGCATCCATAGGATAAATGGAAAAGTAGTTAAAGATCCTTCAAATTATCACACAAATAGCCTTGACATTTTCCATCAATGTTTTCTTTAATGGATTTAAGAGTCAAGTGACTATCAACTGAATAATCTCTAGTTACAAATTTACTGGTCAATTTAGTACAATTTATCACAAAAAGAGTGACTCACTTGTATTGTGTGCCCAAGTGAATAACAATTTCATGACCATTTAGCCAATAAAAAATAATGTATTGATTGACGTATTTTAAAGAAAAGAAGCAGCTTTAGCTTTTATGACCTTAGGGTAGCAATAGCATTGCCTTCTAAGAAGTTAAGATTTAGAAATATTGAAATAAACTAACAATGTATCTTGAAAATACTATTTGGTTTACATGATTCTGGCACAATTACTGTATTAGGTTTTGTAGACTTGAACAGATACA
>NW_004524817.1:512371-514338 GCF_000260255.1 Octodon degus | reverse complement strand
CTTTTTTTTTTTTTTTTTTTTTTTTTTTTTTTTTGCAGAACCGGAGATTGAACTCAGGCCCTTGCTTTTGCCAGGGAAGTGCTTATTCCACTGAGCCATCTTCCCGGCCCAGCATCAGTTAATTTCTTGTTCAGACTTTTTCTTTTCTTTTCTTTTCTTTTTTTTTTTAATGAGCAGAACATATTTATTGAGGGAAAGAAAGCGCCTATCTGAGAGCGGGATAGGAAGGGGCACCTCCCTGAGCAGGTTGTTCCACCTAGACTTTTTCTATAACAAATATATATTTTTTCAGTACATGAAAGTGATATCATGACTTTTGCTCTAAACTATATCACCAGTCCCACCCTTTGGAATACTTTTTTTATATCTTGAAGCAAGGTCTCACTAAATTGCTTAGTTTGAGCTTAATCTTGGGTTACTTCTGTCTCAGTTACCCAGTGTGCTGGGATTAAAGGCATGCACCCCAAACACAGCATGGTTATTGAATTTTGTAAAATGCTTTTTGTCTTCAAACCTGAAATGGCTAGATGGTCTTTTTTGGTCTGATGATATGATGAGTGGTTGATATTTTGAAATTTTAGCCAAATTATTAGTTTAAGATGACTATATTCATGACTGGGAGCAGTTTATGACCTACAGACTAACAATCTTAATAAATGACCTCATTGAGGTGAAGCTCTGATTAGAACACCAGCATCTCCATTGTGAAATAGTCAATTTCTATGACTATTCCATGGGTGTCTTGCACTATTTCTCAATGGTCTTGATTAAAATAACTCAAGGAGTTGGCAGGCCAGATTTCATTATGTTACAGTACCTTAAGGAAAACATTGAAATAGTATCAACAATTGAAATATAATTTGTGCTACAGAAGTTGCAAATGCATATTATATGCACCATCAATGGGGTACTTCCCATGAAGAAATGTCATGGGTACAACACACTTGAAAAAATATTCACTTTATGGGGCTGGGGGATAGCTCAGCAGAATAAGTGCTTGTCTGGCAAGTACAAGGTCCTGAGTTCAATCCCTGGTATCACAAAAAAAGAAAAAAACTACTTTACAGAAATTTATTTAGAATTGTTAAGAAATGTGTGCAAGTGGTATAGAGAACGTTAAAATCATCTTAAAACATGGGTACTGTTATGCCCACCAAAAAAGCCCAATGTGTTGTCATGTTTTATGCACTTTGCAAAAATCATCTTTTTATGCTTATAATGTTTTAAAGAATTGACTAATATAAATACATTTCTTTTAATTTAATGAAATAAATACTATTTTAATAATTTTAAAATTTATTGTGAACATATTAATTAATATCTATATTTTTGCAGTAATGATTCAAATTCTATCAAGTTACTGAGTGGGTCTATTTACAGCTTTTCTATTAATTTGATTAGTAAAAAGATTAATAAAAGCGATTATTGTACCCACTTGTCCTATCAGTGGTACAAGCAGCCAGTGGGATAGGCATGTATGTACCCCAGAAGATTCAAGTCAGTGGGAACGTGTTAAATATCGATTATTAGATATAATTCTCTTTATATAATCTGAATTTAATTTAGAAAATTTTACTGAAAATTTTGTATCATGAAGATTTAATAGGGCTGAGGAGATGGCTCAGTGGAATAAGGGCTTCCCTGGCAAGTGCAAGGGTCTGAGTCCAATCCCCAGTTCTAAAAAAAAAAAGATATAATAAGACAGTTCTCTTTTTTCTAAGGTGTCTATCTAGACACTAACAATCTTATTAAACGACTAGATTCTCCTTTTATTTGCTTGTTATTTTTTTTCAGAAATAAATTTTACGGGCTGGAGAGATGGCTCAGTGGTCTGAAGCACCTACTTAGAACAAGCTTCGCAAAGCATCAGGGACCACGGTTCAATCCCCCAGCACCACATGCCAGCCAGCCCCGCCCCCTGGTGGGCTGAGCTGGCCACACACACACACACACCTCTCTCTCTCTCT
>NW_004524817.1:489371-512271 GCF_000260255.1 Octodon degus | reverse complement strand
AAAAAAAAAGAAATAAATTTTACTATTTTCTGCTCTTACCTTTATTTTTCTTGCTTTATATTTAATTTGCTCTTATCTGTAGTTTCTTAAAATACAAGATTATATTTTCTCTAATGTAAGGTTTTAATACTATAAATTTCTTTTTTTTTTTTTCCGGAATGCCTTCAAGGCATGACTGGCTGTCTTGTGTTGTGGGGATCGAACCAAAGCAACTGGAGCCTGACTGCTTTGTTGAAGCAGCCACTTAAAGAACTGAGCTACGGGGCAGGCCCCCAATACTATAAATTTCTGCTAAATACTGCTTTAGCTGCATTTCACAAATCTTAATACTATATGTAGAGATTTTTGCTTTCATTCAACTCAAGATATTTAGTAATTTTCCACGTTACTTCACATTGATCTGTGGGCTACTTTTAATTACGTTGTTCAATTTCCAAATACAGTTCCTAGGAATTTCCCAAGGTTCTTCTTGGTTTCTAGCCTGATTTTCATAGGTGAAAGAAGATGTCTCATATTATGTCAGTTCTTCAAAATTGGTTGAGGTCAAATACTATGGCATGAGAATTCTCTGCTTGCACTAGAACAACAATAACTTGTGAAACGTTGTATACTGCAGTCAGTACTTTATTGATAGCCAAATTCTTTAATCAGTGCACTATAGGCAGGATGCTCTGCCAGGTTCCTGAATGCCAGGCTCAACTGTGTAGCTTAGAAAGTATGACAAAAGGAGCTGAGTGTGTTACTCACTAGTAGCACACTTGTCTAACATCAGGAGAGAGCAAGAGAGAGAGAGACAGACAGACAGACAGACAGACAGACAGACAGACACAGAGAGAGAGACAAACAGACAGAGACAAAGAGAGAGAGAGAGAGAGAGAGAGAGAGAGAGAGACAGAGAGAGAGACAGAGAGAGACAGAGACAGAGACAAAGAGATAGAGAGGTGGGGGGAAATAAGGGGCATGGGAGGGCAGTGCAGGGCAGGCGAGGGAAGGGAAGGGAGAGGAAGGGAGCAGAGGGGAGGGAAAGCAATACAAGCAGAATCTGGAGCACAATGATTGCACTGCTTTCAGTTTTTCCTCTATACTCACCATGAAATTGTACCTCAGCCTATTACTGGAGTGTAGATCACATGGAACAGACCTCAAGTCTCTCAGCTGAAGCCACATTGCCAAATATAGGGTTAACTAAACATCCCACGAGTTGGGCGAAGTTCAGCAGCACTGTTCCTTAGGCCAATAGACTGATGAAGAAAAAACATGCTATGAAAAGCCTCTGAGTTTTTAGGCTGTTCCATTTTGCTTATCTACATTTTTCTCTCTTGAACCTAGAAAATTGCCATGAGAGCTATCTGGAGTTCCATTCAGAGAACACCCTGGGGCTAGCCTGCGGGAAGACAGGACACCAGAGTAAAGCGTGAATCAGGGCTCTGTTGCCAGACAAGGTCATCCTACCCCTCCTGACCCACGGTTGACCTCATGTGCAGACGCAGGCCCAACCCAAGAATAAGAAACTCCTAGAGGACCCAAAGCTCTCTTTCAGATCCCAGGCCTGTGTGAACTGCTGTTGCTGTAACTCAGGAGATGTGAGAATTTTTGTTATGCAGCATTCTTGTAGGAATAGATAACTCATAGACAAACACATAAGCATTTGTACCATGTCTGGAGAAAGAAGAGAACTCTGGCCACTTTGCATGCCTTGCCTGACATTTTACATGATTTCAGAGAAGCAGTGAAGGAAAAAGAGAACAGCTCTGCTTGATCTGCCCATAGCTTTCTCATCACTCTGCTTTCAAAACTGAGAGAACTTACATTGTGTAGTTTAACGACACAAAGGTTTAGAAGGTGGAGCCTTCACATTGTATTAAATCTTGTCACATCTTTATTTCATCATTCCTGGTATGTGCAGTTTCAGTAATTTCAGCATTTTATTAATGATAACAATAATTCCTTTTTATGCCTTTTTAGATATGATTTTTAGTCCCCCAGAAAAAGACATACTTTCCTTGGAAATACATCTGCAGTTTGATAATAAGAACCACTGGAAAAACAGGCCAAGCGTGCAGTAATTTACCTGCAGGCAATTATTCTAGGATGTAGTTTAAAGAATTCAAGAAATTCTTACCATATAAAATGAGTTCCATCAACCCTGCACTTGCACAGAAAACAAAAGGTTGAGCTTTTCTTCTGAATATATCCTTCACACTAAAGTTCTGTCACCATAAAATCTTAGCAAAAGCCACGATACACAAAGATGGTCAAAATGGGGTTACTCAGTGGTTATATTATTAAAATTGGGAGAGCTTTAAGCTTGTTTGTATAAGAGAAAAATCATTGGGAAAATGGGTGTTTATTCTAAAGAACTTGTAAAAGAAAAGCTCAAATTTCATGTGTGTAGTCTTTTATATATGGCATTAGTCAAAAACAAACACTGGGATAAAAATAGTTCTTTAAAATAAAATATTGTGGGAGCCAACATTTAATATCATCTATATTTTCTTTCTTTTTTAGTGTAATTTAGTATAGGATCTCACTATACAGCTTAGGCTTGTAGTGATCCTCCTGTTTTTAGCCTCCCAAGCACTAGGATTGCAGGCATGGGCCAGCACACCTGGTCTCAGTGGTCGGCTCAGGGCACCCAGGGACAAGGCTGGTGTGGCACATGGTGGCAGGGAACATCATCCATGTTTTGACTTACCCAATTAATTGTACAAAATTTGTTTTATGTTGATTAAAATACACAGCCTTCCTAAATTTCATCCCTTGTGCAAAATCACATTTATTTTACCTACATAAAATCTTTAAAACCCTTAGTTTTTCTTTTCCTTTGAAGAGCAATCCTATCTTATATAGTTCATTGTATTCTGAAAATCCTCATGGGTTCATAGGACTGGCACAGCCATGAGCATGGGCGGTGAGGTGTTGAGGGTTCTAAAGGCACAGGATCATACAGTGAACTTCAATGTGAACATTAAATAGACATGTAATAAGGCTGACTTCCTGGGACAGACTTAAATCGTAGCTCAGATACTCACAAGCTGTGTGGCCTTGGGACATGAGTTTGACCTCTTCAATGCCTCAAGCTTTTGATGTGAATTTGGGTATAATGTTGATCAATACTGACAATAAGGTCCTTATACTGATCTCAAAGTTTAAAGAGACAAATTCAATTTCTCCTCTTATATTAAGCAGCTCGACTAGAGTAGTGTTAAAATACTGGAAGTTGAAAAGCCTGGATGGGAGACAGATGCATGGGCCATGGAATACAAAAGAATGAGGAATGAAAATGACTTGCCAGGATTAGAGACAGTTATTGAATATTTCATATAGATATTGAAATATTCAATAACTATCAATAGTAGAAGGATAGTGACACTTTTCTAAAATTAACAATGTGCTAAGATCTGTTAAGTGAGTCAAATATATTTTCCTTTTAGCTCTCACAAAATGTCTTTCAGTACAAAGAACTGTTACAGGGAGAAAATTGAAAGAAAGATGAAATATCAGCCACCAGGTAGTACATATAAAATTTATCCCCTGCATACCATCTGAGAACAAATAACTTCATTCCTCTGCCCTGCATTTGTTCAGACAGAAATGAAAATGCTGCTCCTTGAGCAACCTCTGCCACTACAATTGCTAGACATGAGCAGGTCGTCCAGCACTGCACAGAGGTGGAGGGGAGCATGCTCAGCATTGAATTAGAGATTCAACACATGTGTTCCTTGTTTTAGGGGCTAGGAATGAAATTATGATGGGGAAAAGAAACAAATCAAATAGAGAAAGATCCATGGCCTCATAGAACTTGGGCCTAGTGGAGGAGATTGACACTAAAAGTACTGTGAATAGTATCAATTCATAGTAGTAAGTATTTAAAAATAAAACAAAATAAGAAGATAAGGACTGGCTACTAGTAAAGGGTGACAAGGAAGGTTTCCAAGAAGGAATGCCAGTAGATCCAACAAAGAATGATGAGACTGACTCACCCATTTGAGAGCTGGGAGAAGTCCTTAGCCAGACAAGAGACAGTCTCAGGATGAGGGTAAGGTAGAGTGAGCGATGTGCAGGACTGGGGCGAGGCTGGAAGCAGATGCCCAAGAACAGAAAGGACCAAGTCATGTGGTGTGTCTGGTCCCCACAGGATTGTCTGGAAAAGCCATTTGACTGACTCTTAGTTCTGGATCTTTCTACAATGTTCCCAAGTAGAAGTTTCTACCACAGAAGAAAGAAAGGTACTAACAGATTTGAGATACTGGGAAAGTTGTCAAAATCACACTTTTTAAATATGTTTAATTGAAAGAATGTCATCAAAAATCACCCATTCACTGCTTCTTGTGGCTATTTAAAAAAAAAAAAACATAGCTTAAAAAACTTCCTTGAGTTCTCCAGACCAAAACACAGACATGGTGCATGAATGAGACCCTCTACCATGCCCTTGGGACTCCTTCACCCCTCCAGAGCCCCCATCCCCAAGCCCGTTGAGTGAGTGAGAACTTCTGCGACACTCTCAGAACCACCAGATCCAGCCCAACCCAGGCTCAGTGAGTGTGTAGGAGAGCTTCTGGCTTCCCTGCGCACATGGGACCTCTTTGGACAAAAACTCAGGAACACCATGTGAATGAGACCTTCTACTGTGCCCTCAGGACACCTCCACTCCTCCGGAGGCCCCAGCCTCAAGGCACCCAAGTGAATAGGAACATCTGCAATGCTCTTGGGACCCCCAGATCCAGTGCAGACCCAGGCCCAACTAACATGTGGGACAGCTTCTATGCTCCCCTGTGCCTCCTGCAGCAGGGGCACAACAGAGGGGCACCAAAGGTTCACTGTTGTGCCAGGGGGGAACAACAGGTTCACTTCCAAGGGATGCAGCAGGAAGAAGCTGAACACAATAGCTAGATGCAAGCCAGGCATAACTGGATAAACTCAAACTTAATAAATCTGCAACCAATTTCAGTAGATGCTAAGGCTATAACTGTACCAAAGCTCTACACCAAAGGTCAGAGGTCAGTGCTATATGAAATGACAAACAGAAGGAGCAAAATGAAATCTCAAGCCTCGAGCCCACCCAGAACAAGTGCAGAGAACACTAGCTCAGCTGAAATGTATGAACTAACAGTGTCAGAAGTAAAGACACAACAGCAGAAAGGTATAGAGGAACTGAGAACAGAATTAATTTCTGACACAACAAAAACAAATAGTCTCTGAATTCATAGCATCTGAAGTAAAGAATAAAATATAGAAACATATGGAGTCAACACAATCTGAAAAATACTCTACAGTAAAAATTAACTGTGAATTAATAACTGCTTCTAAAGAGGAACTAATAAAAAATGGAGCAGATTAGAAAAATGACAGATTCATTGAATGAAAAATACAGGAAAGAATATATTGCATGATGCAGAGTCAAAGAGATGCAGAGGAACTTAAAATCTCAATCAAAGCTTGCAAAATCATTGGAGTGAAAGTGAAGACAGAGTTTCATATCTTGAAGATGCTGGTGCAGCTAGTGAAAAGGTAACAAAAGATATCTTAAAAACTCTAGGATGCAAGAAAAAATGATCCATCACCTGCAAGACAATGCAAAGAAGAACAATGTGAGACTAATAGGCATCAATGAGAAAGATGGAGTCAATACAAATGATATAAAAAGAATATGGGCAGAAGTAATTGCAAAAAACTTCCCAAATATGAGGAAACAATCTGACATTCAGGTAACTGAAGCATACAGAATGCCAAACAACTTCAACCCAATTAAAAACACACCAAGACATATAATAGTCAAGATCCCAGAAATCCAGCACAATAATAACATACTGAAAAAAGCAGAAAAGTAGCATAGCAAGAAGCAGATCACATTCAAAGGAAAACCCATCAGAATTACGGCCGACATCTCTTCACAACCTGTGAAGGCACAAAGAGCATGGAGCAGAGTACTTCAAGTACTCTATGAAAATAACTTCCATCCCAGACTACTATACCCTGCAAAATTATCTTTCAAGTTTGATGGAGAAATGAAATACTTCCATAACAACAACTAAAGAACTTCATGTTGACAAAGCCAACCCTACATAGACTACTGAAAGATGTTCTAGAGAGGGACCAAAATGATCAGAACTCCACAAATGAGATCAGAAGCAGCCAACTAAATAGGGCAAGCAATTAAACACAGGAGAAAAAGGAGTAAACGACAACAGGTAAAGAACATGTCAATCATAAGTCAATGCATCTTAATTCTAACCATCAATGTAAATGGACTCAATACACCAATTAAGAGAAATAGACTAGCACAGTGCATTATGAAAAAGAATCCAACAATGTGCTGTATACAAGAAACACACTTAACTCATAAAAAAATTCATTGGCTGAAAAATCAAAGGATGGAAAACAATACTACATGCACCAGCTCCTCAGAAAAAAGCAGGGATAGCAATCCTGTTTTCAGACAGTCTCAACTTCAAACAAAGAATGATCAAGCAAAATAAAGAAGGCCACTATACACTGGTAAGGGGAAAAATTCGAGAGGAAGAGGTAACAATCATAAATATCTATGCACCAAACACGGGAGCACCCAACTATATAAAGCAAATCTTAATGGGCATGAAAAATCTAATATCCAATACCACAATCTTAACAGGAGACCATAACACCCCCTTATCCCAAAAAGATAGGTCAACCAGACAAAAAGATAACAAAGAAGTAGCAGAACTGAATCACAGCTTGGAACAAATGGATTTGGTGGACATATACAGAGTGTTCCACCCAAACCCAGCTGAATACACATTTTTTTCATCTGTACAAGGGTTATTTTCTAAAATAGATCACATACTAGTCCATAGGTCATGCTCAAGTATATGCAAGAAAACAGAAATTATCCCATGCATATTACCGGACCAAGGTGCAATGAAATTGGAAATAAACAACAAAAGAAACCAGAAACTGCCCCCCAAAATACATGGAAATTAAACAACACCCTACTCAATGTTGATTCATCTGTGACCATTGATTGCTCAATGGGTCACAGATGAAATTAAACAAGAAATTCAACAAAATCTACAATTCAATGAAAGTTCAAGCACGGATGTGATGGGATGTGATGAAAGTTCTCAGAGGAAAATTCATAGCTGTGAACTCACACATTAGGAAAACAGAACAGGAACAAATAAACACCCTAATGCTGCACCTCCAACAACTAGAAAAGGAAGAGCAAACCAAACCCAGAGCCCAAAGAGAGAAAGAAATCATAAAGATTCAGGCAGAAATTAATTCAATTGAAATGAAGAAAACAATTCAAAGAATTAACGAATCAAAAAGCTGGTTCTTTGAAATATTAAATAAAATCGATAAGCCCCTAGCTAAGCTCATTAAAAAGAGGAAAGAAAAAATTGAAACACAAGCTATAAAGAATGAAAAGGGTGAAATCACCACAGACCTAGTGGAAATTCAGAAGATTACCAGTAGCTACTTTCAGAATCTTTACGCTTACAGAATAGAAGACACAGATGAAATGGACAGATTCCTAGAAAGTATAAATTACCAAAACTGAATCAAGAAGATATAACAACTCTCAATAACCCAATAACAGCCATTGAAATACGAAATGTAATAAAAAGTCTGCTGACAAAGAAAAGTCCAGGTCTGGATAGATTCACAGCTGAATTCTACAAGAAATTTACAGAAGATATAATCCCTACACTCCTCAAATTCTTCAAAGAAATTGAATAGGAAACAGTTCTCCCAAAATCATTCCTGGAGGCAAGTATTATACTGATACCAAAACCAGGGAAAGACACAACTAAAAAGGAGGACTACAGGCCAATCTCCCTCATGAACATAGATGTAAAAATCTTCAATAAAATCCTAGCAAATAGAATACAGCAAATCATCAAGAAGATCATACACCATGATGAGATAGGATTCATCCAAGGCATTTGAGGATGTTTCAATATTTGAAAATCTATAAATGTAATACACTATATCAATAGAAAAAAATTTAAAAACCACATGATCATCTCAATTGATGCAGAGAAGACATTTGACAAAATCCAACATTCATTCATGTTCAAATCCTACAGAAATTTTTAACAGAATGCCTCTACTTCAATTTGATAAAAGACATCTATGACAATCGAATGGCTAATATAATTCTAAATGGGGAAAAACTGAAATCTTTTACTCTCAGATATGATAAAAGAAAGGGATTTCCTCTATCACTCCTCCTATTCAATATAGTTTTGGAATGATTAGCTAGAGCCATTAGAAAAGAAAGAGAAATAAAGGAATAAGAATAGATAAAAAAGAAGTTAAATTATCATTATTTGCAGATAACATAATACTTTACTTGGAAGACCCAAAACCTCCAACAAGAAGCTACTAGAATTGATACACAAATTCAGTAGCATGGCAGGATACAAAGTAAATACCCAAAAGTTAGCATTCCTCTACACAGATAGCAAACACATTGACAGGAAATTAGAGAAACAATAGCTTTTATAGTAGCATCATGGAAAATAACATACCTTGGAATTCATTTAACCAAAGAAGTCAAAGATTTTTTTTCATGGAAAATTACAGTACTCTGAAAGAAGAGATCATAGAGGATTTCAGAAAATGGAAAGATATTCCATGCTCCTGGATAGGAAGAACAATAACGCAAAGATGGTCGTGCTCCCAAAACTGTTGTAAAGATTTAATGCAATCCCTATCAAACTACCACCAACATACCTCACAGAACTAGATAAATCACTCCTAAAATTTATTGGGAACCAGAAAAGACTTAGAACAGCAAAGGAAAACCTGGCCAACAAAAACAAGGCAGGAGGCATTACAATTCCTGACTTGAATTTATACTACAAAGCTACTGTGATAAAATCAGCATGGTATTGGCAAAGAAATAGACCTGAGGATCAATGTAATAGATTAGAAGATGCAGAGGCCTCTAGGAACACACTCAGCCATCTTATCTACAAAAAAGGGGCCAAACATAATTACTGGAAGAAAGATAGCCTCTTTAACAAATGCTGCTGGAAAAACTGGCTCTCTACATGCCAAAAACTAAGACTTGACCCAGGTCTATCACCATGCACTAAGCTAAAGTCAAAATGGATTAAAGATCTAAACATTAAACCAGAAACACTAAATCTCCTGGAAGAGAAAGTAGGAGGAACTCTTGAAGACATAGGAATAGGCAGAGAGTTCATGAACAAAAATCAAATCACACATGTAATACTTGAAAGAATTAACAACTGGGACCACCTCTTACTGAGAAGTTTTTGCACCTCAAAAGAAATTACCAACAAAGTGTGGAGACAACCCACAAATTTCAAAAAAATCTTAACCAACAAACACTAAGACAAAAGTCTGCTCTCCAGAATTTATAAAGAACTAAAAAACATTAGGGCCCCTAAATTTAAAGACCCAATCCAGAAATGGGCATCCAAGATGAACACACATTTTTCAGAAGATGAAATTAAAGAAGCGAATAAATATATGAAAAAATGCTCCACATTACTAGCCATCTGTGAAATGCAAAATAAAACAACACTGAGATACCATATCACCCTAGAAAGAATGGCTATCATAAAGAAATCAATCAACAACAAATGTTTTAGAGACTGTGGGGAAAAGGGATCCCTTCTCCACTGGTGGTGGGAATGTAGACTGGTACAACTATTATGGAAATCAGTGTGCAGACTCCTTAAGAAAGTAGGACTGGAAATTCGATTCAAACCTGCTATCCCCCTACTGGAAATTTTCCCAGAGGAACTGAAAACATCATATCATAGTGATATATGTGTACTATGTTTATAGCAGCACAATTTGTGATAGCCAAATCTTGGAAACAACCAAGATGCCCATCACATGAGGAATGGTTGAAAAAGATGTGGTATTTTTATACAGTAGAGTATTACTCAGCTATAAAGAATGATAAACTTGAAACATTCATATTTA
The DNA here is from genome assembly GCF_000260255.1 of Octodon degus. NCBI lineage: Eukaryota > Metazoa > Chordata > Mammalia > Rodentia > Octodontidae > Octodon > Octodon degus. The sequence continues at coordinate 502,326 of NW_004524817.1, read as the reverse complement.
AGTAGATGCCACTTGAAGATATACTCATAAGTAAAATAAAGCAGACCCACATGTGTAAATATCATATAGTCTCCCTAGTATAAGGATTCAAAAGAAGAAATACAAAGAGAAATGTATAACGCAATCAAAAGGAAAGGAGTACTTCAGGATTGGACAACGAGGAGTGGGCAAAGAGAAAAGCTGGGAAACAGGACAGGGACAATACCATACATTTATATGCACAAGATGGGCAAGGCAATGACCCTGAGAAACATCAGCAGGTTTTTGAAACTAGCAGTTAATTGGTAGGATTCTCACCCTGACTAACTATACATGCTGATACCTGTGAACCAAGTAACTTTACTGAAGATAGCAATGTGTGATAAAAGGGTCACGCTTGGAATGCCTGTCATTCTGGTCTTCTAAATGCATAATTCTTGTCTTCACATACCAATTCTTACCATACTGTCTCACAAATAAAAGGCTTTTTTTAATGGGTAATAAATGAAAAAAATGACAGAAGAAAAGGAAAAAAATGTCACAGGACTGTCCTGCTACAATGCTGTAGATGGTTAGATTTCTACATTTCTGTGTAAAAATATGCAATTGTTTATTCATGTTCTTTAAATATTGTCCATTTTTTAAATTTTTATCTCCATATTCTGTAGGGACTTAAAGTTTTTCATCAATACTTGATGGGAAAGACCTGTTCCATGCCATGCCTAAAATGTTTGATATTCAGACATAGTGAAGTTAAACCCAACTGCAAATGTTGTAGGGTAATAATAAGATTCTCTTCTGGAGAGTTAACAACCTAAGTTTGCAGACCAAAAATTAGAGAAATAGAAGGGCATGCAAGGACAGCTAACATTTTGACCCTAGCCTTTCAAGGTCAGGGAAGACTCAGGACATAGGAGAACCTACACTGTAACATCATGTAACTCAGTTGTGTCCCATATTTTCTGATCAAGGAGATTATGGGGTCACAGACCAACATGATCAATGATTTAGAGTGTGCCTAAGAAGAGTCACCTGGAGAGAAAACATTCTCTCAGGCTTTCATAGAGAGCAAATTGGTCAAGCAATGGCCATGATTCATCTACATGGCTGACACTGACAAAGGATCTGCAACCTGTGGTACAGGGTTACAGGATAAATCCTGAGGGTGCTTGACCGACCTTATCAGATACAAAAGTTATATTTCTTGTTACATAGGTCTTGCTTTATCTTGGTCTTAACCATCCAGCAGAAAAGTATAAAAATGAGGTATATAAAGTAAAGCCATATTAATATGCTGAGCTGTGAAAGGCTCAAGTCAACAACTTCTATGCATAACCCACTACTATTGAGGACTGCTGGACTGTGTTGGATTGTTTTGCTAAATTCTTGCACGTATAATATTTAGATGCCAATGGAATACCCATTTCTAACAGGGCTAAGAAAAACAATGGAATAAAAGGAAGGACCATTTTGCATGTGTATATGCAGAATAGTTAGGATAGATATACAGCTACTCTCGCTTAATTCAATGAGAAGAAAGATTTGTCTTAATAATGTCCTAATTTGTCCTAATAATCACCACACATTGCTGGTGATATCACATTGCACATGCTTTATTAGTTGTGATGTTCTCCATAACTTTGCTCTGACTTACTAAACATTCCCTATAACAGACACGAAAACAAGGTAAGCACAAGTTTCACTGAGAGTCTTCGATGTGTCAACCACATTAGTTTCTTTTTATTTTTTAAAGAGAGCACAAAATAGCATTAAACAGAAAAATTACAAGTGATTAAGAATTTCATTTACCAGAATAACATGAATTTCACAGTATTTGTTGTAATACATAGTGTCTTCCAACTAGTTGTTCATATTTCCAGGTATATGCTTGCAAAACTGGAAGAAGAAAGAAAAAAAAGAAATATATAAGAAAATAAGAAGAGAGAAAAGTAGAAACAATTAAAAGCAGAAACAAAACAAATTAAACATTAACTGCTCCCTTTCATAGGCCAGCAGAAATCCACAGAACAGTTTTCCAAACCATCCTGCTTACATACATAGATATATCTCTTGCCCCACTCCCTCTCCTGTCCTTTTCCTCAACTCCGTAATTCCTTCCTTTTGAGTAGGTTCATTCCCTTTTTCCAGTAACTATTGTACCCCTCAGATTTTATTTTCTCTTTCAGGTTCTCACATGAAGGAGACAATTCCTCAGTGTGACAAAGGTCTACTGGCTCTTTCCTAGTACACTGCTTGCCAACCTACAATTCAGTTGTTGTTCTGCTAGTAACAGATCTTTACTGATCAGAAGCCCTAGCTTCATACCAAGCCAACAGACAGAATAATTTCTATCAAAGGAAATTAAACTTCTGAACCCACCATCTTCATTAAGTAGAGGGTTAAGCAGAGTTTTAAAAGTGCTTTTATACTGGCTAATTAAAAGATTTATTTAGAGCAGCCTTAAAAATCACTGTTGTCAGAAAAGGTAAACCCATCAGATACTAACTTGAAGCTTTTATTTAAACAGTAAAGCTTTGATTTGTTAAGACCCAGAGAAAACCACATTTTGTTAACAGCAATGTCACATCTTGCCCATTGGAGGATCTGCCTCAGAGTGAAATGTGTTTCTGGAAAGCTTATGGTTGTTAGAATTGATTTATCTCAGTAGGAAATCTCTTGGTATTCTGTGCACTTGTTTAATGCTATGGTGTTTTGTTGACCTGCTTCATCAGCAAACTTTCTACTTAAAATGGATTTTAATTTCCATATACCTAAAATAAACCATTTACTGATTTTCAAAATGAACAATATTCATTGAAAGAAAACAGTCTCATAAATTTTATTTTGGTAATACTATTTTTTGTGTCCTAATCCACTGTATTTGGTCATTTAGAATCAGATTGACCGTTTATTTATTGGAGAATGAAAGTCAAACAAAAATTGAATAAATTCTATTTTTTACAGAAACTTCCCCCTTAAGTTTGCCTAAAAAGTGGCCATTCTGGCTTACACCATCCCAGTCCAACCTATATTTTGTAATGGAAACTTGAATAGGAAAATAAGGAGTATACATATAAGATTGTCCCATCTGGGTCTGCAGGGGCAGTTCACCTCACCCTGGCTACTGCAATAGCATGTCATCTGTGTTACTAGTAAAGTGTTGATGAAATAATTTCTACTACTAATGTACTAGAAATAACTAAAAAGGCTTGGCACCTTGCTCCTGAAGCTAGGAATCACATCAACCCTTCCTTTCTTTGATAGCACTAGCATTTCTATCTTATCCTTCCACTGGAGTAGCCAGAATGCTGCTTGATTTTGTGTTATTCTTGTGAATCAAAATTGAAGAGTTCGGTTTCTAGATAACTCTAAAATTTTCTTTAATGAAAATTCACTTGATTTTCTAATATCTGAAAATATTCAAGACTTCTATAACAGGAATCCAAAAAAGTAAGCAAACATCTTTAGTTTCTTCAAGATATAATGATCCTGGCTGATGCTTAAAAAATGAAAACATAATAAGGTTGAACAAAGCAACCTATTTTCATATTTTATGGGTATTTATTTATGCTGCTTGATCAAAATTATATAGTTCTTGCAGAACTTTCAGGTGACAGTTTTATGCTAAAAAAAAATTCCTACAAATACTAACTCCCTTGAAAAAATTTTTGTTTCCAATTTATATTAGAGATTGTTTACTTCTGTATAATCCCAAATTTATCACATTTACGTGGTTTTGGCCATTTTATTATTCCTAGGTAAAAATAAGCTCCATAAGACAATGGATCACGTGTCAGTCACTATTACACTTCAGCTACCCAAGTGCTATCAGTTATCTGTCCATTCTGACCAGGCCTCCACTCTTTAGTGAGGACAGAGATACAGAAGTGCCAAACCATGCAGCTAGATTCCCAAAAATTTGAATCTACTGAGAAAATTTACCAAAACAACATGATATAATACAGTCTTTGTCATTTTTCTGATTTGCCTTGTCCTACTTTATTATGTTTTGGGTGTTTTTTAAATAAAAGGAAAAACATGAAAGATGAATTTCTTTTTCATACTGAAGCATCAGACAAGAAAATAAAATCATGATAATCTCTACCTACAATTTTCATGCACTCATTTTTCTTTTGCATAAAAAATCCTGGAACTTTACTTTAATAGCATTGGTTAACAGGAAACTGATGACCAATTATTATTATTTTTTTTAATTTTAGGGAAGGCTCTCACCACTAGATCGGACTCATACTGATCTACCTGTTTACAGACTCTCAAGTGCTAGGATTATAGGCGCGAACTACCACGCCAAGTGTTAATTGCCATCTCAGTGTGATCCAGGGGTGGGGCTGGTACTGCAGGCCCGGGGACTCAACCCCCAGCCCCTGCACCAGCTTGCAGGTGTTTTAATCCACTGAGCTATTTGGCCAGCCCTTTGATAACCAAATTTTAAAAGAAAAATATTATCTGGTTGTATTCTTAATTCTTGGTTGTCTTACAAATTTAATGTAATCTTTAAAAATTCTAACTCAAAGCAACCTGGCATATAATTTTTGCTTCTCAGTCATCATCTTTGCAAGTTCTTCCTTACTTCCATCCCAGTCCCTCCCTCTCCTTCCAGATTTCATCAGTACTGAAGCTATACACATTTTTTTTATCATACTTGCTTTTAAATGTGTCTTACGTAGGCTATTCTGATTTTGTTATTTTAATAATTCTACAACTAAAGAGCAAAAGCAATCAAATCTTAATAAAAATACTTGACTCTAAACAACAAAAAGGTAAATTTTTCTACTAATATTGAAGAAATTATTTCTTCCCATTTCTGCATGATAAATGTGAACTACCAGTTATCTATTACATGGTAGCAAATAATAAATAACTATACAGATATGTAATACTGAGTGATGACACAATAGAATATCAAATATCAAAGTAGTCCTCCAGCTTCTGCAATTCATTTGTCTATGACTAACTGGAGAATTTCTTGGATTTTATAATACTAAATTATGAGTAATCTCATTGACAAGGTAAGGTAATTATATGTGTATGTTTCTCTGTTTCCTAATTTCTATTGGTTAAAGTTGTTTTATCAGGGCAAAGTCACTCCTCTCTGCTTCTAATTATAACACATGCACACATACACACACACGCACACACACACACACACAGCTCTGTGTGTATATGTGTTCAATTGTTTTGTAACATGGGAAGCAACTGTTACTAAGACATATCGCCTCATGTTCTGCTTTATGAAATAAACTTAATCAGCTTAATAGATCTTTTCTACCCTTATAGTTTCCTATGTGCTCCCCTGTAAGCAGTCTATTGAATCAATGATTTTCAAAGATAGAGTAACTCTCATCTTTAGTCATTAACATATTTTTTATATAGGTCAATACAAGAACTTCTCTGATATGCAGCAAAGCAATCTGAAAAATGGCTATGACATTAGCAGAGGGGGAGAAATAGAAAAGGAACAGAAAGTGAATGAGCAGAAGAAAGCAAAGACCAGCTACAAGCATAGCTCATGGACTAACTGGGGAAGAATGAAAAATTAATAACTTTGGATTTCTCACCCAGAGGTCACTGGGAACATTGGACAGAGAAGCTCTGCTGGGCAGTCAAGGTGAAAGTGTGACTACCAAGTGAGCAAAGACAATGAGAGTGAAACGAGGGGACACAGAAAGACTGATCTCTATCTAAATGAGCTCAGAGTAATAGGTGGTAGTTGAAGGATAAAATAGAGTTAAGAGAGGATATATCTTATAATTTCAAATAATGAGATACAATTTGCATATTATGAGATGCATAGATCTTCAATGTACATAGTTCAAATAAATGAATATACTCTTGCAGCACAACTTTTATTGAAATGTAAACCATACCTGTCATCCCTGAACCTACACTCATGTCCATTCTAATCAAACACATTTCTAATCCAAATCATCTTCATCTATTCTCTGTAGGAAAAATATTGCTCTGATGTATAATCCAACGTTTTTGGCTTGTCTAAAAGTTAATAAATGGTGTAATCCCAGCACTTGGGAGGCTGAAAACAGGAGGATCACTGTGAGTCCAATCTGTGTAGTGAGACCCTATAGACCCTGTACTAAATACACTAAAAAAAGGAAAAGAAGAACATAAGTTAATAAACAGAACTACAGAATAAGACTGCTTGGTTCTTCCAGCTGTTCCTGATCTGACATACTGTGGCTCCTCCAATTATGAGAATAGGCTGATTTGCAACTTTTGAAAAACTGGTGTGAAAAAATAAATATCCATATGTCATCTGATGAGTACAAAGAATGGAGCTGTCATTAATTTTCTACCTAGCATATTTTAATAATGTAACATAAGCTCAGGTCAGATTTATTTCAGTCACATAATTCCTACGAAAAACTTAACTTTATTTTCAATTATTGTATGTGAACTCATATCTCTATTAAATGAAAGCTTCCAAACTACATTTTTAAGTTAGTTTATTGGAACAATATTAGGGCTCTACATTTATACTTGATAAGCTTTATTTCTTCTTCTTCTTCTTCTTCTTCTTCTTCTTCTTCTTCTTCTTCTTCTTCTTCTTCTTCTTCTTCTTCTTCTTCTTCTTCTTCTTCTTTTTTTTTCAGAACCAGAGATTGAACTCAGACCCTTGCGCTAGCCAGGGAAGTGCTTATTCCACTGAGCTATCTCCCCAGTCCCCGGCTAAGCTTTATTTCAACCTACATTATTCCGTTGCATTGAGGTTTTTTTAGAAACATCCTGAGGGACAGGAAGGAGGACTCCAAGCCAGGTTGTCACAGTCTCTGACTTGGGGAACAGAGTGTCTGGTCTGAGGGACTAGAGTATTATTTCCACACTGAATCACTTCTGATAAGATCCTCCTTGTGGTTCCACGTGGCCAATTGGTAGCATGGAAAAATCTTCATCGAATGAGGACAGAGAAGCCTCCTGGGTCAGAATGCTTGTTTCAGCAGAATTCTTGCTATTGTTCCCAGTAGCTGCTGTCTTAGTTGAGTTGTGTAGAATACTCAGCACCTGTAGGATAACACTCTCCTTGGCTCCTGCCTCTTGTTAGCAAAAACCTGCATGGACTCCCTGTTATTTCTGTTTTTTGTAGGCTCTAGTTCATTCAAGAGAGGGTCAAACCTTCCTGTGCTGCTCTCTGTTGCTACTAGCAGGCCTAGAAATACAAGGTCTTGGACAGCAGTTTTTAGGATTAAGAGTTACTTGTTGCTCTATTCTTCCTGTAGTCCCACTTTCCTTAGTGAATTTCCATATTTCTTTAGCTGAACATAGGAAAGAAATAATAACATACCATTTTGTGTTAACTTCCCATTCATCATCATTAAAATGAGAAAGTTTCAGTTTCTAGGATCATACATAAAATTAAGACCTCAAATATTCAGAGTATGGTGATATTTAAAATTTGTGCATTGAATCTGTCTTCAAAAGACATCAGATGAAACTGGTAGAATGAACTGGGCATGGTGGTACATGTCTATAATCCCAGAACTTGGCTGGCTGAGATAGGAACGACCCAAACTCAAGCCTAACCTGGACTAATATAATGAATTCAAGACCAGCCTGGATTATGTAGCAACTACTCTCAAAACAAACAAACAAATGGACAGAATGAGCTTTAAGTACGAAGGTTAATTATATACTAGTATCTTAGTTTTTCACAACTCTAAGTTGGTCTCATCTCTTTATTCCATCTTTACCTCAGCCCAAATACTAAAATGATTTTTTAAAAGTATGTAGAATTTATATTAATGAAAAAGAATCACCTGGGAAGATTTTGAAAGGACAGATTCTATTTTTTTTTTTTAATTTTAAGCAACAGGGAGTGTTATTTTTAGTCTTTCTCATCAAATATTTAGCCTTGTTAGTTTTCCCTGAAATTCTATGATGACAGCAGGTTTATCAGAACCTGTACAAATCAGGCATATGTAAGACATGATGAGAAGAAGAGGTAAAAATACTAACAGGTTTTCACTGAACTCTTCTCCTATGCTTTCATCCTCTCTCTACTTGAGATTGGTTTATAATCACTGTTGCTGTTTTCCGTTTGTCATTAGTTTTACACAGTGTTGCATTTATGTAGTGGGAGAACATGCGTGGTGGCAGAGAAGGTTGTGTAATTCAAAATTCCTTGGCAATGATGGTAAAGATCGCAGGGACCTACTGAAGGGAACTTCTTCAAGCACAATAGTGTTTCTTCTTTATAACAATAAAATACTTTATATAATCCTCTTAATGTCTGTAACAATTCTGCAGTTAACAACAATAGTATCAATACAAAAGAGTAGAAAGAATTGATACAAACCACATATTAAATACGACTACACATAAAATATACAAAGCCTATCTAACATTCAGTGACTTTGTGTAGGATAGGGTTGTTATAATTTTCCTGACATGAAAATTTAAGAATAATATCAACAATGTTTATAATCTATGAAAGACCTAAACAAAGTTTCTATATATATACACAGTGTTAGTCCTGGGGGTTAAGCCAGGCCCTTCGCACTCAGCAGCATCCCCATTCCTTTTTATTTTGACACGGTCTTGCTCATTTTCCAAGATAGGATGGGCCTTGATTCTGCAGTCCTCCCACTTCAGCCTCTCGAGTGTTCAGGTTTCAGCCTTGTACCATGTGTTCTGCTCAAACAGGTAGTATGTATCAGTGTGTCGCCAGAGTTATTGCAGGTTATTAAAATCCAAGAATGATAGCTAAAAGGAAGCAAAAATATTTTCTACATTTCATGTTTGTTATCTAGGGTTCTTCTAAAAATAATTTTGTTTGAACTGAAAATAAGGATCAGATGTTTCTAGAAGACATGCTAGCAGGTTCTTAGACTATCAATAAAACTTAAAGCTTAGAGTGATCTTATTTTGGCACAAATAAATTGGCCTATTCAGGCTTTTTAAAAGCAGTCATGCATAGTTTCAAAAGTACTCTGGTTTTCCTCATTGTCATGCTTCTGTAAGAATATGAGCACATTTATTTTTCAAACTTCAGTAACTGTAAATTAGTAGAAAAATGGTGTTAATTTCTGTGTTCTGGAAGATGGGGCTCGGGGAATTTGTGGAAAAGCATCCAGGGAAACTGTTCTAAGTGTTCTCTGGGAGCTCACAGGTCTCACTGCAGGTGTGACAGTCTGTTTGCCTTTCTCCAAGACACATCTGGTCCTTATTCTCATCCAGCAATTTTTACATTTGGGAAAGAAATAGGCTCAGGATAGGATATCCTGGGAAGGGTGTGGATGATAGATGAGAACTAGTCTGTGTTAAACTGTAGCACTACATCCCGATGCATCATATAACACCAAGACTGGTTCTACAGAGTTGGCTCAGATGGAGTCCTCTGTTGCATATGCAGTCTGGCCTGCATGCAGAATTATTGGAGTCCTGCCTGTAAGAATGGATGCAAATGAGGAAGTGGAGCTTCCAGAGTCCATTGGTGCAACTCTTGCTCAGGTTCTGTAATCTGCAGTTGCATTCTCCCTCTCTGGTAAGGACTGAGGTGGATGCTAACACTGAAAAGTCCACTAGATGATTGTTGATATAAAAACATCTTGTTTGATTTAACTACATAAGATCTCTCCTATCTCCAACAATCAATGCCTTCCCCTGACTCATGAAAATGCATGGTGAGCAGTGGTCAATAAATAGCTTTATATTCCTTTAAAACAAACAAACAAAAACATGCAATGATTCTAAATCTATTCAAGCTCCCTGTATTAGCACTGCTATAGCACAATGACTAAGACTGGCTACTCTAATATAGAAAACAATGTATATTTCTTCTGGCTATGGAGGTTGGGAAGTTCAAGATCATCCTGAGTGCTGCTCTCTGCTGCCATGAAGGTTGCTTGACACTGCACCTCCCAGGGGGAAAGGCCACTGTCTTTACCTGGCAGAGGAGACAGTGTGGCCAGAAAGGCCATGAAGTACCTCATCAAAACTTTACACAGGGCATCTAATCCTACTTGTGGAGTAGAGTACTCCTGCCTCAACCACTTCTCAAAGGCCACATTTCTTGGCACAATTTTTTTTTTGTACTGGGGACCTTGCGCTTGCCAAGCAGGCATGTATGACACTGAGCCATCTCCACAGGCCTACAGGCCACATTTCTTAATATTACTGAAGTCAGGATTAAGTTTCAAAATGAATTTTTAAAGAATAAAAAAGGATTCAAATCACAGAATTCTCTCCCTAAAATTCATGTGCTTCTAAAATGAAAAATACATCCATCCTATCTCATTATCCTTGAAATTTTACCTTATTCTAACATCAATTCACAATCTAAAACCTGGAGTATCATTTAATCAGACATGGATGCCACTTCAACATACAATTTATCCTGAAGCAAATTCCCTTCCAGTTGTGAGTCTGAATATGTAAGTCATATGGTTCAAAAGAGTGATGGGACAGTCACCTGGTAGATGCCTGATTCCAACAGAAAAAGTCAGGCAAGAAAAAAGGGGTGATAGTTCAACAGTTCCCAAATAGTTTTCAAATATGACAGGGGAAAAAAAGGACAGCAAATCTTAAACCTTAAGAATAAACTAGGAGTTCAACATCCCATCTTTGGAACACACTGGAATGAGTGTATTCACCCTCCTAGCTTTGCTTGGCACTGCCTATCAAGACTTTCATGGACAGGAATCACTGTCTTAGATTTTCCAGCATAGCACTCCATGCTGCTTGCCTTATAGGCCTGAGGTTTGGGAGGTAGCCCTGCCCTTAGCTCTCTGTTATTGCCTACTGGGCAGCAAGCTATGCCTAGGCACTGAGACATTCTTTAGAAGATGTTTGGAGACCCCAAGCTTCCAAAGCTCTTACACTCTACAGCCTGAAGAATTAGCACTGTTGGGCACCACCAGAAATCATTCGTGCTTTCTGGGGCACAAATTTGAGCTGTAACTACCTAGGCCTGCTGAGCCACAGCTGGGTGACAAGGAGTGCTACATTAGGATTTAGGAACCAGATTCAAGAAAGCCTTGGACAGTGAGTGGAGGGCTCCCAGGCACCCTGATACCCCCTTCTGAAACCACTACGCTCCCAAGGCCCTACCACTCTGAGCCTGTGATGAGCAGCCATACCCTGGAAGATCTCTGAAGGATCCTTCAATATGATTCTCTCACTATCCTTATGAATCACAGCTGATTTCACTCCACCTGTATTAATATTCTTGTTGAATATTTGCATCACCACACCCTTACTTTTACCTCCTAAACACATGTTCATTCTTTACATAGCCAGAATGAGAATATTTCAGATTCTGATATTCTGCTTTTCTTTGAAGTATAAACTCCATCTTTGAATCATTTCTTTGTCTCACATTTTACTATAAGCAGCTAAAAGAAGTCATGCAATACCCCAATTTCTTCACTCTTTAAAGCTTTCTTAGAGCTGGCCAAGTAGTTCAGCAGATTAAAGTGCTTGCAAGCAGGCACAGAAGCTAGGGTTCAATTCCCAGGCAGGCCCCGCCTCCAGAGCCAGTTAAGACAGCAATTGAGACTGGGCCTGGTGGTGCGCACCTGTAATCCCAGCTCATGGAAGGCTGTAAACAGGCGGATCACTATGAGTTTGATCTAATAGTGAGACCATGAATACCCTGTAGACCCTTCCCTAAAATACAAAAAAATAAAAAACCAAAAAGCCAAAGCTTTCTTCTCCTTGCACAAACTCCTAGGTCATGGACTTTATCCAATCAAACCATTTGCCAGTTTTCTAAATTAAATTAAGTTTATTGGTACACTTTAGGTATACATGATGATCATATTTATTAGAGGGAATTCATATGTGTACACATTACATTTTGATTCCCCCATTCTCCCCTCTCTTTTTCAACCCCTTTCTTCTCCTTATTCACAAAATTCTGATATTTTATCTTTCTTTTCTCATTTTCTTTTCCCTTCCTTCCGTTCCCTTTCCCATTTCATCATTCCCTTTTCCTTTGAATAACTTCTTCCTATTTCACAATATCCACTGCACATTTCTGTTCTCAGTTTCCTACACCAGAGAAAAAATTTGACATTTATTATGTGATCATTTCACTTATGATTTTGATCTCAAGGTCGACCCATTTAGCTATGCATAACTCCAGTTTATCCTTCTTTATGGTGAACTAATATTCTATTACATAATAAAATCATACTGAGACTGTGATTGACACAGGGCAGTAGCACGTGCTTGTAATCCCATTGCTTGGGAGGGTGAAAACAAGAGGATCACTATGAGTTCACTATATGTAGTGAGACCCTGTAGACTTTGTACTAAATACATTTTTAAAAAATTAAGCTTTACTACCAAAGGACATATCAAAGCAAAAAAAATACTTGTTTATTATTTATTTATTCATTTATTTGGTATAGGGTCTTGCTACACAGCTCAGACTCATAGTGATCCACCTGTCTCAACCTCCCCAGGGCTGGGATTGCAGGTGTGTACCATGACACCATTTGGGGGTTGTATGGTGTACCCAGGTTTCTGGGGGAGGTACAGCATGCAGAACTGTGGACTGCACTCAGGTCCTTGCACTTGCCAGGCAAGTGTTTAGACCACAGAGCTATTTCCTCAGCCAGTATTCTTAAAAAGTCATTTTATTCATAAATACAAATTATGACAAAACTACCTTAAAAGAAATATTTAAATCCTAAAATGATGTAGTAACTGAAATCAAATACGCTTTGAAATTTTTAAGTCAGTTGTAAATTTCCTTTAAATATTAGCCTTCACATTAGTGAAATTAGTGATGATCCATATTAATTTGCGTTGACTAAATTTATGCTCCAGAGACCCACTCCTAACCCAGGCCGGGTTATAACTACAATGAAGATCTACAACAAAGGTCAGAAGACAGTGCTATACAAAATGATGAGAAGGAACAAAATGCAACCTCAGAACCCAAGCCCACCCATAACAAGTGCAGAGGACACTAACACAGAACAGATTGGAAATCACA
>NW_004524817.1:483708-484946 GCF_000260255.1 Octodon degus | reverse complement strand
ACAGACAACAAACACACTGAGAGGGAAATTATAGAAACAATACCTTTTACAATAGCACTGAGGAAAATGAAATACCTTGGAATTAATCTAACTAATGAAGTCAAAGATCTTTTCAAGGAAAATTACAGTACTCTGAAAAAAGAGATCGTAGAGGATTTCAGAAAATGGATAGATATTCCATACTCTTGGATAAGAAGAACCAACATTGTGAAGATGCCCATACCCCCAAAATTACTGTACAGATTTAATGCAATCCCTATCAGACTACCACCGACATACCTCGCAGACCTAGAGAAATCATTCCTAATATTTATCTGGAACCAGAAAAGACCTAGAATAGCAAAGGCAATTCTGGGCAGTAAAGACAAGGCAGGAGACATTACAATTCCTGAATTGAAATTATACTACAAGCCTACTGCAAAAAAATCAGCATGGTACTGCCAACAAAATAGACCTGAGGATCAATGGAATAGTGTAGAAGACATTGCGACCCCTACGAACACACTCAGCCATCTTATCTTTGACAAAGGGGCCAAACATATGCACTGGAAGAAAGATCGCCTCTTTAACAAATGGTGCTGAAAAAATGGCTCTCTACATGCCGAAAACTCAAGCTTGACCCAGGTCTATCACCATGTACTAAACTAAAGTAAAAATGGATTAAAGATCTAAACATTAAAGCAGAGACACTAAATCTCCTGGAAGAGAAAGTGGGAGGAACTCTTGAAGACATAGGGGTAGGCAAAGACTTCATGAACAGAAATCAAATCACACGGGAAACAGTTGAAAGAATTAACAACTAGGACCTGCTCTTACTGCGAAGTTTTTTTAAGTCAAAAGAAATTACCAACAAAGTGAAAAGGTAACCCACAAATTTGGAAAAAGTCATGACAAATAAGTACTGAGACAAAGGTCTGCTCTCTACAATTTATAAAGAACAAAAAAACACTATGGCCCCAAAATTTAAAGACCCAATCCATAAATAGGCATCCGAGATGAACACACGCTTCTCAGAAGAAGAAATTAAAGAAGCGAATAAATATATATGACAAAATGCTCCACATCACTAGCCATCCACAAAATGCAAATTGAAACAACATTGAGATACCATCTCATCCCAGAAAGAATGTCTATCATAACAAAATCACCCAACAACAAATGTTGGAGAGGCTGTGGGGAAAAAGGAACCCTTCTCCACTGCTGGTGGGAATGTAGACTGGTACAACCATTATGGAAAT
>NW_004524817.1:479567-481920 GCF_000260255.1 Octodon degus | reverse complement strand
TCATGTCCGCATCTTGTACAGCAATTAACCACTAGGAAGAATGTATGCAATGTGTTAATTATTGAAACTGTCCTACCAATTTGATGTGAAGCTGTCTCATTGCTATTTATCAATAAAATTATGGAAAAAATATTTAAAAAATTTATGCTCCATTATTGCTCAAAATGTCCCATTAACTTCAAAACAAAACAAAACAAAACAACAACAAAAAAAACTTTCCCTGAAGTCTCCATGAGTCTTGGAAGGCAGTAACACTTCAAGTCAGTTGTTTTAAGTGATCTGATTGAACTTATATTTAATTTAGTAACATTAAAGTAAGAGGCAGTGATTTATATCTTGTGGAGACAGCATATATTCTTTATAATTTCAAAAAAGAAATTGTGAATCTCATAGTTGGACAGTCTTGACTTATGTATCTCATAATGCATCGCAAATCTTTTAAGTCTTTACTCATTTAATTATTCCATTATATTTCCCTTACTATCAAATGCATTTTGTATCAATCTGTAGAACTGGAAAGGATCCCAAGAGATAAGAATTGTAAATTAATGGATTTAACATTAAGGCATATAACTTCATAAAATAAATACCTCCAAACATAATATATCAAATAAATATCATCAAAATCATAATGGGAGACCTCAATACCCTTTGCTCATGAGAAACAAATCAACTAAACAAAAAATCAACAAAGAAATATAAGAGCTGAATACAATCTTCAAGTATATCACGTTAATATACAACTACAAAATGTTCTTAACTATTTCAACAGAATAGTGTCCTTAAAAATACATGGAACTTACTCCAAGGTAGACCATATGCAATCCCACAATTCTATATATGTAAATAAATAAGAATCAAATTACCCTTCATATACTACCAAATAATCGTTCATTAAAACTAAAAAATCAGTTACTTATGACACCAGAGAAAATTTATAAATGCCTGAAAACTAACACACTTCCAAACACTCAATGAGTACTTGCAGAAATTAGACAGTTCCAGGAGGACAACGCCAACGCACTGAGAAGACACAATGAAAGTAGTGCTAAGGGCTAAGTATATTGTACTCAGTGCTTACATGTGCAGAAAAACAGATCTAGCTCACTCAAATAACCTAATAATGAATCTCAATACACTCAAAAAAACAAGACGAGTCCAAATCAAAACATAGTCTAAGGAGGGAAATCATAAAGATCAGCATGGAAATTGGTGAAATCGAGAGTGAAAAAAATACGAAGAGTAAGAGTTAGTTCTTTGAAAGAAGAAACAAAATAGGTAAACGCTTAGCCAGACTTACCAAAAGTAGGAAAAAAAGGTTCACATCAATGCAATTAACAATGAAAAAGGAAAAATCACACTTGACACAATTCCAGAAGATCAATTGTGCTTCAATAAAATGGAGAATCTTAAAGAACTGGACTGATTCCCAGACACATAGTAACTACCAAAACCAAACAGAGAAGACATGAAAATTCTGAATAGCCCAATAACAAGAAATGAAAATGAGACCAAACAAACAAAAAAACTATAGACTAAGAAAAGCCCAAGATCTGATTTGTCACTGAATTCTACAAAACATTCAGGGAAGTTATCATATGAATAGTCCTCAAACTCTGTAAGGAAATTGAAAGTGACTGAATAGTTTCAAATTCATTTGCAAGCAAGCAATATTCTTATTACAAAACCTAACAAAGACTCAACCAAAAAAGAAAATTATAGACCAGTCTCCTTAATGAATATAAACATAAAAATCCTTAATAAGATATTGGCAAGTAGAAAGCAATAAATCAGCAAAAGGATCATCATGATCAAGTGAGATTTATTCTAGGCGCACAAGGATGGTTCAACACACATAGATCAACAAATGTAATGTATTGCAGGGACAGAAGCAAGGGCAAAAGTCACATGATCATATCAAAAGCTACAACAAAAGCTTCTGAAAAATTCATCACACATTCACAATGAAACCCTGAAGAAAATAGGTGCAGAATGACCTAACCGCAATCTGATGAGTCATTTATGACAAAGTAATCGTCAACTTTAGTAAATAGGGAGAAGTCAAAAGTTTTTGCTATAAAATCAGGAACAAGGTAAGAATGCCCACTATTAGCATTCCTGTTCAGTGTCGTATTTGAAGAATTAGCCAGATCACTCAAACAAGAGAAAGAAATAAAATAATATATAAAGGAAAAAAAGAAATCAAATTATTATTTGAAGATCATATGATACTGGACCTGGAAGATAGCTCAGTGGAATAAATGCTTGCCTGGCAAGGGCAAGGTCCTGAGTTCAATCCCTGGTACTGGAAAGAAAGAAAGAAGGAAAGAAGGAAAGAAAGAAAGAAGGAGAG